>NC_091124.1:167446839-167779839 GCF_040183065.1 Periplaneta americana
CACTTTCTCAATAAATCCACGCATTAAAATTAACGCAGGGACTAAATAATTAAAAATATGCATTTTTATGTAGATATTGTCGACATATATGAAAATATGTTGTCGTAATATACGTATCAAACTTATGTAAGTTACTGGGTGTAAACGATATAAACTGCAAAAATTACATACTAATAAATAGTAATAATAATAATAATAGTAATAATAATAATAATAATAATAATAATAATAGTAATATTTATTTTCTCTTGCACGGTTAAGGCCATATGGTCTTCTCTTTCACTCAACCAGGATCAAAGCACATACAGAAATATAAATACCGGTATACAAGTATTCACTTAAATAATAATAATAATAATAATAATAATAATAATAATAATAATAATAATAATTTTTATTTTCTCTTGCACAGTTAAGGCCATCTGGCCTTCTCTTTCACTCAACCAGGATCAAAGCACATACAGAAATATACATACCAGTATACAAATATTCACTTAAATAATAATAATAATAATAATAATAATAATAATAATAATAAATAAATAAATAAATAAATAAGAGAGATTGAATACATAGAGAATACATATCGATCTACTGGACAAAATGTCTAGTGAAATTTAAGTATTTCTTGTAATTTTATTTTCATTCATAAAACACAATGTTTTTAAGATTGACAGAAGTATAAAAATTTGTTTACATTTCGACTGAATACGAATGTAATTGCCTATGACCTTGAGCCTGACACACACCAACACACATCAGAGACACAACAGAGTAACAAACGACTGTTTCAGCGTAAGTATCGGGTAAAGTAAATACTGTCTATTCTCATTTTCAAAAACGTGACACTTACAAAAACACATTCTTTTCTGGAAAACCTTGAGAGTTACAAAAAAACCATTATTTGACTTTTTTCTTCAGTTATTTATGCTCTACAACCAGTATTTATATAGTTTACACCCTGGATATTTATCTACATTATCCAAAATAAGATATAAAACGATAAACCAAGAAAGAATTGTCAAAAAAAAATCTTTTATTAGTTCAAAACTATGCATGCAGATGTACTTTGAATATCAAAACTGACGCCTTGGTGGTGATGGAGTTTATTTATTATTTTTTTTTATTTGGTTATTTTACGACGCTGTATCAACATCTAGATTATTTAGCGTCTGAGTGAAATGAAGGTGATAATGCCGGTGAAATGAGTCCGGGGTCCAGCACCGAAAGTTACCCAGCATTTGCTCGTATTGAGTTGAGGGAAAACCCCGGAAAAAACCTCAACCAGATAACTTGCCCCGACCGGGATTCGAACCCGGGCCACCTGGTTTCGCGGCTAGACGCGCTGACCGTTACTCCACAGGTGTGGACAGGAGTTTATTATTATTATTATTATTATTAGTATTATTATTATTATTATTATTGTTGTTGTTCTGAAGGTGATAATACAAATATGGAAAGACTGTAGAACATCAAGAGAAATTGGGGTTTTACCACAAAATCTTTAACACAGAGGCGGGCAAAATGTAAGGAGCAACTGAAGCCTGCATGACAACAAAATGATAAGGTGGGGAGAACAAGAAGTCCTCGGCATCAACCCCTTTGATTTGATTACCTGGTTGGGTTTTTCCGAGGTTTTTACGAGGTTTTCCCCATCCAAAAGCCAAATGCCGGGTAATCTTTTGGCGAAATCCTCGGACCTCATCTCATCTCACATCTCGCCAAAATATTGTAAAAATTGCACAAAACTGTAAAAATTGTTGAAAATTACTAAATTGTAAAACTGTAAAAATTTGTAAAAATTGTAATTGTAATATTGTAAAATTTTTACTTGTTCCACATCTTAAAGCTTCATTGCTCATGTAAGATCTATGGAATAAAATAAATGAATGAATTACTGATATCATATATACCCAGATAGGTCGGCTTATAGGCTTTGAGGTTAACAACTTCTGTCAGGTTTACTACGCTGCCATCTAATTGTTACATAAGGAGTCACGTCATAATTCCAATTTGAATTGCATTAGGGACTGTACTGCCATCTCGTATTCGTTTACGGCGGACGGGTGGCGATCCTGGCGGTTGTTCTCTTCAAAGTGCTGCCGATTTTAACATAGCGATGAGATATCTATTACATAGATGATCTAGGTCCTAGATTCAAGGCTGATACCCTAGATCATATATGTAACAGATATGTCGGGGTTATAGGCTTTGAGGTTAACAACTTTTGTCAGGTTTACTACTCTGCCATCTAGTTGTTACATAAGGAGTCACTTCATAATTCCCATTTGAATTGCATTAGCGACTGTACTGCCATCTCGTGTTCGTTTACGGCGGACGGGTGGCGATCCTGGCGGTTGTTCTCTTCAAAGTGCTGCCGATTTTAACGTAGCGAGGAGTTATCTGTTACATATATGATCTAGGCTGATACCTACGGTTGGTTGGGGTGGGGTAGCCTGAATTCATGGCGATCACAGAATTTGTTTTGTATTGCAACGCATATTTTGTCCGTCTGTGTTTTAACAGTACCATTGTACCGTTCTCGTCTACTACAGTTTTCACATACACCGTCTGGAATTCAAATCCTAACTTCTAAATAGAACGCCGATGTTGTTGTAGATTCTCCAAAGCAATCTATGAATACACATCAGCTTAGACATTAACGTAACGTCATACAAGCACGTACCAATAAGCGCCTCATTAGTTCGCAACACTACAGGCAGATGTCACATTAATTGTAATTAGGGCGTGGCACTCCATCACGCTACGCCCATGTCCTTGTCACGACTCGATTTCTAGACTCTAGATATGATATATGTATAACATCATGTAGACATAATTATGAAGATCATGTCTTAGGTGTAAAGTCAACATGCTATTGCACACGTCAGCAACGACATTTGCCTGTAGGTTTTCCAACCATCCGGGTTTAATGGAACCAATTCTAACGCTACGACGACATGGTCTCCGCAGCCGATCGAACTTCTATACACACAGCCGTGCACGGCAGAAGCCGGCGATGCAAACAATCTAACGTCAAATACACGCGGTCACGTTTGTTCAGTGATATTCCAGTGAATTCGCCTATAAGATGCGAAAAAAAGCAGGTAGTAAGCAAGCGGCACATATTACATTAAGGTACGGTCACACGTCGCTACTTTTGCAGCGATGCAGTACAAAAAACATGCGCAACTCTCGTACTGCGACGTGTGAACAACGGTGCAACCCGAAAAGCAGCGGCTGCCGAACCTGCTGCCCGCTACTTTTTCATGCTGAGCGCAGCTTAGAAGTAGAGACGTGTGAACAGGGTTCTCAGGGTTGCAGCCGCAGCATTTTTGATATCGGTTTTGTTGAAAATTTTGCTGCGGTTGCGACCAGTGCACAGTGGGCCAGAATTCGAATCTAGCAGGAAAAAAATAAAAATTCAACTTACTTTATTCCCCATTTTGTTCCTCTGAATCTGTTAACAGATAATCATAGCTTAAGGAAATCGACCTTAGAGATGCAGTGTTGCCACCCAAATGTGCCAATGATACTCTTATTGTTTGGATGTATTTTAATGTGATGAAAATAAATTATTTGTAACAGATTAATTACACAACACAGTCTGAGCATAATTGCTGACGATATATATATATATATATATATATATATATATATATATATATATATATGTTTTTTTTAATTTTCCGTAGCGTAGTTCAAAACAGGAGGGTTGCCAACATTGATTACGTGAATATGCTGTTGGTTATCATTTAAATATATAGGCGTTTTTAAAAGCTTTATATTAGAAATTATGTCAATTTCTGAATACTAGATACGACAGAAAAGCAAATAATACTGGGTTTTCAGTTCAAAATGTGTCTTGGCTCGCTGTATGCCGTCATGTGGTTAGCCGATGAGCCTAGAGAATTCAATCTTCCTACACTTCCGCAGAGGTGTATAACCTGAGAGGCAGAAAAGTTGCCTAGCAAGTACGGCGTTCATTCTGAAGAGTACGTACCGATACGTACGGTAACGCCGGTAGTGGCAGGAATGTGAACTGTTTGGAAATACGTACTGTCGGGATATGGGGAGAGGGTTAAGACGATTACTTACGTATTTGTTGACATTAACTTCGACGGTCAACATGGACGCGGAGCATTTGATTTGTGTTGTGGAATGTTACCGTACGCAACCGATGATAACAAATACCCTGCGTACGACTTGCCGGCGCAAAACACAGTTCGAAAGAGGTTATGGTAGCACACAGACCGTACAGACCGCATCTGTTGCTACGACGTTCAAGTTATACCGTACACGTTCTCCAGTTCAGATTGAAGAACGCCTTAAATAATAGGCAACTTCTCTAACATTTAAGCTGAAACTCGCTTCAAATCGGTGACCCAACAACAGTGACGTCATGACACACTTTGAAATGAACACCCAGTAGATAAGGAAGCTTTCGCATGAGTTTCTTAATAATGCGAACATAACCACAAAATATATAGTGAGAAGTCAACACGGAGATGGAAACCTGCAGCATGACTGCGGCTGCAAAAGTAGCGCCTTGTGTGTGAACAGACTCGCAACCTCCAGTTGCAACTTTTGCAGCACTCGGGTTGCGCAGCTCGAAAAGTAGCGCGCAGCGCGCTACTTTTGGCTTACGTGTGAACACGACACGCAACTTTTGCAGCTTCAGTACAAAAGTTGCGCAGCAAAAGTAGTGACGTGTGACGGTACCTTTAGTATTGTTGGTTTTAGAGCATACTTTTAATTGGAGTGTGTTGTGACAAGAAATTAATCTAATCTTCCATGCATCTATGGTCTTGAGCCACCTTCAGCGCGGTTTCTAATTCCGTGACGTTACCAGTTTATAGTTTTTGATGAAGCAAAACCTAGGAGATCTTTGGCTTTTCTTAGAAGCAGCTTTCACATCAAGGGGTCGAACTACAGAATGTTTCCGGGTTAGTGTTACAAACTTTCAGGGATGATGGGGAAGGGCACATGTATCAATTTGAGATAAGGAACCCTGGTCTGGAAATGACTGAGCCGGAAGTTACAAGCAAAAATAGTTGTGTGGAAATTCAATAATTTTATTCCTCTGTACACCTTATTTATGTGTATTTATCTGTACATCTTACACATACTGTATTCATCTGACGTTGTTTACGTTGTCTACTTACAGCAGCCGTGGCGAGAACGTGACTCGCGAGACATTTTGGCTCGCAGTGATAACTTGCTTCTAATCTCCGCCAACCCCCACCCTCTCACTCACTGGAGTCAAACTCCGTTCCATTTGTATTTGTCTCTGACCTGCGAGTGGCATATGTCTCTCTCGAAACCATGTACGAAAGTTCCAAGTAGGATGGAAGGACGCATGTTTTTTTTTTTTTTTTTGCTGCCAATATGATGACAATATTATATGTATGATTTGTTCACAAATTTATCAGTGACAGGTTATCATATTTAGTACTTAAGGGTAGATGGTGCGACATCATAGTTATAAATGCTCACGCCCCTACAGAAGAGAAAGACGACCATATAAAGGATAGCTTCTATGAGGAATTGGAACATACTTTTGATCATTTACCTAGATATCACATGAAAATTTTATTGGGGGATTTCAACGCTAAAGCAGGACAGGAGGATATTTTAGACCAACTATTGGAAAAGAGAAGCCGAGACGTAGATGGGAGAAAAATATTAAAATGGATTTGAGGGAGGTGGGATATGATGATAGAGACTGGATTAATCTTGCACAGGATAGGGACCGATGGCGGGCTTATGTGAGGGCAGCAATGAACCTTCGGGTTCCTTAAAAGCCATTTGTAAGTATGTAAGTAAGTAAGTATGATTTGTTCACAAGTATTACGAGGAAAACGGTTGTATTACATAAAACGGCATTATACATGTTACTGATGAAACATTACAAGGTTAAGTGTTATTGTTGATGTCATCATCATCATCATCATCTCTGTACGTCGACCCTTTTTCAGCAGATGTACGAATAATGCGATTAGCTCTTCAATTTGAACTCACTGATTTACTATGTGATGTTAAATGAAAGCTAGATGTAAGGACTTGACAAATGTTGAACTTTCAAATTTTTGCCAAAAAAATAAATATCCGAAGCTTCGTTCTTTCGATTGCTCTGTTGAAGCCATGTTCGCTACAACTTACGTTTGTGAAAAATTATTTTCGACAATTAAAATAGTAAAAACCAAATTTAGATCACGACTGACAGACAAATACCTTCGTGATCAACTACGACTGGCAGTAAGTGACATAATTCCTGATTTTGAAACTTTATCGCAGAGGCATTCTGAAGACAATTAATTTTAGGTTGTGATATTGTTCATTTATTGTTCATTTCTTTCTTCGTTGCCCATACTAAACATTAGTTTGTAGCCTTGTACTGTATAAAATTATATTTAAGTGCTTGACGTAAGGAAAATGAAAATCCGTTAATAAGTCAGACAGTTGCTTTAGTTCCCCTTCGGGTGTCCGCCTCCTCCATAGATGCTATGCACGTTGCAGGTTACACAATGGCTCGGCGCACGATTACATTTTCGCCATCGCTGACTTACAGTATTCCATTCAGTGCGCTGACTGAGGGGTGGGGACAGGAAACTACACTTAAACAATGCAGATGGCGTAATGTGTAACGTACATGGTCGATCCTTATATGCACGTCTGTAGACCCACGAAGGAGACATCCGGCCCATACCGTCTTTCCACGTGTGTTCCAAAGGTTAAGGGAAGGAGAGCACGTGGTGCCAAATTACAATTCCATTTACACACAACTATTTTTGCTTATAACTTTCGACTCAGTCATTTCCGGACCAAGGGTTCCTTATCACAAATTGATACATGTGCCCTTCCCCATCATCCCTGAAAGTTTGTAACACTAGCCCGGAAACACCCTGTATACGAGTCCACACCTGTGAAGTAACGGTCAGCGCGTCTGGCCGCGAAACCAGGTGGCCCGGGTTCGAATCCCAGTCGGGGCAAGTTATCTGGTTGAGGTTTTTTCCTGGGTTTTCCCTCAACCCAATACGAGCAAATGCTGGGTAACTTTCGGTGCTGGACCCCGGACTCATTTCACCGTCATTATCACCTTCATATCATTCAGACGCTAAATAACCTAGATGTTGATACAGCGTCGTAAAATAACCCAAGAAAATAAAACAAGATATGCTGGAGATCCTTTAACACCTGGTCTTTCCAACAAAGAATGCGATTAATTATGGTACATTTCACATTCACCCGTTCTGATGTTCTGCAGATTTTCCATGTGTCTTAAAATACAGATCTTAAATAATTCTATTCTGAAAGTTTTGTTCTAAAGCATTATGTTTTTGTTTTGATTAATGTGCAGTGTGTAACGGTGAATTCCCAATTTTGTTCTTCTTGGTAATAGGCCTAGTATCTATTTGTAAATGGTTTATCATAAAATAACATCGGAAATCTGTCATTAGTTTTTGACTGCCAAATATGAAGCACCTGAAAGACATTCAAGAGGCAGATTTCCCAATTCCAGACTAAGTCTAGAAGGAAGAGCGGAAAAGAACATTATTGAATATGTTAGGCATTCCAGAACAATGATAATAAAAATTTTGTTCTTTATATAATGTTTATATTACTAAATTTGTAAACATTTAATATAAAACCGAATTGCAGTTAATTTTGTATGTAAATAAGTCATTGTTTATTTATTTATTTACTTATTTACTTATTTATTCACTTATTCATTGGTCTCTAATGTGAATTATGTTCGCTACTGATAAATCTCACAGATTTCGTTTCAATAATAAATTATTTTGTCATTGCTACAAGATAATTCTCGTTAACTGCTTCATTCTACGACATAAGCTTATGCCATTACATTAAATTTAAATTCGTTTAGTACCGCTCCGTATTGCAAATTACGTACACTGGCAAGGCTTAATAGATAGTCATGCTTTATTAATTATTTACTTTTACTGGACAAACTCTACCCAACAAATTGAATACATTAATTAATCAAAAGCAACGAAACGCAAATGACATACCCACAACAACCACGCAAAATAAAGTAATAAATTTGACTAAACGAGAGTTCACAGAAAAAGAAATCAACATTAGAAAAAGGTTACAAACACAATTATGCACCACAAAACAAAAATAAAACTACAGATAATTTGGCAATTCAAACAGAAAACATAACACAAAACAGTGAGCAGGAGAACAAAAAAAAAGTAAATAAGATATCAAAGATCCAAGGTAATTAAAGACCGTAAGAAATACTCAGATACAAAAACCACAATTCAATAAAGCAAAATTATAACATAAAAAATAATAGAATTAGATAAAAGAACTGAAACAAAACAATATCGTACACGTAAAAGCAGACAAGAATAATGATATAGCTTTAATTAAAAATATAATTAAATATACATATATTACATATAAAAAACAAAGAGTTTCATCCAGATTGTAGAATTGAAAACAGGCCCGACAGAAGTTTTTATTTATTTATTATTTTATTGGGTTATTTTACGACGCTGTAACATCTCAGGTTATTTAGCGTCTGAATGATATGAAGGTTATAATGTCGGTGAAATGAGTCCGGGTCCAGCACCGATAGTTACCCAGCATTTGCTCGTATTGGGTTAAGGGAAAACTCCGGAAAAAACCTCAACTATGTAACTTGCCCCGACCGGGATTAGAACCCGGGCCACCTGGTTTCGGGGCCAGACGCGCTGACCGTTACTCCACAGGTGTGGACCAACAGAAGTTTATCAAACAGAAATAAAACCTGTTATAAAGTCAGCCCTATCAGCCCGAGATATCATTTCTCAAAACACGATATCCCAAAAAAATCAAATAATGTATACAGACGTGGACAAATTATTAACAAAATTGACGATTTTTATGATAATTCTGTTCACAAAATTTGACTTTTTAATTTAGATTACGGTTGATAATTTTGCATATTTCTATCATTACAATAGACAGAAATATGCAAAAATGTCAACTTTAGTTTAAATTGAAGAGTTAAATTTTGTAAAAATATATAATAAAAATCTTCAATTTTGCTAATAATTCATAAATTAGCAAAAATGTCAACTACAGTCTAAATTGAAGAGTCAAATTTTGTAAACTATAAAATAAAAATCTTCAGTTTTGCTAATAATTTGAAAATATCCAAAATGTCAACTGTATTCCAAATTGAAGAATCGAATTTTGTAAAAATATATAATAAAAATCTTCAGTTTTGCTAATAATTTGTAAATATGCAAAAATATCCAATGTAGTCCAAATTGAAGAGTTAAATTTTCTAAAAATATACAATACAAATCTTCCATTTTGCTAATAATTTGGAAATACGCAAAGATGTCAACTGTAGTCTAAATTGAATAATCATATTTTGTAAAAATATATTGTAAAAATCTTCAATTTTGCTAATAATTTGTCCACGTCTGTAGATAAATATGGACATAATCATAATTTGAAAACGACAAAAAGAAACATATTTAACTTTAAAGTGTAGCCGAATATTTTACAATTTTAACCTTAGATTGTAAATTATTTTAGGAAAAAGTGATCAGGTGATCAGCTGATCACGCGATAAAAACATAATATTCAGGTCTCGCCATTTCCGACCCTCGCTCGGTCGTATAGTTTGGGATACATTTACCGTAGCGTTTCATATTCCGGACGCGTGGCAGGAACAGGAGGTCGCATAAGCAATGCAATTCAGGCCTCCACACCGCAGGACAACTAGATGCGTTAACAAACAGACCCAATACAACATGCACTTTATCTAACTACACGTTGTACCTGAAATAAGTGCGGTTTGTTATTTCCAATATCAAATAGTATTAAGGTCTACATGTTCATACAGTGCAATTATTGTAGATGTTTAAAAACAGGATACATTGCATTTAGTTCAGTTGTATGATTGGGTACATTAAAGAGAGGAAAAGAACATTATTTAATATGTTAGGCATTACAGAACAATGATAATAAAATGTTGTTCTTTATATAAAGTTTACTATATTACTAAATTTGTAATCATTTAATATAAAATAGAACTCCAGTTAATTTGATATGTAAATAAGTCATTATTTATTTATTTATTTACTTAGTTATTTACTTACTCATTCATTCATTCATGTATTTATTTAGTTACGTATTCATTTTTATTTATTTATTTACTTTAGAATCGGCATGTAGTAATAATAATCATTACTACATGCCGATTCTACAGGGACATCATTTTATTTTTACTAACATTTTTAATATTAACCTGGCTATACCTTTGGATTAACACTCTAGAACTGGAAACGCCGTTTGTTACCCCCTTCCACGACTGTAGTTCGATGATACTGGCGTAAAACACAAACAAATCACTTTACTAGGTATAGGAGAAAAGAAAAGTAGTTCATCCATTTACGTAAACTAGGAAATATAGCGATTTCGAGTTTGATAATTTTATTAGGTTTTTGTTTAATCAAAATACAGTACAGTATTAACAATAAGTGTTTTTACTCATGAACTGAGTTATCCATGCGAACGTATTCATTATGCAGTGTATATTATACTAAAGCACATTAGTCTGCAATATATGGAATTAAGTTAAATTGAAAAATAATCATAATATGGATATTTAAACACATTTTTGAAAATGGTGGCCGTTCATTTCGATACAGGCTTCAGTTCGTTTGTACATATTATTGCACTCTACACTATTGCATCCAATTCCAATTACCAGTTTCGTCCTTCGTACTAGTAACTCATGTTGAAATAATTATGTACCTACTCTATAAAAGAGTATCTTATGTACTGTAAATTCAATCTTCACTTCTGCCCGATTGCACAGATAAAATTACTCAGACATGTTATCTCCCGTCCGTCCAAGTGGCTATGTCACAGGGTCGTAGAAAGAATGAAAATCACGTGACAGTTAATTACTTAACGAGGTCATTTTATTTAAGTTATTTTAAACACTTGTATAGTATTATGTAGACGTTCAATTCCTAACAGAAATTAATGTTTTCAGAAAAGAGCTAAGCACAGCCCAGCCACTAGCCTTTATAGAGGGGCGAGCAGAAGCAGGTGGGGGAAATCGGGATGCGATGTAGGCAAACGGACGACAGTACCTGTGCGAAAAAAATGATTCAATATTGAAAGCTTTCGTCACTGGAAAACGCGAACATATTTCTGGAACGTTCTATACTCACTAACTCAGTACTGCTTACTATATGCGGCCTTGGTTCTGTTTGGAGGACAGTTGGAACTTCATTAGTACAAGGGATGGGAGTGAAGTACATTAAAAAACTCAGGTACAATAAAAATTGAAGTAAAATTAAAATTATGTCCCTGTACAATATTCTATTATACAATAGCCAGCACCTAGTACGTAGGCCACGAAGAAATTTAGATATCACTGTACGCAGACAAACGGACAGGAATAGACAGACAGCATGCCAAAACTCATATTTTGGATGTAATTCAGTATGGGTGATATGGTGATGGGATAGGCGTTTTCTTCTCTTGATCGTTTTCCACATATGTATGTCCTATGCACATTCATCATCTGAGTATGATAGATGTAAACTAATTTCCTTTAAAGTCTTCTTCAGATATTTAATTTACTGGTGTCACAATACTTGCTGTTTGTGTTTCATACAAAGAGCAAGTAAAAAATTAAACCACACATCATAGATGGCTGGTAATATAATTATACACACAATGCACTAACACTTATTTTCTCTCTCATCAATAAAAGACAAGGCTCATTAGCGTAATTTTATGCATAACATATTAATTTAAAGGACTGAAAGAGTTCATAGTAATTGACAATTTTCCATTAAAAAGTAACAGGCATAACAAAAATTAAGGCAGACTGATAGTAACTTATGCTACAAGATAATAAAATAGAATTTCATGCAGAAATGGAATAATTTGGATGATTGCGTGATATCTGTTTATTGTCGTGTGGCATAGAATATTTTATCCAATACAATGTTTAATAAATCGTTTTAATAAATATTAGAATAATTTAACATTAAATAACAACAGCCTATATAAAGTTATCCTTTATATTCATTTCACTGTTGCTATAAACAACGGGTGGACAAAAGTTGACTAGTTGCTATGGCATTGAATAACTATGCAAAAATAGCAATATCCACTCTTTGTTCCTATTATTGTTCATATTATGAAGGACAACTTTATGCGTTAAATTATTATCACCATAGCAACAGGTTATTCCATTAGACATGTATATTGCGATACTAGCGTGGTAAATGCATTATAACAGAATCGAGGAGAAATTAGAAAACACGAGATAAGTCCGACATTATGTTAGGCACTGTGCACTAGACCTACTACTTCTTACAAGATCGTATTTTTAGAATTACATATACTGAACAATTTTTACGATGTTCTTTGCAGTGAAAATATATAGTAAATTTACTTTTCAAGGGCTTTGTGTATTGTTTCATTGTAGGTCAATAGGTAATTAACTAACACAAAGAACAGACTTTGTTGATGCTTTGCCATATTAGGCACATTCACATTCACATTCGTGAACAAATATTGTGGAAATAATTTGTTTCTCTAGTAATCATTCCGCATGTTGTAAATCCAACTTACAAAACCTGTGAACAATAGCGGTAAGTACATGAAAAACACGATCGTGCAACATAGTGTATTATGCAGGCCTACCATGAACTGTGACACTTACCAGGTCGAGAAGGCAGTTTGGAAAATCGAAGGCCATAGGGCCGATGTTTCCTAAGCATTCCAGATCCAAAAATCACTTACAGTTTGGGGTTAGTGAATTGCTTTTAGAAATATTTGAAAAAAATCTAAGAAAGGTTAAAAAAAGTCAAAATCGCATTTCTATAGTTTGCAATAGTTTGATGATTTTATTAAAAATTCAATTGTTTGGCTTTTCAAGTAGCATGTTACTTGGTTGCTAATGACTTGTAATTTAATCTGCGAGTAAATAACGTACTGAAAAGTAAAATTTCATATCTATGTAGTAAAATTATAGTTGTGAGTAAAAATTGTTAAGAATGGATGAGACTGTTAAGAGAAAAGCTAGAGGTATTGCTTGTCGGTCGCTTTTAGCCGAAAAATTCAAGTAAAGGCATGAAATGATGTATAGACTAATCTTTTTCGAAAGTAGTGCATCGCTCAAAACGTAGATATTCACACCTGTGCGTGTGACGGTTTACTAGCTGTCGGACCATCGGATTTGTGCCCCCGTAAGATATGCGAACTGAATCCTAATTCCTTCTCAGCCTCGGTAATTCATTTCTCTCCCTGCATTCCTATCTCTCTCCTTTCTATCTCTCTCCCTTTCTCTCCCCCACTACTCACAATTTTGAGCCTTCTTGCTAAAGCCTGTGTGATGACTCTTGTCTCACTGTGAAAAGAGAGAGAAAAGAGATATGTCTTACCTCATCTGTGTTGTTATTGCGATGGGGGGAGTGAAGCGATTCCAGTGGCGGAAGGGACTAGTTGATACATTCTCTAGCGCAAAATAAAGTAACAAAATATCTCTCTTCGTACTGTATAGTTCCGTCACTGAGCTTGTCTTTCAAGAAACTGAGTTCCGGCAGCCTGTACAATAACAAGATTTTGAAAGGAATCCTGAAAATTTACAACCCTCCTATAATCTCCACCCTCATTTGAAGGGACTTGGTTTTATTGCTACTGAGACAAGATAAATCTTACCAGGTATAGACAGTTTATTTGCACTTGCAGTCCAGTGTTGTCAACTCAACATGAATACTGTAGCACGGAGTGGTGAAAAAAAATATTATTAAGCAAGTAATAGCATAATTTTTCTATGAAGAGAAACAAACAGGTCAATATCTGTTTCCTATAAATCAGGCAACGAAAATAGCAGCTGCAATCACAGATGAGCTTATTTTATTTCAATTGATTACGTATTAAAACTTAATTAATACTAATATAATACAACATTTTTATGTAATTTATATAGGCAGGTCAGAGCGCCTAATAAAGAAAATCAGGAGAGAGGGAGTCCGTGCAGGAGATGTAAAGCTAGAATCACCAGGGAAGAACAGACCAAGGAAATCTTTAATTCTTGTAGATGATATGGACGATGTATTTTAAAAAGAAAGATACAAGAAAGAAAGAAGTTTCGACATTGAAGAACTTATTGAAGATTGCGAGAGAAGCAATAAATTTCCAAGGTGGGAGAGAAACGTTACGGATTAATAGAAGAAGAAGTAGCTAGATTTGTGATCAATTTGGGTGAAGGCAGCAGCAGCAATAGTAGTGACTCAGCTGCAGATATGTAACTTCACGAACAATACAAGTCTTGGTGTTTTTTAAATATGTAAATTATTTTCATAAGCATAAATTAGAACGCCTGCACATTATCAGTATGTTATGTTATATGCCTATACTATGTAAATATGTAAGTAAGAACTTCGTCATAGCCGGTCCCTAACCCGGATGAGAAAGAAAGAGGATACATGACTATGTGTTCTTTCATTCCTACAATTTTATTAGGACTTCAAGATCACGTTCCAAACCTAACAAAGATAATGAGGTGAAGGAGAAGTATTTATGACGAAAACATTTCTCTTTAAAAACGAAATAGATTCCCTTCACGTAATTTCCATTTAACCAACAAACAGCCACTGTGATCATATAATTATCTGCAAATAATCATAGAAGTCAATCAGCATCATTAGACCTAATTAAATTAAATTATGAATATGTAATAATTAACCTCACATTATTAATAAACAATATTCAAGAGACATGACACTGTTTGACGGAAGTTTGGCAACATCCCTATTCGGTAAGGTTCATGGCCTGCTGTTTGGCGTGGTGGGAGGAAAGCTGGTGGGGGCAGGGCATAGTTGCACCCCACGGTCAGATAAGATGCAGCAGATGAAAAAGGGTCCCTACTTTGTGGGCATAGTTGCGCCCCGTTCCCATCAGGTAGAGAAAAGGGCATGGCATAGTTGCGCCCCGTTCCCATCAGGTAGAGAAAAGGGCATGACATAGTTGCGCCCCGTTCCCATCAGGTAGAGAAAAGGGCATGGCATAGTTGCGCCCCGTTCCCATCAGGTAGAGAAAAGGGCATGACATAGTTGCGCCCCGTTCCCATCAGGTAGAGAAAAGGGCATGGCATAGTTGCGCCCCGTTCCCATCAGGTAGAGAAAAGGGCATGGCATAGTTGCGCCCCGTTCCCATCAGGTAGAGAAAAGGGCATGGCATAGTTGCGCCCCGTTCCCATCAGGTAGAGAAAAGGGCATGGGATAGTTGCGCCCCGTTCCCATCAGGTAGAGAAAAGGGCATGGCATAGTTGCGCCCCGTTCCCATCAGGTAGAGAAAAGGGCATGGCATAGTTGCGCCCCGTTCCCATCAGGTAGAGAAAAGGGCATGGCATAGTTGCGCCCCATTCCCATCAGGTAGAGAAAAGGGCATGGGATAGTTGCGCCCCGTTCCCATCAGGTAGAGAAAAGGTCATGGCATAGTTGCGACCCGATGAAATAGATAGAGAAAAAGACACTAAGGAAACTCGAACCTCGTAATCAACCAAACTTATTGATTTCTTATTCGATTTAATATTTATTAAAATGAACACCATGAAGTTGGCAGTACTGTTTATGCAGCGATCATCGATAGCCTACCGTAAAAATGAACATCATGAAGTTGGCAGTACTTTACTGACATATCCAAATGAGTGAGCCGTTGGAACATGGGGCCTTAGCAGTCTTGACATTTTATTAGTGATTTTCACACCGTCTGTGGCGTATTGTGAGGTTAATTTAAAATGAATGTTAAGTTTAGTGAAAAGGGTAAAGACTTAACAATTCACAATGGTTCCAAGTTTCAATTTTCGAAACCCTGTGCCGTAGGGTTAAGATATCGGTGTAAAAACAAAAAATTCAGTTCATTTATTGTGTGTGATCGATAAAAAAAAGTGTTATTTTAAATAGCAAAATTGATAATATGCTAGGCCTACCTGATTTCAATGCAGCTACCATTATAAAACTTTTAAGTAATTTATTAATTTAGTGTACTATGTCCATCAGGGCGCAACTATGCCATGTCCATTCTTCTACCTGATTTCTTCGGGGCGCAACTATGCCATGTCCATTCTGCTACCTGATTTCTTCGGGGCGCAACTATGCCATGCCTAGGTCTCCCAATTGACCGCGGGGCGCAACTATGCCATACTGGCTGGTGGAATGGAGTGAGTAGCGGCGTTAACTTTTCCAAGAACGACGACAGCGCTGAAGGTGCACAGATCCGATGGTACTTCCAAATAATACTTATGGTGAATTCTCCACGAGAGGATACCGATTTAACCTCCGAAATAACCCAAGAAATACAACAGTCTCGGCTCCACAAGTAAAGAACCCTGGCCTCACACCACTTCTACACAGATGACAGTGATTGACAGGCCAGTTAGGGGAAGTTGTCTTGCTAAAACTTTCAGCTGTTGCCACGTTGCTCTTGGCTGGACTCTTTAAATGTATTTTCTTTTGCAACTGGTTGGATTCTTTTCAATGTACTTTCTATTTACGAACAAATTAAATCAGTTGCATAATAATAATAATAATAATAATAATAATAATAATAATAATAATAATACTATTATTATTATTACTATAACAGGTCATCACCGATCATCGAGTGGTTAGCATGCCTGTTATTAGATTAAGGAAATTAAACAATATCTGTTGTGCCATCGTGCATTGAAATATTTATATTTAGTCTACTGTATATGCTGTAGGCTAGGCCTAACTAATTTAGTAAACAAGATTAGGTTCTAGTTCTATTATAACTTATTTGCTAAACAGAAGTAACATTGGAAACTGTGATAAGGTACATTGTCATGTATATTACAGAGGACTCCTGTAGCATTTTCAGGACACTATTTTCGAACCACTCTGCAGAGTTTTGTGCCATGATAATCTGCAGACAACACGTGTATGTTTGAAATAACTTTAAATCTTGACCCGCTAAGGTAATGCATATCGATAATACTAACTTTTAAATATGTAATAGGCCTATTTACTTACAGTTAACCTTGAACTGAGAGTAAATATTACAGCCCTATTGCCATGTTTTGTTTAAACAACTGTTCGAAGATAGGTCTGAACCTCACAAGTGATACCAACAACGCATCACTCATGAGGCAACTAGACCAGAAAATAATGGATAGAGTGGTCAGTTCCTTTCATTCTACATTGCATACATCGCCGATTAGTTACATATAGTATTAATCAGACTTCAGGTGCATACAAACAATTTTGTTCTTCCTCCGACATAAATCGTCAACTGAGATGTACTGTCTGATAACACCGAACAACAAATTGTTACTTTTTGTCTTGCGCGGAAATAAAAATAGGTGAATATTACTAATATGTGTGCCCTAAATCTGAATTTAAAATCCAAACTGCCCCGTCACGTACCATTTTCCGGGGAAAATGAATTGAATTTTTAATGACAAAACTTGTTTGTTTTTAATGTTTCACTGCTACTGATAAAATTACAACACATTAGGGAATCAAAATTCCTCATAATACTTGAAAAATGTGTACTGGATACAAATATGATGTCACATAGTTTAAAACACAACAATAATAAAAATATTCCATGCGTATAATGAGAAAAATCTCGGAATTTCAATTTACATTTAAAATTATTTTCTGGATGATTTCTGTTTACAACTAGACTCGGGACTGTATTCTGCAAGGAACAAACAATAGTCTCCAAGTACGCTGGATGATAATCTTCCTTTATATCGCCTTTCCATTTCAGGTATTTCTTGATGAAATCTTTCCCCGTTCGTCGCTTACCGCTCCAAAGTTAGCAGTAAAGAAATCCAAATGAAAATGTAAAAAGTGTATTTCGAGAGACACATTACACTGCATTTTGTCATATGCATTTAACATGGTTTGCACAACAAGTTCTATGTAGTTCTCTGTCCTAGAATTTCCAAGAAAGTTTGAGCAAGCGTCTTTGAAAGCGCGCCATGCCATTCTTTCTGTAACAGAAAGTTTTTTTTTTTTTCAAACAAAGAGTCAGCCATTACTTTGTGAATTTGTGGACCGATGAAAATGCCCTCTTTTAATTTGCCTTCACTCAAAGTGGCAAACTTTTCCTTTAAATACTGAAAACCACACCCGTGTTTGTTCATTGCATAGACCTCACTTTAAACTGTTACGAAATTTCCTTAATAGAAGGGACCAAATATCTGTTTATTTACTAGAAGTACAAAAGGACATGCCAACAACCATAAGAAACCGGAAATAAGTCATAAACTAATAAAATGCATTAGCTTTTGTTTTCATTTATACCCCATCACGCATCAGATGTTTCCTGGGGAGCGTATATCGAAAAGTGAAATCATAGTATATCTTAAAAACTTCACGTGATACGAAGAAAAGAGATGCATTTTCGGATTCATCGCACATTAAACCATAAGGGACACAATGTTTTAAGTCGGAGAAAAATTCTTGTTGTTCAGTGTAATAGATGTACCTATGTACATACGAGCCAGAACCTCCATCAGAGACATGGAAAACAGTAAATGTACTGTAAGTTCTACTCACTTTAACAAAATGTTAATAATCAATAAAGTTGTTTTGCAGCTACTGCAAAATATATTATGTACTTCATTTCTTTCTTCTTTAATCCCTAAGCACGAAACACTGCTGTTAATCTCATACTTTGCAAATCACCATGCATACTAAAGTGCCCGTGTGAATTATATAAAAAAAATAGTTTAATTATTTCAGAAGGAAGGTTAACAGTTGTGATCTACTACGGTCGAAGCAACGAACCAACAAAATCAGTAATTTGCCTATTCAGATTCATCTGATATGATAACAAATGACAGTCTGTTGAACAACCTATTGATTGGAAGTAGTCTATTATTACGTTTTACACATACACACATTTGGAGGCAGTAACGACCTCTAATCAAGTTCGTCCAATTTTATCAACTGAAATTTCGCAATCATAAACGTAATTTACCAGTACAGTGCACTTAAATGTTGATCTTCGAATTAAAACTTCAGTTCAACAGTTCTTTATGTAATTTAAGTTATAACCACTTTTATGAATTTAAGGCGTTCTTTCTAACAAATCTCGTGTTAAATTCTTTCAATCCATTCAGTACTCATTGAATTCTGTACTGGACTCAATACTGTAACCCAGTGATGTGAAAGCAAGCGCATTTTTCTGACCTTGAAGTCGTGCGCGGGCATTAAGCGCTAGGTATGCTAGGAGGAATAAGCAAACTGTTGGATTAAGAAAACATTGGTGCACAAACTTCGAACGGAACGTGAAATTGTATGTCGTTATTTTTATATGGCTTCTTTCTGTTTGTTATTTTCTATATTGAGTGTAAAACAAAAGTATTAACACCTATTTCTTAGCCTAATATTGCAGTTGTGTTTTAAACGTTAATAACATAGTAAAGAGTAAAGAAGGAATATTCACACAAATTCTATAATAACTACAACTATACTGTACTAAGTGAATTAAACACATCATTCATAAACAAAGTGTTATCCCAAAGAAAGACACTGAATATGACATGATAAGGTGAAATTGATATTAATGGTATCTTTAGCCTTATAAAAGTAATCAAAACAATATTATAGTACAGAGCAAAGTTGTCTAGGTATAGGCCTATGTTTTAACTGTAATTAATATTACATAATAAAACTCTTATCGCATTATGCTTTTAGGTGATATTGGTGCGCAACTTTCTGTTATCAGAATATTAAATTATCTCGAAATCTGAAGCTATAGAGCTGACGTTTTAGCAACATATATGCACATATCTTTTGTTTGTGATGTAACAGTATTTGCTTTGTTAATTCATTTCCTAACAAACATTTTCCATGCGAATATGTTCAAACATTTTAATACACTATCTTCCGTATTTATGATATATTAGATTTACGAAAACATTGTTTTAGTACCTGTAAGGCTACTAAACAAACATATCTGAAAATTTTCACTTTTCTGTAAAAACGTTGAGAAAATATTCCTTTTGAATAAAAAAGCAAACTTGTGAAAAATGAGCATTAAAATTATAACTTACATTCTTATAATGCACTTATACTTCTCAGACAAATCTAAAAATTAACATGGATACAGTTTTAATAAGTTCTCTTCCCTATATCCATTGAATCAGTGCTGGCCATCCCTGTATATAGCTCGACCAAGCGGCATATACTACCTCTTTCGTCTGTCTCTTTCCTTTCCGCTGTAAAACGCTCAGGCTCTCCTGGGCTCTAAAGCGCGCGCTTGCTCCTATGGGCATCAGTTGACATCACTGCTGTAACCCATGGCAACAGTTGGCACGAAACCGATTACAGAACACAATTTCAAAGAAAATAATGAAAGGAAAGGTAAGACAGAAGTAAAGAAAAGATACACAATAAGAACAGAAAGAAGAATATGGGAAATATCCTCCACCTTACACGTAACATGATTTCAGGGCAGAGCTCAGCTGATATTGAAAAAGATAGGGGAGGAAGGAAATGAGGCACTGGGCTTTCACCTACAGCTAAATTGACTTTAGAACAGAGTAGAGCACAGAATGAGAGAGACGAAAAGAAAGAGGTGAAAAGTTAAGAAGGCAGAAAGAAAACTGTAATAAAAGGAAGTCCATAACTAAAGGATAAGCAATAAATAAGACAGCAAAGATTAGAAAGAAAGGAAACGAAAAAAGAAAAATATATACGGGATATACGAGTAACTCACAAAATAAGGTATAGGCGTAAAGAAACAAAAACAAAAATGGGTGTGGCTGTGCCGACACAGGCGTGAGTTTTACGCGAGTACTTATCGACAGATTTAGGGCCCTTACACACGAGCGACTTTTAGCCGCCAAGGTCGACTGCAAAAAGCAGTCGGTCTGCCGCCGACATGAGCGGTTCTTCGACGGCAGAAGCAGTCGACATGAGCGACTCTGCAGTCGATACGGGCGTTGTGTGTCGTCGGTTCCGGCGGCAGTCGAACTGCAAAAGGTGTGTCATTATTCACTCGCATTATAATAATGCACTTCGAAGAAGAACTACTTTATTATTTCTTCTCCGTCCTAGCAAAAGACGTGTTAAACATAGAAAATATTGGATTATCATTTAATGAGCGCAGTATGGCCAATTTTACTACCTTTTTCACGGGCTTCGAGCCCATGAAAATAATTTTCTTCACTACTTCAGAATATCAGGGTTATCACTCGATCATCTGTTGGAAAAAGTGACGGACGGTGCAGACCTAGGAAACTTTTTTTTCTGAATCTTCTGAAAGTTCTGACAAAAGGAAAGCTAGGAACAAACGGCATCAGCCGGGTGAGGAGCTCGCCTGTCGATCCGGAGTTGCACTCGGGCGTGGGTTCGATTTCCGCTTGGACTATTATCTGGTTGAGTTTTTTTCCCAGATTTTCTCCACCGTAAGGTGAATGTCAGGTAATCTGTGGCGAATTCTCGGTCTTTTTTAAGTAGGTCATTTTACAACGCTTTATCAACATCTTAGGTTATTTAGCGTCTGAATGAGATGAAGGTGATAATGCCGGTGAAATGAGTCCGGGGTCCAGCACCGAAAGTTACCCAGCATTTGCTCATATTGGGTTGAGGGAAAACCCCGGAAAAAACCTGAACCAGGTAACTTGCCCCGACCGGGAATCGAATCCGGGCCACCTGGTTTCGCGGCCAGACGCGCTAGCCGTTACTCCACAGGTGTGGACTCCTCGGTCTCGTCAAATAACATCTCGCTATCACTAATTCCATCGACGGTAAATTACCTAGTGGTTGATAAAGCGTCGTTAAATTACCACACACACTGCAGTCTCAAACCGGTAACTTCTCTTTCTTACACAGATAAGCTTCACAGATCAGGGAATGAAAGATGCTGCTAATTTTGCTAAGGAAATTACAATTACTACACCGAAACGGGCCACAAAATAAAAAGAGTATACATGTCAGCTGCCATAAAGCCTATTCCATTAACTCCTGAGAAAGTTTTGCCTCTTGTTACAAAATAAATATTTTACCTCTAACTACTGTACAAAGTTTGATCATAATCTGATAGATAGAAGGAAACTTATTAAATTTGTCTAAATTCACTCCTATAATTGGGTAGTTTCCTTTACACAAATATAATTAGAGCTTGTATACAAAACAAATATCTTACCCTTAACTACGTAGAATTTTTTATGAAAATCTGTTTCGTATGAGAAAAGGTAGGCCTACTAATTTTATCTAAATTCGCCTCTACAATGGAACAGTTCCTTTTACACAAGGTATAATGAGAGTTTGCATACAAAACAAATATACTGCCTATTACTATTATTTTAAAATTTGTTAGGGGAAAAGTTATTAATTTCCTCTAAATGCACCCCTTGTAAGGAGTAGTTTACCTCAAATGTAACAAGAGTTGGTATACAAAACAAATATACTATCTGTAACTGTTTCATGAAAATGTGTTGAATAGGAGAAAAGTTAATACGAGTAGTTGTTAATTTCTCTATAAATTAAGCCCTATAAGGGGTAGTTTCCTTTATACAAACGTAATCGGAATTTGAATACAAAATAAATATACACCCTATAACTACTGTACAAAGTTTCATGAAAATCTGTTAGATAGAAGAAAAGCTATTAATGTTTCTCTAAATACACCTCCTGTAAGGGGTAGTTCTCCTTGTACCAACGTAATCAATTTGTATAAACAAATATACTACCCGAAACTATTGCACAAAGTTTTATGAAAATCTGTTACATAGGAGAAGTTATTAATTTTCTCTAGATGCAACCCATAAAGGGTAGTTTCCCTTATAAAAACGTTATCAAAGATTGTATATAAAACAAATATTCTACGTGTAACTACTGTATAAAGTTTCATGAATATCTGTTAAATAGGAGAAAAGTTATTAATTTTCTCTAAACGCACCCGTTATAGCGGGTAGTTTCATTTATACAAACGTAATCAAAGTTTGTATACAAAAAATGTACTGCTTGTATCTACTGTACAAAGTTACATGATAATCTGTTAAATAGGAGAAAAGATATTAATTATATCCAGCTAAATTTATGTTTTGAACCATTGCGTGTCGCCGACCTTGGCGGCTAAAAGTCGTCCGTGTGTAAGCAGAAAACGCTGCCGCCGGTCGCGGGGACCGACTGCAAGACTGCATCCCCGCGAAAAGCCGCTAAGGTCGACTGCTTTTTGCAGTCGACCTTGGCGGCTAAAAGTTGCTCGTGTGTAAGGGCCCTAGATGAGTTCTTTCGTTTGGCATCAAAATCATTGCCCTAGTATTGTACAGCAGTGGCAAAAAAACCGGACCGACCCTTGTAGCTGATTTCAGAGCCTTGTTCACTCCAGAGCACGATAGACCGGTTCGAATCCTGCCTGGGAGGGAAAATTTTTTGTTCCTTATTCAAATTTAATCCCAATACTTTTCGATTGCTGGTAAAATTCATGTTCTAGGGATAATAAGTTAATTAAGTAGTAAAATATCGCTGCCGATAGTTCGTAAAAGCTATGATACCCACCTGATATAATCCGTCACCGACCTTCCTGTCCGCTCGTACCGCACCAAAACATAACTGTACCAGCTGGTGAAGGTGAAGTGGGGAGTTAAGGGGTGGTCTGCAGTGACTCAATCGAGTTAATAGCGCCCAGACCTGAATTACAGAGTCGAGTCGCGAAGGTGCGTAATGAACACCAGTGGTGTAAGGTATTATGAATAAAAACTTGTTTATTATGTATATGTGAGCAACGTCTTTCTACATTACTGAGTCCAACCTTTGTCCCTTTAAGATTACAGAGTCAAAAACCACATCTCTCTCTCTCACTCTCCGTATTATCCGGATTGCCCTCGGCCCGTAGAGTCCAGATAATTGGGGCCCTACTGTACATAAAAACAATGGAAATAAGAATACGAAGAAAACAAGTGAGCGAACAAAATAATTCTATAAACAAAATTAACACAGGCTAAGAGAAATAAATCGCAGGATACAAAGCAATACTACAAGAGAAAGAAACAAAATAAGAATACAAAGAAATAATACGTAAAATATTCACACAATATCACAAAACATAATTACCCTGTGAATTCTGTGTCGTAAGAAGTACTCAATTATTAAATACAGATAATTTATCGATAAGCTCAGGGGTAGAAAGAAGGAGAGCGGGGCTATAACGCGATATTGTGCACAGAGCCAGGGTATCCAGGCAACGGAGGACAGTTTACAAATTGGAACTTGCAGTACTTGAGCCTGCAGGCCGCACCGCAGCCTAATTGCTGCACAACTCCCTCTCCCCAGGGAACCGAAAGTTACGGGGCAAAGACTTACTGGTTAATTAAACGCTGAAGTCTCCATAAGCAAACAATGGCAACAGATACTCGCTACTATCTTCCCAGGAAACAAAATAGTTTGCATAGTTTCGCATGTACGAATCCTACTATTATTTACCGAGACTATGGTTCAGTGTGAGTATTATATTCTAAGTGATTATAGCAAAGAGATGTCGTAGATTTATTTATAACGTAAATTTGTCACTAATTCTGGTTGATGATTCCTTTAGTAAAGAGCAACAGAAAAGTCAAATACCATTTTGCAATATCTTGAATAGTTTTCCAGAAAAATGTCTTCTTCTTCTTATTCTTATCTTCAAGTATTTAGGCTTATCACCTGTTACGCCTCTATTTGCTGGTCTATCCGGCGTTTCCTTGGACGGCCTAAACTTCTTTTTTCAACATTGAGTTCCTTTCCAATATCTGTATTCCTTTCCCTATCCGTTAAACTCTATCCAGCCGTTGCTCTTAGGAATCTCACTTCTGCTGCCTGCAATCTAGATATATCTCTCTTCGTCATGGTCCATGTCTCACTGCCGTACAAGCATGTTGGTATCGCTATCACTTTATAAAACTTCATTATAGTTTCCTTCCTTACTTTTCGTTTAAGTGTTCTTCTAATTGTGCCGATCATTTTATTAAATTTTGCTATTTTTCCGTTAATGTCAATTTCACCATAGTAAGAGATAGGCCTATCACATCCCAAGAAAGTGAAGCAGCGAATCTGTTCAATAGAAGTGTTATTAATGACTATCTTGGATATTGCAGGATTTGTGCCTTTGAATGTCATTACTTTAGTTTTTGATGTCGATATTTTTAAATTATGTGTTTCAACTATTTTTTGAAGTTCATGTACCGCTTTCTGTAAATTATTCTCATTATTGGCTATGATTGCTTGGTCATCCGCATATAATATAGACATTATACTTTTTCTCCTTATGTCAAAACCATAATTATTTAATTTTCCAATCTCTTAGAGCTTCGTCTATATACAGATTAAAGAGAATAGGGATAAACTGCATCCTTGTCGTAATACTTGATCACCCAATTCGTTGTTATTTTCATCTCCAGTTATACATATCTTTGATCCATTATCATCATCATCTGCATTACGGTATGAACCATAAGATCCGTTCCACTCCAATCAAATCAAAACTGGTCCCGCCATCTTTTTGTGGGTCTTCCTGGGTTTCTTCTCCCACGGGGGTCGTGACTGTATATTGTTCTGGTAATTGATGTTTCTGGCATACGATGTATATGCTCCCTCCAATTGTTTTGATGTCTTCTTATTATATCTATAATATTGTGCATTTTTAATTCGGATCTAATGTCTTCACTTCTCTTTTTATCAAATAGTGTATAGCCAGCCACAAACCTCAAAAATTTCATTTCAACAGCCTCAATTCTTCTCTCGTCTTTCTTCCTTAAAACCCAGTTCTCACATCCATACAGTAAAGCTGGTAAAGCCATCACTTTGTAAAACTTTAGTAATGTTTCTTTCCGAACTTTCCTACCTAAAGTTCGACGTATTGTTCCACAAAAATACATGCTCTAAATTACTTTTAGCAGATGATTAGGTATCCCTTTATGTTCAAGTAATTTTAGGAGAATGTTTCTATCTATGGTATAAAATGCTTTCACATAGTCTATAAACAATAGGTGAGTTTCTTTATTATATTCTGGGTGTTTCTCTATAATTTGTTTCATAATAAAAATGTTATCGGTACAGGATCTTCCTTGCCTAAACCCACTTTGTTCTTCAAGTGTTATGACTTCAGCTGTAGCTCTTATTCTGCTTGTGATAATTTTTGAATAAATTTTGCAAGCCACATTTAGTAGACTAATTCCTCTGTAATTATCACATACAGTATATTACGTTTGCCCTTTTTAAAAATTGGGCATATTACACTTAATTTCCAGTCTTCTGGTATATTTTTATTCTTCCAGAAAAATGTGTATTTTAAAATATGTGAATTCCGAAATCGTGAACGATGTAATCAGTAGAGAGTGCACATCACGTTGTGTTGTTTTAAACACCCCTTCACCTGGCTTGTTCTGAATAGAGAAGTGGAAGATCATTGCCATATACAGTAGAACTCCAATTATCCGAACTCCAAATATCCGGATCGTCAATTATCCGGATCACGTTTCAGTACAGTTTGAAATAATTTTTATTTTCAGAAAAAAAAATATATATATCATTGTATTAAATGAGGATGGCGAGACTTCATATATGAATATATATGTATGAAGTTGCATATGTTTAGGTTTTTAATTTCGCGTACCGTACTACCCTATATAACTAAAGTTCCGTTCTGTATGGATATGAAGAGTTCTTATAATTTTAATCCAATTAAAATTCTATTTTGTTTGAATATGTGTAACTTTGTTCATTATGAACTGTAGGCCTATAGTCATTTTGCACTTTTAATACATGCAGTAGCTTACTACTGTTGTTTCTAGACTCTTTTCATTTCCGATCTAATTATCCAGATTCCTGCGTATCCGGATCATACTACCTCCTATTATTCCGGATAATTGGAGTTATACTGTGCATTGTTTTTAGACTCTTAAGGAAAAAAATACAGATGATAAACAGTTTATTTTTATTTCATTTATTTTTTGTATAAACTGTATTAGAGAACGGAGAATGAACACTGCTTATTATACGTTAAAATATTGTAAAATTGAAAATAAACCCTACGTACAACCTAATTTTAATTAAATATGCAGAAAAACAGGCAGTAAGATACGTTTATTTCTAAATAATTTTATAAATTAAGAAATATTTTTATACTCCCATTTTAATTCAATATTCTAGAGAACAAAAACAATAATGATGCTTATTTCGCGTTATAAAAACAAATTTTTAAAACATTTTAAAATAAAAATAGAATAAGTATTCTTAATTTACGTTAAATAAACAAAATTATTGAAAATATAATTTTTAAGTTCTTTCAATTTAATTTTAATTAAATATTCGGTGAACACAGGCAATAAAAAAAAACTTATTTTACCTTATACAAATCTAATGAATGATTAAAAACCTCCGTTTGTCGTACTGTAAGCGTCTTCTTTACGAAATTAGAAATAATTCCCTCCCACTTTCATTTTTAAAGTGTAAGCGGTATACTTACATACAAGAAATCAAATTTCCCGAGCCGTTTTTAAAAGCAATTGCGTATGTTATGTTTACATTTCTCGTTTTCTCATCCGTCGTCTCGAAGAACACCAGCTGTTCAGAGTGCCTGGGCTTAACCTTTATAGCGTTGTCAGAATGCATTACGTTTTAAAAATTCTTTTCAGAATGAAAAATTACATTTGTTCGGATCAAATTCCTGCATATTTGAAGTACAAAACTAAAATTCTTTCAATAATGTATTATCATAAAACACTGCTCTCTTAAATTAACTAAACATATTTGTAATTAATTCAATAGCTTTCCGAAAACACGCTATGAAATGTTTCATATAAAATATTTTTTTCTCGAAAAGGAAGCAAAATCAAGCAAAACTGTGTGAAGAATCTCAAAGAATAACCCCCTGAAATTAATGACATTACTTACAACGGTTCACTCTATATATTCATGTTCTTGTACCTCAATAATAATAATAATAATAATAATAATAATAATAATAATAGTCATGCTATCCTTGGTTTTTCTGTGGTTCCTTTCGTGCGCCAATACTAATGTAGCGATGAGATCTAACAGAAATGAATCACGGACCTAATATCTTTCCTCAAAATATTTCACACTACCTTTTTTTACAGAGCCATCTTCAGTTACAAGCCGGAGCATGGGTAGGTTTGGCAACGCTGAGTGGAGGCGGGCAGTGGCGAAATAAAGGCTTCACGTTTGACATTTTAGTGCTTCGATTTCGTTGTCACATGTTCATTTTCGACTTAATTGATACAAAACTAAGTGCATATGATCAAGATTCAGTGTATTGATGTACGTAATTTATTACGGAATCCGAAATGGTATTTTATTTGAGTTTCAGAATACCGCATAATTACTTGCATACAGCCACTTATAACTTAAAAAATTAAAAGCATACGTGTTTTTTTTTCTAAAATATAATTTTAAATAGGCCAAGGCCAAGTATAAAGATCTATGAAAAAATAGAGAAACATACCTTCAACATAATACGTAACAAAACACATCATTATCTATTAAGTATGTGCCCATTAGCGTAAACTCGGTGAACTTTAAATCCTGTAAATACGAAGTGAAAATAAACATGTTTATAACTAATTTATTACACAAGAAATAATATTAATAAACAAACCTTTAAAACTAACAAAGTGAGTGTATGCATATACAAATATAGACAGTTCTGACGTATAGCAGGCATTCCGAATCTTCAACAAAACTGCAACATTTATGGGATCACAAAACAGCTGTTTGCAATGAACTTAAAATCAACGGCGTAACTTTATTGATATAGCAGGCGAGACCCAACAATTTGGCTAGAATTCTGATACACCACAAACCACAAGTAAGACTATAAAAATGTAGTTTATACAATATAGGCCTATTTAATATTTATAAGAATTGTTCAATCATATTGTCATTAATAATAATCGCAAAAATTGCCAAAGACTGCAGCCATATTTTCATTTATTGTCTTGTTTTTATCGCCAACACGCACTTAGTTTATAATACATCAACAATTAACGTTTGGTACGACCGCGAACATAATTCCATCGACACACACTTATATTGTAACATTAATTTACATTGAAAATCGGCATTAGCACAAACACGTGTTCTGGATAGTAGGCCTCCGGTTGACAGTTAATTACATTATTGCCGACGTTATGGCTCCGGCTTGTAACTGAAGAAGACTCTGTTTTTTTTAGCTTATTTTTCTACATTGTTGTTATAGCGTCCATGTTCTTCTTTAGAATCACTCTTCCTCAGGCATTAGCTTCGCGATTGATCCTGATGCCTGCCGAGCGGCCTACCTCTTCAGGCTCTTGTATGTGCCCACAACGTAAAATCTAAATGTACTCAAAATTATAAACACTATTGCGATCGACTCCATAATACCTATGGTCATACATTCCGAATGTGGACTGTTCTATACATACTTGACATAAGATAAGCTAACCATTCACTTAAAAAAATTATCTCTCTTTAAAATAAAACGTAAATTTAAACACATTGGAAACAAATAAACTGCTAGTTCAAGGGCAAACGGTTTTAGCGCTGAGTACCTGATTCTATGAGTGTACTTATTCTACGGTGTAGTTAAGATGGAGGCATAAGATAATTATTCTGTCTGGCATTAAAATTCAGTCTGGCTCCATCTCTATCTGATTGATTGAAATATATTATTATTAGCTACAAAAAATCGAATATTTCATGCACTGACGCAAGACGGCTTATAATAAAAATTTCTGATAGCTATGCTTGGAAATGTTTTTAGTTGCTCTAAAGCAGGCCTGCAGAAGGTTTGCGCTCTCCGAGCCGGCTCACAGCTCATGAGCGGAATGCAGATATTAGCTGCGCTCTGTATAAGGGTGGACTGGAAGAAGGGGTGATCTCGTATATAATATACACAAAAGGAAGTACAGTACTAGCAAGAGTGTTTATGAAATGAATTCCCGCTCAGTGTTTGCAAAACTATCTTGGACTATTATTAATTAATAAAGAAATATTTATTTTACAGAAATAATAGAAATTCTATAGCTACTTAAATGTACGATATCATTTTCTTATATTTTTATTTATCAGTACATCAAAACGAGGTTTTATGCTGTTGGCAGCTGAAAGGAACAGTAGTCTACTGATCGTAATGAAACATCAGTTACACATGTTCGATGTCTGCCTTTATTAAAGTTTATTATAGAAAACAGTTGCTCACAAATATAAATGTTGAGCCAAATATAGCAATCATTTTCACACCCAGCCTGTGTAGTCATGGATATTATTGCTAATGTTTAGTCTTGTAAAACTCAACTAGGTAGTAGTATTATTCAAACGATCTTTAGCCCTTAGGTCACACTGAAGATCAATAAGTTCGAGCTGTAAATCGTTAAATGTTAAATGTTACGTCCGAAGTACACACTGCACTCCACTAGATAACTGAGTGTACTTTTCCTTCTCCTCTACCTATAGCAAGTCTATGTCATTCTGACGTATCTTCCTCTCCGTTTTGGCGAGTGGTAAACACAGCTCTCCCGCTCCGAAGGAGCGCGCGCGCTCGTGGAGCGCTGTTTGTGCAGGTATGCTCTAAAGTTATCCTTCAGAACTTTTATTAACCTGCTGATACTCGTGTTATCTGTCTAAGGCTAAAGTTTGTCCGAGAAATCTAGTCTTGTGTGCAAAGTCAGATTTCGTTACTATCTGTGATTTCAATTTTAGAAATGTAGATAATATTTTAGTTTTCTGTGAATTCATTTTCATTCCTATTTCATTATACTTCTTTGATTATGATTTCCAGTCATTTTTTTTAGATATTATTGTAAGTGCAATATAATTTCCATGTCTTACTCGAACAACTTCATCTGATACATATTAAATCCATAGTGACCTTTGAACTTTTGAAAGACATTATCACGGAGGCTAATGAACAGTTCTAGAGTTCACAGGCCCACTCGTCTCCTTTTTTTCTCAATTTATTACTGGAGTACAATTTTTCTAGAATTCTAATACTATTTTTATCTATCTCCTGGTTGTAAGACTCTTGAGGATCAATATTAATGTTCCGTCAAATCGCACGTTTCTTAAGAATCAATTATGGCTGTATACTGAGTCGAATGAGACCTTAAGGACTTATATACTGTACAGTGGCGAATCATTGAAAGGAAACAAATACTGAAGATAACATGTTATTTCTTTAGCGAGGAAAGGAACTTTCTGAACTAACTTTGATGCTCCATATCAAAGAAACTACTTTATCAGATTACCAGGAAACAATTGGCATTCATACAGTCCTCTCTGTAGATTGAAAACTCAAAAAAGTTTCATATCCATGGTTCAAGAATTAAAACAGAAAATCAATATCCAGAATTTAAAAGAAAACTTACAAATTAAACCAAACCCTTTAACCTATTAAATATAGAATATAGACTAAATTTGACAGAAGAAATAATGAAATCAGAAGTAAACACTGAAATAATGAAACAATTGTCTTTAGAGACAATATTAGGTACCCTCCACAAAACTGGCTTCATTTATACACCGACGGATCCTTGATCTCCAGAGAACAAGGTGCCGGTGCTGGTGTTACGTGCTGTCTCTTCTCACTTTATAGACCTCTTGGATATGGAACAACAAGTTTTGATGGAGAAATCATTGCAATCAGGAAAGTCTCAGGAATATTCTATGCCACATCAATAAATTTAAGAATGTAGTTATATTGTCAGACTCCAAAGCAGCTATTCTATTAATAGTCTCTAAACACACACCTTCATCTCAAACAGCAGAAATAACTAAAATGCTCTCTCAATTAATATCACTCAATAAAAGAATTGTATTCCAATGGATACCATCCCATTGTGGAATCCTGGGAAACGAGAATGCGGATTCTTTAGCAAAGAAGGGCAGCACTGCTACTTACAGATCTGTTACCAAATCTACGTATTACTCTGTGAAAAGGTTTGTTAAATCTACATACTTAGACTTCAACAAACAAAATTTGATAACACAATCTCAAGGGAAAAAATGGAACTCGCTGCATCATAATCCACAGTTAATTCCAGATTTACCACGAAAATCGCCTGTAGCTACATTTAGATTGGCAAACACCTGCATAGAATTGGAATATATCAGTCCCCTAACTGCCCATTGTGCAACTCAAACCAAGAAATGGATTAAGAACACCTCAAAATCTGTGCTTCAGTGGCTGGCCATGATAATATGTTTGAAAAATATTGGAGTGCAAGAGGTCAAATGACTTTATTGTCAAACGCCTGACATTAGAAAACAACAACTTTTGCGATGTAGTTGTATGATATTTTGGAACATTTTGATTTTAACAAAAAGATCTTTAACGTTTCTTTCCTAATTGTATAGTTTAGCAGCTATTCGTAGCACATAATTGCGATATTTACTCATAACACTAATTTCAATATTAGTGGAGTAGCTGACAATAGGGCATGTAATTCAGTAATCAGACTGAAGTGAGATATATGAAGCAATAGTCATTGCTTTGCGAGGATAAAATTACTTGTAGTTATCTTTTACGATTAAACATGAATATTAAAGAAATAGTAGCCGTCAGAAGGACTTTCACAATGCTATTTCTGTCGTAATCATATGCTTTATTAACCTCATTAATGCACAATGTCTCATTTGCATAAAACCAGAACAAACCGATTATATATTTCAAGTAACATGATTTGTAGTTGATCTCTTAGTTCAGAAGCAAGCTTGCTCGTCTTGTCTTATCCGTGAATGAGACGCATTCTGGTTTTAATTACTCTCAAGCAAAGTTGATAAATAGTTCTAAGACAACGACGATGACAAGAACGATGACAACCAAGACAATGACGACGAGAACGACAACAAAAACGATGACGACAAAAACAATGATAACTAAGACAATTACGACGAGAATGGTGACAATTAAGACAATGACGACGACGGCAAAGACGATGATAACTAAGACAATGACTACGAGGTTGATGACAACTAACAAGCAAACGTTCTGATGGGAGCAGATAAAAAAGTTAACATTTTTTCTTCCACCATGTTAATAATGTGAAAAGAAGTGCTTATACAAATTTTGGCCACTCGACCGCAATTACGAGGCCGTCCAGAAAATGATTTTCCCTGGGGCCATTTATAGAAAAAAGCACAATTGCATGGAAATATTTATTGAAACAGATACAGCAATTGTTACGGTATTTGCCAACATAGCTCCCACTGGAACTGAGACATTGGTCATACCATGGGAACAATTTTTGTGTCGTAGAAGTCAGCCGCTTCAAATCGGAACTACATATGCATCTCTCTGTCGATCTCATGAAATGAGAAATGTCTGAATTCCGGTGGAAAATATGTTGAAAAATAGCTCAATAATTGATGATATCAGATTCTAAAAAATGATTAAATGTATTGGTATGAAAATTAAATAACTTTTATCAATCGCCAAACTCTTGGTAGTCGTCAATAAGTCTTCATAACGATGTAGAAACCAGGCTGAAATCTAGGGAATTACGGGTTTGTTGTAAAATATGATCAGCAGGAAGAGTAACATTTTGCTGAAAGCAGGATAAATAGTAACAAATCTTCTCCATCAATGTGTGACCCATTCCATTCAGAGCACGTTATGCGACATGCCTTCAAAAGCATAATTAATAAAACATCCTATTAGAGCAGAGAACAATAGCAATGGGAATGTCATATATATAACTAACAAATAGCTGATGATTACAATATTTCACCAACTCTTCACCAAATAGGGGCGTTTGATAATATCACAATGCCACGAAATAATTTCTCTTTATTAGTCTGTCCGTTTCATACAATGGCTTCCACATTCCCGCATATCACATACAGGCCAATGACACTGAATGGAGATAAAAACTTATTTCCGCGGGAAACATTTTTAATGTAGAAAAATGTGGAGGAAAACTATGTTTGGAGGGGAACAGAGTGCGATTTATATATAGCAGATGATCTATAGGAAAACATATTTTCGCATTGAAATATCTGACAGATTTTGAAACATGACTTCATTCCATGTTGATGCAAAATGTGGACAGCTTTTAAATTACACACATAATTATTTGTTTAATAATTAGGAAGTCATTCTTGCATATTGTTATTGCTGAGAAAATACACTAAAATGCATCAATGTAACCGAAGTATACTCAAGAAGAATGGCATCATAGTCATTAGCCTATGCCTAGTGTTTAGTTATCTGTGAGATGACTGTGGATTTTTCTTTTCGGGGGCGGAGTGCCTTAATCCTCAAAATCAATCCCTTTGCTAGTTCATAAGTAGGAGTACACACCAAAGTTCAAATTAAAAGGGAAACTTCGACATCAAAAAAAAAAAAAATCCCAAAAAATAATCTGGTAGGGTAAACATTGGTAATTTCGTGATAATTTCATGAAAACTAATTTAAAATGCAAATGTGTAAATATATCCTTATTCCGATTTTTTCATCTAAAAGACGATAACTTGCTGTACAAACCTGGAGACATAAAAGATTGGATACGTTCTTGAATATGTGCCAAAAACCACTTTTACAACTTAAGCTGAAAGGTTGGTTATTTCGTGATAACCTTGGTAATTTCGTGATATTGCATTGATAATTTCGTGAGAGGTAGAAGAATTGTGGAACAATTCATTAAAGTCAAATGAAATTCTCATTTATTGTTACAAGACTCCAAACATAGTAATTCCGTCTAATATTTATAGCAAGAAAACATAGAAATACATATCAACACATAATAAGAATGAAATCAAAGTAAAAATTGAAATTGAAAAGGGATCTTCTTTGCCCTGAAAGGGTCAACACTTTTATTACGGACTTTACTATAGCCTATATTACTAGGGTAACTCCAAAAGTAATGCATAACATTTGTTTAAAAATTATATTTTTATCCTACAGCTTTGCTATTTTCACAGAATGTAGAGGCATCCTTAAGGAACAAAATGTCACTTTTCCACATAATCCCTGTCCCTTTCAACTGCCTTACTTAACCTAGGAACGAGGGCCTGTAGACCAGCACGGTAAAAGTCTGGACCAACACGTCTGAGTCACTCTTTAGCAGCGTGCACAAGGGAGTCATCTTCTAACCTCGTTCCGCGAAGGGATCCTTCAGTTTACCAAAGAGATGGTAATCTCACGATGCCAGTTCAGGACTGTAAGGCGGATGTTTCAGTATTGTCTATCCGAATTTTCTGATCTGGTCTGTGGTCATGTGACTGACATATGGCTGTGCGTTGTCGTGCAATAGCAGAACATCCTGCTTCTCCCGATGTCGCCGAACACGACTCAGTCGAACTTGAAGTTTCTTGAGAGTTGCAACATACCCATCAGAATTAATGGTGGTTCCGTGTGGCATGATGTCCACAAGAAAGAGTCCTTCTGAATCGAAAAACACAGTAGCTATAACGTTTCCTGCCGAAGGTGTACTTTTGAATTTCTATTTCTTTGGTGAATTTGCACGATGCCACTCCATTGTCTGCCTCTGTCTCCGGTCCAAAATGGTAGAGCCATGTTCCATCTTCTGTCACAATTCTTGCAAGTCATCTAGCACTTATCATTGACATTTAGCATAACAACAAATCAAACAGAAGCTACACTGAACCCATTGCGTCTCCGTTTTCTTCTTTGTTATCACATCTTGTCTTCAGATTTCTAAAATTCCTATTGTAATATATTTTATACTATTTTAAAAATTGTAACACTTAATGCTTAACAAAATTTCGTCTCAAACAGCTAAGATTTCTACCAGTAAAACTAAGCTTATATGGCGACTATAGATGTAGCTAAAATTCCATGAAGATACAATAAATCTTTGTACCAAATAACATATGCTTACCTTTAGTAATAAGCATGTAATGTAATTACAAACATCCACAAAATTTGTATGCCTGAGAAGTCGACGCAAACTTGCTCTCTCCAAACATAAAAGCTCACTGAAGCAACTACAATAGACACACAAAGCTTAGCTGTATGTTTCTGGAGACTGGACAACATATGCAATCCCTTGGCGGAAATTTGGATCTCGTAACACCACTGGTTAGTTCACAAAAGAGCAAAGAAAAAGTATCACGAAATAACCACTGCCACGAAATTACCAATGTTTACCCTATTACATTGACGGATTCACTCTTTAGGATACTCAGTCGTATGCTTGTAAATAAAGTTTCTACCAAAAGCATGCTTCTCAAAATTCTCTTTACCCACAACTTCTACTTGGTCTCATGAATTTGCAACTCTTTCAACTCGGAACCGAAAGCAATAAAAATTAATTTGTTTGTAACTATGTAAATCTTTATTTAACTTTCCCTTGTGAATGATATAGATTACTGAATAATGATGATACGATGGTAACAGAATCATATTGGAAAGATAATGGTCGATAAAAACTCGAGTATTCGGAGGGAGGGGGAACAAACGTCACTTTGTTCGAAGTATCGAATCCCGGTCTTATTTAAACAGACAAGGAAGAAAAATCTAAAAATCTGAAAGCCTTTGGCGTACTTCAGCAACATACAATCATTTCCTTGCATGTGCTATGGACATGGCCGTGGGATTTACGTGGATGCATCTGGCTTAAATCGACAGATCTAGACGAAATCTTTTATTTGACACCAAAATCAGCGCGTTAGCAAGTCGATGTTGCAAGATATAATGCCCGAAATTCACCCACACTCAAAATGGCTGACAGTCGCCGCAGGCCTCCATCCAACAAAAGGTCATACTCGCATTGTAGTCGTATACCCGATCAAAGGAGACCACATTTATTACAACTATGCTATTAGCCCAGATCACATATAGATTGCACATTCCTATGTTAAAATCGGTTGCACTTTGAAGAGAACAACCGCCAGGATCGCCAGCCGTCCGCCGTAAACGAATACGAGATGGCAGTACAGTCGCTAATGCAATTCAAATGGGAGTTATGACGCGACTCCTTGTGAAACAACTAGATGGCAGCATAGTAAACCTGACAAAAGTTGTTACCGTCAAAGCCTATAACGCAGAGCAATCTGGGTATATATTATGATCTAGGCTATTAGTCACGAAGTTATAGTGTAGGAATGAATCACTCTACAAACGTTACATCACCATTTCTGTCCTAGTGCCCCATGTGTCGGTCTGATTTTAAAGACGCATTCACGTCAAAAGCTACCACGCATTCTTAAAGTCTTGTACGCACTAGGGCACAAATTGTCGTGGCACAAAGTCGTTTGACTTTTCTCGATAAGTCGCAGTGTGTTCATCAACAAATTTGATGTGTTGAAGTTCTGATAAATGTACTCGGTTCTCGGTTGAGAGGTAGCAACACATGGGATCATCAAAGAACATCCAATGTTGCTAATTTTGCGCCCATGTCGCTAGATCTGGCTATTTTTAACAATTCTTCAGCGACAAAATTAATGAAACTTTTATATTGTTTTATGTAACTTTGCGCCTTTTAAACTCTTATTAGGAACAGAAATATATTTTTTTCATTGATAACTGAGCAATTTAGCGCATTTTGACTGAGGCTATACGACTTTTTCACGAACTCGTTGGCAACACTGAGGACGTCTGAGGAGTGTCTCGACAACTTGCGTACAGTGTGGATTGTCACAAGCCCAATTACAATGAGAATGTTCCCATTGTCGACTTATAGCCTAGTATTTTAAAATCAATGGAATGAAATATGTAAAGGAAAATGTTTGAGGAACTGGCAATATATCAATTACAAAAATCGGAATAAGATAGCAGATGTGCGGAATAAAATAGCAGAAGAAATGGCTACACCAAGAAACACAATAAGCAAGAATGCACTACATTGGCTCACAGTTCATGCAGGAAAGAAAGAAGGTTCAAAATTCTATGAAGAGTGGTGCAGTAGCGGATGGATTTCATGTTCCACTTTGGTTTCCCTACAACATTTGTTATTGAATAATGTAAACGCTGGCGATTCATTAGATATCTGTTGGTTTGAGTGTGTACAACGATTATTTCTTTCTTCTAAAAAAATTCTGCGCTGTATCAGGAATATACTATCAGTCTTACTAATAAACCGTGTATAGTCTTTATACGAGACTTATGCAGAGTTGAGACAGAAAACGTTACTAATAAACCGTGAATAAGCTATGGACGTATAAACAGGCTGTAACTATACAATGGAAATTGCTTTGCAGTAGTTATATACACGAAACCCCTTGTTTAAGCGTTGTATATAGCGAAAAAATGGCCGCCCCTCTAACAGCTGTTCGTATCGACTGTCGTTTTATGATGATGGTTACCTTGTAACCACAGAAGAACAAACCAAAGATCATAGAATTATTAGAATAATATTGCTGTAGCTTCTACTCTTTGACCAAAATGTAGTGTGGTAATCGATTAGAGCCAGTTGTACTATCGATATTTAACACGCCACACTAGAGCGCTCTACCGGATGCAATAGAGAACCTCAGATATTCTATTACTTTTCGTAACGAAGTAATGACGAAACTATGACGTAGCTGTGTAACAGTTATACTGTTATACACGACGTATGTAGTGATTATTAGTAAGGAATTTACACACGACTTATAAACGAGCTACTGATTGTATAAGTATAAGACAGTTAAACGTCTGTATATAGAGTTTTTATTAGTAAGACCGTATATCTTTATTTGTTGTATATGTCTTTACTTTTTTTTTCTTTTTTGCATCATTTAATACGTTAGGCTAATTTTTATTATTGATATTTTCAATTTCTACTTATGTACAGTTGTTTTTATGTCATATATGGCATTAACTCCACCAGAGTATATATATATATATATATATATATATATATATATATATATAAACAGATAAAATTTCAGCTCACCCCTGAAAGAGTAGAACTCGTGGTCAGGGGCGGATTCCTGAACTTAAATTAAGAAGTATATTACACAATTTGTTTTATGCCTACTACACAATAAGAATATATAAATTCAAAATTTACAATTTGTCATTATTTATAAAATCCATACATAACATTTCTTAATTTCATACTAGAACTATTAGAATTAAGAAGGTGACCGAAAAATCAGAATAAATGTTGATATAGAATTGGATCACCTCCCCCTGCTGGATCAAAGAAAGATGTATTTATTTAAATATAAATTTGTTATATATTCGTGGGTCTAAATTACTACTATGATTTAATATTGTAGTAGTGTTGCATTTTGGTTCAAACAATATTAAGGAATTCACATCTTTTGTTTCATAACTATGAGAATACAATTCAAATATATTTCGATTTTTATGTATGAATTTTATTAAGGGGATCCGGTATGTCCTATTTCGGACATGTTAAAATCATTACTTTTCACGAAGCTTTTCTCAGAAACTGCTAGTAGTAGGCACTTGATTTTTTTACACGTTATTGTTACATATACTGACCTGAATTTAACACAGCCTATTGAAGGAAAAGTGCGTAGTACATTAAATATAATTTTTTTTTGTTCCGGTCCAGAATTTAACTATAATTTTCAATATATATCAGTACATAATTATTTTCATAATTTAGATTTCTTGAATATCTCATGTTAAATTAGGGACACGGTTTGTGGCAACGTTCTCTGAAAATTTGAATGTCCTATGTGTATAATAATATGTATAATAATTTAAATTAATTTTTGAATGCAAGGTATAGAGAATTCACTAAACTTATTAGTGCATTCCAGGACTTTATTCACACTTGCTTTAGAAATAGTTATTTGGAAGATAGAATAATGTATAATTTTATAGCATAAAAATCGAAAAAACAATTTTTTCAAGAAATTTTGCCTACCGGATCCCCTAAATACAATGTAACGAATTTGTCTTATTTTAAGAACATTAAAGTCTAAAAACAATTTTTGAGATGGAAGATCAATAGGTTTATGAAGACATACAGAATTTATTTTCTTCTGTAATAAATAAAGTGAATTAAGATTGATTTTAAATAAGCTACCCCATCCTATAATTACATACATAATTACCGATTGAAATAATGTTTAGTAGCCTATATTGTGTGTAATAAACTTATTGACAAGTAATTCCTCAATAAAACAAAATAATATATAGTTTTACATCATTTATTACAAAGGTAATTAATGTGTTGGTTCCATTTTAAATTATTGTCGAAAATTATGCCTAAATATTTGAAGGGTTCAGAGCCATAGTGGGCCAAGCGCCATTTATAAAAACGCAGAAAGCAAGGATAAAAGTTAAGTGAATACCATAGTTTAATGAATATTGACATTTCATTTAGTTTCAATGTGTACACTTTATATTACTTGCTATATGTTTCCATTGAATTATGGTAATAACTTCATTTTAACCCTTCTTTTCTACGGTTTTAGTAAATAGCGCTTGGCCCACTATAGTTCTGAATCCTTCATTTAACTTAAGAGGACTCCTTAATAATAGGACATTTATGTTGTTTTGAACGTTTTATCTATCTATCCATCCATCCATACACCCATCCATCCATCCATCTACCTATCTACCTACCTACCTATCTGGTTTACAAATGGAGAGTAAACTTATAAATCTATGATAAAAGTATGTCACTTCATATGAAGAAAAAATATACTGCATGCCCTTAATTAATTAATTAAGTACTTCTCTCATCACAGACCTCTTACTCTTCATTTGTAAACCGAAAGAAAAATAAAACATTCAAATCAATGCAACTTTGTTCTTAACTTTTATGATAAAATGTCTAGCTTTCATTAATCAGGCAATCTTGTCTTACTTTAATTTTTATTGTAATTGTAATTGTAAATTTAATATTAATTGTAATTTTATTCTTCATATTATAGTTGTAATCCTCTGGTAGAGGGGCAGAGAAGGCCTTACGACCTTTTCTCTACCAGGTTAAATTAATAAATACTACTAATACTACAATTAGTTTCATTCATATTCCACTTCGTGCCACTGTGTCCCTGATACAGCGCAGAATTCCCCTCCTCCACCTATCCAAAATTATTCATTCAAAATTAATAATTTTGTTCGGTATAATGACACATTCTGAAGGAAGACAGGAGTCCAATAAGCCTGAAACTAACACAAATATTCCATCAGCTTCAACGTTCCTTGCGAGAATGCGGGTATCTTTCGGTTTAATTTTCCTTCCATTTTGAACTCCTTCCATTGTCATTGTAGTTCAACATGACCAGCTCGTAAAACTAGTCTCTCGTGAAAGAAGAGTCACACGCTTTCTGTGAACACCGCTGATATCGACCAGTAAGGAGATGAGACATGGCCCAATGGCTTCACTACAGCAGCGATAAGGCAACCATGGAAAAGTAAACAGGTCCATCAAACAAGAAGCTGACCCCACAGCTGGAATAGTGACGGCTCCTTTTTATTCTATTTCTTGTTCCATTCTTCGGGTATGTTATTGGTGAAATAGCAGAAAATCTTTATATTAATATGTAGCGTAATAATGTGACGTAAAGAAGTTCGGCTGTCTGAGTGACGGTGGGAGCATGGATAAATATATAACAGGATGCGAAACTTAACGAGTTTCCTGTAACACATACTAGAGGCGCTGTTGTAGAAATTGATCTTGCTGCCATCTATTTTTGGGAGAGGCGTTATTACAAATAGCAGCGCACCAAGTGGCGAAAAGAGTAATTACTCCATGCATTTAGCAGCGCACCTGGTGACGAAAATGTTAAACTGTGCAGAAAGTATTGCCTCCCACCCTCATCGATATTCAAAACTAACCCAATTTAAAATAAAACATTTACAGTTTTAGTCCTCACAGCATATTCTACTGAAAATTCTTACCGGAGCCAGCAGGAAGATAAAAGAGACGATGTGTTTTACACTACCCAATTAAAATACAACCAGACAGAGACAAAAAATAAAGCAAAAGATTAGATAATTGGGATTGTATTCTTTGGGTATGGAAAAGTCTGCAAGAACTACGTAGGCCTAGATAGTTCAAGTTATTACATTACTATTACTTTACAATACATTCAACACTATTTTTACAATGTCTATAAACATCACTATTTAACATACACTGCTTATACACACACGTATCACTTTACGTTCACTTATTAATAAGTTTCAGTCCGCCATCTTCTCTCCTCGACTCTCCCATACAATATCTCGAACGGATAAATAGAGAACTCTCAGTAATGTACCCAACACGAAGTTCTAATGTTCACTACCTATGACGTCGGGCGCTGATCACCTTATTTCAGAGCACCACATCTAGATGGTGCTGATCGCAGTTTCGCATCCTATTATATATTTATCCATGGTGGGAGCTTCCATAACGAAGTGTGACCTGTCAAGGCACACCAAATGCAAAACTCGCAAGTAGTATAATAGCAGTGTTGCCAACAGTTGTTCATATAATCCTGCTAGATGGCTTTCGAAAACCCGCGATTTTCTAACAAAAATCTCTAGATTTAATACGTATTTATTATTCAATTTTATAATAATAATAATAATAATAAATAATAAAATAAGTGGTATATATAGTGCACAAGTTTAACTTTCGCAGATGCTGGTCAATGAAGCTTTAGTTTCGGCACAATGTAAGACATTCAATTTTATACGCATGCAATTAGTATTGACAAGAAGCATGTAATTTAAAAATCACTCACTCAAATTAGCATCTCCTCTGGATCATCTCCATCTGAACCTTCTAACGCAGGAATATAATACTGTGACTGTGAGGTCCCCGGGGTAGTAAGTTATTCCTAGCCTGTCTACTTTCATTTTTGTACGTAGTCAAGGTACCTATTTTCTCCAAAAACCTCTGGTGGTACCTGATAATTCTTGCAACACTTGTTCACATGATCCAGACCTGCCCGTATTGTCAGAAGCATCCATTAATTCTGTCCCCATCCGTTTTCGTAGACTTCACATCATCATACTAAAAAAAATATTCTCTTCACTTGAGCATTAGACCAAGAAAACAATAAGATCAAGCAATTCTTGAAAAGGATTTATATTAGATGCGCCCCTGTAAATGGCTACTTCGCTCCAAAATTCAATTTTGTTTGTCTTTATGTTACACTTCACGTAGTCACTTTTTACGAAACCGTTACTGATCTTGAGGCCCCACATCGCAATTATTTGCGGATAAATAGCACAGAGAAAGTTTAACGATATTGTACCGGTATATTTATACTATATAATAGTTAACACTGTCATGGTACACGTCTTGCAAAAAATAATATTCTTTAAGCAATTGAATTTAGTCCGTATGTAATTTCTAATATATTATATTATTAAATATATATTATTCTAATATATTATATTATTGAAGTCTTTGTTGATCACGTGAAGTACTACTGCACGGCGACAGCAGATGTTCGATGTTTAACGCTTAATTAGAATGCCACCACAGTTACATTTTTTTACTGTCCTATTGTTTTAGAATCGACCGGTATTAAACTTGCAAAAACAACAATAACGCTAATATGAATATTTTCTTTTCAGAAACTTCAAAGATTAAAAACCGCTGGTATTCCCGCTAAGCGGGATAATATAATTTTACCAGCGAGACGGTTATCCAAAAAAGCTAGATTTAGCAGGAAAACCGCTGAAATGGCAACACTGTATAGGAGGAGCCAGCGATTTTGGCAGACGGATTTTTTAAATCTGAACTCTAGAGCGAGTTACTCACCAATGCAAGGTTGGTTGTTATCTCTGCAGCAAGAACTGAAGCTGGAGGACATTAGAGTAAACATACAGGCTCGAGATCCGACTGAACTTAGATGGATAGTCACTACCAAAAACTATACACATATAGCTAAACTATAGAACTACAGTAATCTATAATGTGTGCATGTACGTGTATGGAAAGGGGCCAGTTTCCGATACACATTTTTCGAGGTAATTCCAGTTGCCGCTGCATAATTTTTCCCTCGTTACTATAAAGTATAAAGACAACCTATATAATAAAAAAAACTACAGTAGAACCTCTATTATCCGTGGTAATGAAGGGGGTGGACTGGACGGTTAATCGAAAAATTCTGATAATCCGTACCATAAAATATTTTCAAAAGTCCATACTACAGCCTCATAATATTCCTCCGTAGTGTTGTGATTAACATGCTAGATAGTGAATCAGTAGTTCACTAATTTAATTCTGGTCTATAAGGGCCAAGAAGTTCCATATGATGGTTGTTTGCGAAAGGATAGGGGTAGTAGAGGACTCCTGTATTAGATCTACATACGTTATATACTTTATCATTATTTTTCATTAAACCGTGCACAGTTGTAACGCCAATCACGTATTCTGATGCGAAATGAATCGCGATTTTTCTTTTCCCTAACCTCTCAATTATTCGCATTTTTATTTTGATACTTAGCAAAATACTGCTGACACCCGTGGAAGATATTTTGCATAGAAGTTATAAAGTACGGGCATTCGAGAGCAGTAGGACAAGGACTGAATGCTGCACAGATTTGCTATATATTGTGCGGAAGTTCTTAGGACTATTTCTTTGAAAGCAGGTAGTGACTATTTTACAAGTTGGGAAAAACACCTTCAAGTAACATTCTTATTGCTTGCAGTAGTACTATGTAAAGGTAAAGGCTTTTAATAAAACACTATAGAAACAATAGGACTATAATATAAGATATAGTACTAAGTTTCTTACATGTTTATTTCCGTAGTAAAGAAAGACAAAAAGAAAGAAAGAAAAGAGCAACAGAGAGACAGTCGGATAATCCGCCGGTCGGTTAATAGGGTGACGGATAATCGGGGTTCTACTGTATTCTATAATGAACAGATTAACTGATTCGTCAACTTAAATAATCTCCTTAAACCCTACAGTCTAGGTAAGTTTCTGTTAATCCTTAGTCAAAAGCCTGAGTTTTACGAAATACGAACATTAATCAATTTCATGTACTCCCTTCAATAAACTTTCGAGGTTTTTTTTTTTTTTTTTTTTTTTTTTTTAACTAACGGAGCAGAGAGGCGAGAGAAAGAAATTCACGGTTTTAAAAATCACTAAAGAATATTTAACTAAAGACGTAAAATTTAAAATGTAGGTTACTCTTTACAATTTTGGTTAAACATTCTTAGATTCTTTAAATACCTTCTCCTAAAGTACTGGTGAAAAGGCAGAAGGGAGTGAGAAATCTCGACGAAAATCAATATCTGGGGATCTTTGCGATCACAGAATATGATTAAGGTATTATTTTGTCCGACTTTGAACCTAAAGTGGTGGTGTGGGACAAAAATGAGTGAAAAATTAAATTAGATATCTTAGGGGTTTACGAGACAAAAATTACGAACAGGCCTAATACAATTTGTTCGAATTCAATATGGCAGTTTCAGTACTATGAATTATATTTAAAAAAAGATAAAACATCGGATAACGCAGCTAGACATAAACACAGTTATCACATATATAGTATTTAAAGGGGTAATGTAACACATTTCGATAGTATACATTTAGTAAAATCCAAAAGTGTAATTTCTGTAAATTCTGAATGAATTTTGTGTTGGAATTTAGTATAGTCATCAGCAAATACCTCTAGATTAACAAACAACTTTTTAGAATCCATAAAATATTTAATGTGAATTTATATAAATATAAGTTCCGCGGCATGCAATTTTACCCAATTAACCAAATTAATATTTTGATCAATAAGAAGAATCGTAATTTTACTAACATGAATTGGCGCACGACCAGTAGAAGATCCTTACATTATTACTGGACAAATCTTGTATATTGATCTGGTAAGGGTAGGATTATATTGTGGTTTTTATTAGTAACAACAATGTAATTTATTCGTCACAACAATAATTCCTTTCTACAATTCACCTTAACGCTCTCGTCAACAATTGGATCTTCACTCAACACAGTATTCGTTATAGCACTCCACCGAGGACAATGACAATTTACTTGGACTATTACGCACAACAATGAACTGTTAATCTTAACTAATATTTACAAAGCACTATTTACAAATCAGAACTACCAGTTCTCAGTTCACAGTTCTTCTATCTCAGTCACTCGAGTCCACAGTATCTCGAACCACAGACTTTCAGAGATAGTTCACTGTACTCGAACTCGGGTCCCTCCAACTGCGGTCCACTGCACTCGAACTCAGGTCCCTCCAACTGCGGTCCACTGCACTCGAACTCAGGCCTTCGGATGCTGACGCAGATGCGGACGCACACTCGAGTCGAACTTCGGCTGGCTTGCTTGCTCTGGCTTACTCACTGACTGAATAACTGAAAAACTGCTGTCGTTCCTTCGCGACCGTAATTTATAACCACAGCGACGTAGCCTCGAAAGCTCGAATTCGCGAGTCTTCCATTTCGACGGATTTCTGGAATAGTCGGGAAGGTCGTTCCACATTCACTGCGTTAAGTAGCAGCTGCGCGCGCAGCCTCCCCTCGCGTGTAGGCCCCTTTCCCCTTTCCCCGTGAAGCCCGCGCGATATGCTCTCTCGCGGGACGCTGGTCGTGAGTTCGAATCTCACGTCGCTGTCACAATATATATGCAATGCTCTTTTCCTTTTAATTTAGGAAATGTAGGAGGCCTATTGTAAAATTATTGCGAACGAAAGTAATTTACATGTATTTCAGGTATTCTTTGAATCAGACTGTACTGTGGTGTGTTTCATAATAATGATATAAGCTGCTTATATGAAAATATAAACAACGACTCAGAACGTTATCGCCACTCATTCAAGCAGCTCATATAAACAATATTGGCTCGCCTAATGCAAATGTCATCGAGGTTATCTGTCAAAATCGCTGCCTCCGACTGTACACAAGTCTGGATGAGCGTTCACCAATACACAGTCGGATTGAACCGTTGCAACGTATGAGAATCCGTAAAGAAAAAGTCACGTGTTTTGAGCGGCAAGATGAAGCTATTGCACGATACTGTATGCCCGACCGCCCACGGCAGTAAAGCCAGAACTTGTAGTTATATTTCCTCTCAGAACTGATGGATCTTCCAACATACAGGCCGCATTGGATTAACAGTGACGCTAATTACACGAGATAGCAAACGGTGCAATTCGCAAGAAAACTATTTTGAAATCTCATGTAAGCTTAATACAGCCAGCGCCAGCGTTTCTGGCGCGTGTCCTTGAGTACAATGCCCAGTCAGTGTGCATTTGTTGCTAGTGCAGTTGAGAATGGTACCACCCAAATACACGTCACGTCAGCGATCTGCCAATCACAGCAAAATACTCGCACTTTTCGTTTCTGGGTGTGTCCTTGAGTATAGTGCCCACACACAAGTCACGTCAGCAATCTGCCAATCACAGTGTTGTTCGCTTTCTCGCGGCAAAGATACTAGTTCTTAACGTTCTCATTACTTATTTCTAGAGATGCAAAGTTTGATTCATTTGGAAGAATCTATTTAATTGTAATGATTCGCTGAAGTGGTTCGTTCATTTCGTTCATATGCTTCAAAGCTGATACCAGTATGAACGAATAATACTGCATTTCCATTTCTATTCAGTGATATCATTAGTTCATTTGTTACTATTTATTTCACAATCACTTTTTCCTCACTAGATGACAACAAACTGCAGTTGATTGAATAGTGGAGAATTGACGCGGTAAGAAATTAAGATGGTCGAGTTAATTGAGGCATCGTTATGATAATTGGTTCAAAATAATTGATTTCATTCCCCCCTCCCCCGCTTCAGAAAATCCAGGACGGTCTACTTGATTGGTGTGTATGTCTACTTTTTCGACTTTTCATATTTCAGTGCCGGAAAATGTCATAAAAATAGAAACTTTACGTATTACTGTAATGACAAGTTTTTTTTAAAAGGCGTAACGGCACCAGACGAACTTAACTTCTTTAAACATCAGGTACACTTTTATATCAAAGGTTAGAGATTATATCTTGATCTGCTTCAGGGCAAAGCTTTTTTTTAGAACGTGATAAGCAATACTAATCTTCGTACCCATATGACTAAGGTAGATGTATAAATATGAATAAGTTGGACTATATAAATTGAATTAAGATTCAATCACAATTTCGAATGGACTGGAATACTAATTAAAAATAAAGAGAGGTACTGAGTAGTTGATAAACTGTGAAAAGAGTAATTTTATTTTCTACCCATTTCTGAACATTAATAAAATTGATTTTCTATATCAGCATTTCGTTTCTGTACAAACATAGCATTAACAAGTTCTACTCTTCATCCTATAACGATTAAGTTAGGAAAACAGTAGCATATTTCCTAACAGCCACCCTTAAAAGTACGTAATGTTTGACGGTTTTCATTTTAATTTATATACTTCTTAAACAGATTCTTACCTACAATTAATTTTATAATAAAAACAGCTGATCTTAACAGTGTACCTCTACGAGCCATCACATGTCTCAAACATCACAGCGTAGGCACGTTGTATGTAACCCTGTTTAGAAAATTGATTGCAGAAACTATTCATAACGAGGACTGAGAAGACAAACCACTGAACTTTCGATTCAAAAAGGAATTTCTTCGTTTCATTTACTGGATCATGATTCGTTCGTCCATTTCAATGATTCGTTCATTATGAACGACTCGTTCACAATCCCCCCCATCTCTACTTCTTTCACACGCCAAAAAAGGTGGCTTTGGTTATACAACACTTTTACAAAACATTAAATTCCTGTAGTAACTTTTGATTCTTACAAATTACGAGTAATTGAATAAATGTTATAAATAAGGAGCGGATTCCTATGTAATTAAATATTCTTTTTGCGTGTGATACAACACAATTAACAAAGTTAAAAATTCCGAACATGAAGTTTCAAATTTAACACCCGAATTTTATTTCACATAAAAACATATATTTTCACGAAAAAAATATATAAATACATATTTTCAGGAAATCTATTATAAACATATAAATATTGGAGTTTTTTTTACTTAAATAATTTTTTACAAGAAATTTTAAATATTTTAAAACTATACCAATTATATCACTCAGAAGTACGTTATTTTTTTTTAAGAATTCTTGGTTGCTTCGTGTTTCTAAGCGCTGTTTGGTGTATCCGTGATCCATTTTCGTAATAGTATCGCCTCAAGTTCTGAGAACTGCTAGGCAGCATATCATTGTTATTAGAGAATAGATTAACATGGACAAGAAGAAGAGATCTTGCAACACATAATTAGGAATGTTTATTGTTGCTGAAGATGATTTCATTCCACGCTTTGTGTTTAAAACATAACAGATAAGAGGTCGGGTATGAACATTATTTAATTTAAACAAATCTCTCTCCTCTCGCTCATGTCTATCAAGTAAGGCAATATATATTATCTTGTGATTCCCTGTTATCGGGCTTCGTCAATCGATATCCTTCAAGATATACTGAAAGATGGTTGTTTAAAAACGATTTGACTTTCCTATTAGCAAATCTAAGCTTCTTGTGTGACACCATAAAAAAACTCGATACATCCAAAGACCTGTTGTCTGAAGCAGGGAGGTGCGTGCCGTGGAAATTAAACTAGACTCGCTACCAGGTTCAGAAGTACAAGTACTATAGGACAAATTCCAGAATGTGTTTGGGAAAAACAGTGTATATAAAAAATGTGTAAAGTTGCTCAAGTATTGGAGGGTGTGCCTGTAGGTGAAATTGACGGTGTTTGTGTTGTGACATTCCTCTCTTTAAATATGCACGTCTGACGTCCTGTGATGTGTAAAGATCGTTTTCACAGTATAAGTCGTTGTTCAGAGATAATCGGCATGCATTTGTGATGGAGAATTTGGAGATGACCTTTGTTGTTCACTGCAATTCTCGGCCAACTACTAGCACTCAAGTGTGGTTGGTGAATACCTAGTAACATTTTTTTTTCAAGCTAAGTAAGGTATTTTTGTCATATTTAAAAAAAAATATATATATATATATATATATATTTTTTATTTTTAGCAAATATTTTCGTACTTTTTAGCACATAAAAATAAATATATTTTAAATTTTTAGCACATACAAATCCGCTCCCCAGTTATAAACTCTACGGCGAGAAAAGAACTAAAGTCGTTTCGATTAAGAACACCCGTCTCGTCCAGTAAGTTCAATAACATCACAACGAAGGATAGGACACTTACAGAAAGGAGTTCGGTATCATGTCATGTGCACAGACATCCTGCAACTCGAAAGCGTAGGCTACAACACCAGAGGAAGCAGGACCGTCGTAAATACTGCCCTGCAACGCAATTTGAGTCCGCAATGTGTCTCTGCAGTCGGAATACTCATTAGTGCCGACATAATTGTGTTTGCCATGGCCATCCCAGGATTCATATTGCAGGTGCCGCTTCAGAGTTGGTGCAGCAAATTAACAGTTGAAATGAGATCGCGAGAAGGTCGGTCCCTTCCTTTCTGACGTGCCATGTAAATAGAGAGCCGAGTAAACAGACACGTGGGTGTGAAATATTTGGTCTTGCTGATTCCGTTATATTTCTCAGATCAAAATATTGAGTTTCGAGCGTTGAAAGCAAGCTAGTACTTCATGCATTTCATTGCTTATGGAGAAATTGGAATCTCCTCATCTCGAATGCTTATAGTTTCGTTACTATGAGATGCAAGTTCTATTACTAATTATGAAAAAACGTTAATTTGAAAAGTAGGAAGAAAAATGGCGGGCGTAACTGTTAAAGAGCACCGTGATGTTACAGTACATTGCGGCGAAGATCGTGGGTTAAAATATTTTAGTAAGCATTGATGACTTTTCGTTACCATATGATATAGGGGAGAGTTGGGTAGTATCGGACATCGGGTAATATATATATTTTTGGGGGGTTATTTTACGACGCTGTATCAACATCTAGGTTATTTAGCGTCTGAATGAAATGAAGGTGATAATGTCGGTGAAATGAGTCCGGGGTCCAGCACCGAAAGTTACCCAGCATTTGCTCGTATTGGGTTCAGGGAAAACCCCGAAAAAACCTCAACCAGGTAACTTGCCCCGACCGGGATTCGAACCCGGGCCACCTGGTTTCGCAGCCAGACGCGCTGACCGTTACTCCACAGGTGTGGACTCGGGTAATATCAGACAGTGAGTCTCTTTCATCTACCACCAGATGATAGTACCTGTATAACATGATTACGTTTCTGTGATGTCGCATACAGAAACTTAACCATGTCATTCAGGTATTACGATCTGGTAGTAGATGAAAGAAACGCACTGTCCGATATTACCCGATGTTCGATACTACCCAACTCTCCCCTACTCTCTGTTGAATCTTAGGAAAAGGCCCGGTGACGTGCTAACATTACATCAGAGTAGTTCCACTGTGTCCATTAAGTCTCAGTTTAAAAGTCTCAAAATTATGTGCTAAGGTACGGTTACTATACACAGAGATCGGTGACGTATGATTTATTATTATGACAAAAAATTCAGAAAAGATTTATCTTGTCGGCACTACGTAAGAAAACCAGTACTGAAACACCTTAAAGTGGAGCTCCATCGGAGATAACTTTTTTTAGTAGGTTATTTTACGACGCTGTATCAACATCTCAGGTTATTTAGCGTCTGAATGAGATGAAGATGATAATGCCGGTGAAATGATTCCGAGGTCCAGTACCGAAAGTTACTTAGCATTTGCTCATATTGGGTTGAGGGAAAACCCCGGAAAAATCTCAACCAGGTAACTTGCCCCGACGGGAATTGAATCGGGCCACCTGGTTTCGCGGCCAGACGCGCTAGCCGTCACTCTACAAGTGTGAATTCGGCGGTAATACCTATTAGTTTGTGTACTGGAATTTTATTCGAAATTAGAAACTGCTTCATTGCAAAATGAATATTTTCACCTTTTCTGTGTGTGTGTTTTTTTTTTTTTTTTTTTTTTTTGAAGAAATAGGTTTCAATTATTCGAAGAGAAGTCATGAATAATGTTCATTATTACAGTATCGTAGAACATTATTCTGTTCAGTAAATAACGGTAGCGATTTACTAAATCTGTTATCGCGATATATACTGGTAGATCGCGATCGACATGTTGCTCGCCACTGATTTGTAATGTTCCTGTCTTGTTTTTCAGACAATGAACCTCATCTCAGGACACGAACTTGTTCAGAGTATGAAAACTCTCAGAAGATCAGAAGAAAATTGTGTTAATGATATTATTTTGTCCCAATGATAGCTCAGTTAATAAAATAAGTATAATGTCACCAAAGATACCGATGCTCAATCCCATACGGCTTTTAGTGAAGAAAATGAGAGTCTGAAAGTTAAGTGATACAAGATTAGTGGCCGATTTCGCCAACCTTCGTTATCATTATAACGTCTCGTTAAATAATTTAATGATACGTTAGTCAGTTTTTGTTTCATCAAGCATCTTTATTGCTAAAGCATCTATAAACTTACTGTTAATTTATTAGGACCTAATTCGTCGCGTTAAAACAGTAACGATGCGTTAAGAAGTCAACAACATGGCGGACGTACTCGATGCTGAAATTATTTATTTAGAACTTGAATATAATGGCGAACTTAAATGTGGTAATAACTCTCGGAATAATGATTTTTAAGTTTCAAGAAATAAAGAATTCCACGAGAGCTACTGTACACATTAAAAAAAGAAATAGTAAGAATTATTCTAGAAGAAACTGAATATATACGACAGATAGGAATCGTCCACTTAAAATCTGTTCAACAGATTCTTCTCGCTTTAAGTTTTTATGTTGAAATAGTAATTGGTGATATGAACGGGGTGATACTTTATCCACACGTAGGCTACTACCATAATACATTCATAATTTTTATAATAGCCTATAGATAAATTTCCTGTCATCATAGACACGATATTATGTGTATGTTCCAATCGTATCTCCTGGCAGTAATATGGCCGAAATATTCTGCAATAGAAGATCCTATTTTTCATTCAATATTCAAACAATTTCATATGCAAAGCTCCACATAGAGAAATTGTGGCGAAACTAGCGCTGAGATAGTTTCCTTCGCACTTCGCTTATACACCTTGCACATTACGAATCTGAGACAGTTGGGTTTGGCTAGTTGAGGTTTTTGTTATGTCTTGCATATATGATCGACTGCATTTCCACGAAAAAAAGTCCTTATAAATTCAACGATTTTCACTTCCGAAATCACCAGAACTAACTCAGCGCTAGTTTTACCGAAATAGGAAGAGTAAAAAGAGCTTTACATTTATGAGACAATGGATACCCCTTAAATCCAATTTAATGACACCTCTCCTGAATCCTGCCACAGAAGCATGGAAAAATTGTTACAGGGTTCATAAATCTGCATGAAATACAGTGGAAAAATAGTATGCAATTTATGGAAGAGGCGATTTACCGTTTTAAATTTCAGCCTAAGAACTGCTGAAAATACAATGTACTGTATATAATTGTGGCATCAGTTCTGAAGCTGTCCATCTTATCGTCCGCAAAATTTTTCTTAGATTTCTTTTTGAATCTACCATTTAACTGCTCTACATTCTTCCTATTTACATTTGGAAAACTATTTCATTAATTTTTATATTTTACCCAAATCTCTTCCTTTTTCTAAACATTATTCCATCTGTTTATTTTGTTTTTATTACGGTATGATAACATGCTGTATTTAGGAAGAATATCAAGAACTAAGAACTTTCAGATGTCTTAAAATTACTGCCTCTTACTCGTTTGCCTATCATTTTTTCCTCATGCCAAACAAAACAAAGTGAGCCCGTGATCATACGTAACCAATGATTTCGTGATTTAGAAGCCGTGGTCATATGAGAAATATTACAATACATACAAGACACAAATACGAAATCCCCAATTCAGTAAACGCATGTTAATTTGAAACAAACAGGCTAGGTGAAACAGACAACTTTTAAAGCTCTCGTTAAAATTAAACGAGCCGTTTGGTGACAAGTAATTTGTGCCGATTTAAAGAAGCTTGGTGAAACCGGCCATAGGTCTATTAAGAATGTTTACAATTATAAGTCCAAAAGAAGAAAAAGTAATTTCAAATTTCTTAGTCACGAAACGGATTATAAGACCTGAACCTTGATTATAAATATTACGATGAAATATAGTCACTGAATGTAAATTAAAATATAAAATTATATTTATTTCAAATACATTAATCCTTTTTTAATAACAGTCTGCAACTAAGATCGACTAACCACATCTCGAGGCAACTATACCCTTTTCCATACGACTTAGTTCGTGGAGTAGAGGTTTTTTATAAGTCCACAAAAATAAGAGTCATTTGCACTTAAGCAACGTTGCCTAGGTGTGATGTTACGAGTGTTAAGACTCAGTCGCTCTTAGTTATGGTAAGTTAAATATTACATGCGCCAAAACAAAATAAAGCAGCAACGAAGGTAATGAGACGTATGAACTACAGTCGCATGAAAAGCATTATAGCAGCCTGCGAACCACAATTTGAGAAACGTTTCCTTATCTTAACTTAAAACAACCTGCTTGTAATTCACAATCATTTGTACCATTTCGCCACAATTATTTTTACCATCATGTCCATCTAAAGTCTAAAATGTTTTTAGTCATTCTCTCGTGAAAATCGTTAATCCTAGTTTAAAGAATTTAAAAGCATTATAATAGGCCTACTTTTTTTTTTATAAACGACAGTTTTATATTTCAATCCATCAAAGCAGACGTACAAGGCCTCTAGAAGTTCACGCGCCATTGTTTGAGAATCACAGTTTTCTCCAACTTAGCACCTTCCCGTCCACAAAGACATGTAAGCCTGTAAGTTTTGTGACAATCGGTCTTTTATATGCAAGTGTTGGTATTTAAAAACTAATTCCAAGTCGTGCATATTGAAATAATAAGAATCCAAAGCCCCCAGTTCGAGTTCTCTTCTCGCACAAGAAGCTCTGATAATAAGCATCTGCGAGATGATGTAAACAAATATGAGAGGATCTGCTTTATATCTCACAAGATGAGTTTTAATCCCGTGAAAGCTGCGGTGCAGCCGAGATAATTAATTTAGCCGAAGCGAGCTCTGGCCATCGTGAGACGCCCTTCTGATTGATGAGGACTTCAACCAAGTTTTAACCTATTTACAACAATGTATTCTGTAATGGGAGCAATACAAACGCTCAGACGTATATGGCGGTGCCAATAATTTAGCAGACTCCAGCGTTGTACTACAGAATGCTTTGTACATACAATTAGTACTGTCTACGTACTGCTCATCGATGATACATGAAGTCTACGCGAGTGGTAGTGTGAACAGCTTGCAGTGTAGTTAAAGTCCACCTATAGTATGAAATTAATGGAAATGAAACTCAAAATATTTCAGTCTTCCTGACTCAAAAACTTTGGATTATACTGCATGACAAATGAACTCCACTTCGTAGACTCTCTTCAGTACAACATCTTACAACAGCTGCAACGTAAACCTTTCTCGAAGTTACGAAAATATTTTCAGAATTGAATAATTTCAAAAGAAAAATTGTTCCGCGGCCGGTATCGAACCCGGGACCTTTGGCTAAGCGCTAAGCTCTGCCGACTGAGCTACCCAGTAACCCTACCAGACGCAGGGTCAATTTTTCCCTTTATATCTACATATCTCAAGTGGGCTGACACGCCGTCAAGACCCAACATTGAGTGCACACAAACGTTGTGTGACTTGAAGTGTGGTTTTCTGTTAACGAACAGTGACGTAACTATATTATACAAATCTGCTTTTCAGGTATAGCTTCCTATGAAGCTGACTTGAATAATTTCAAGAGAAAAAATCAGCTTCACAGGGAGCTATACCTGAAAGCCAGATTTGCACTGCTTTTCAGAACTGTTTCCAACATAATATATACCAACGTTGATAGCAGTGCAGGAGTCTACTGTAACTACTGTCCGTCTGAGTAGTTATGTCCCTCCCGGTTTCCCCCACTCGTTTCTGCTGACCCCTCTGTAATGGCCAGTGGCGGGGCTGTTATGCTCTTTCCTGAAAATATTTGCTGTACGGAATTGGAAGTCTACGTAATATTACACACCACTTAAAATAATTTAAAGAAAAGGGCCCCATTAAGTAACTGTCAAATGATTTCCCCCGTTTCGACGACCCTGCGACATTAACCACTCAGACGGACAGTAAGAGAGATTATAGTGAATGAGGAAATACTTAAGGTGTTACTACCAAGTGAGAATTCCCACACAGGAACTTGTTGCTAGGGAAACCATTCTTCATAACATAAAACTATACTGAAATATACCCGTTACAGTGCACTTATTGTTACTTAGTTGTCATTACAGTGCAGTTTTGCGAAGGCTTTGGAATAATGCTCTAAATTTTCAATGCAAAGTATGTTGTAGCCTATTTGAAATTTAAAAAAATATGATTGTGCAAACAATGTTGTACAATACACGTTTGTGAATTGCATTACAAAATCTTGGACACCGAAAAACTCGCTCTCCTCGTTTTCAAAACGTTTCCTCCATTTTGTAAAAACCACTTCCCAACCTTGTATCGTAATACACTATCTACCAAAAAGTAATTGGGCACCCAGGATTTTACGTGCTAGATGCCATGTTTCGGCGGCTCCTATGCAGTGGTATACAGACAATAATGTTCACCGGTTGGACTGGCCTGCACAGAGTCCTGATCTCAATCACATTGAGCACCTTTGAGACGAATTGGACCGGCGATTGAGGTCTCGAGAAATGCGGCCAACTTCTATTGTCCTATTGAGAGCCATATTGCAGGAGGAATGGCGACGCATTCCAGTGGATATCCTACACAAACTAATGGAGAGCGTGCCTGACAGGGTGGCTGCTGTTATAGCAACAAGAGTGGTACCACGAGGTTCTAAAGGGGCAAAACAGTGCCCAATTCCTTTTTGGTAGATAGTGTATAAGCCTACTATGTCGATACAAAAATATAAGATACAGTACTACTAAGATTTATTTCAAATCATCCGTCCTCAAGTGAGGTTAACCACTGGGATCCGGAATTAACAAACATAAAAGATAAAGGGAAATGAAACGAGCAAAATAATGATTCGATTTGTACATTAAAACAAAAATTTACGTGTTAACATAAAGATGATAGTGTAGAATTTGAAGACAGGCCTTCAGAATTTCCATTACAATCTTCTGAACTTCATAAAAGGGAACTTGAAATGATTTAAGGATATTACATATAAATTTTGGTAAACAACCCCTGTCTCCAAATAGTAAGCCTGTAACATCCCAGTTGTAAAGCGAAATGCCATATTTTTCACTGAGGTATGGAAGACAAGGTACATATTTAGCTCGCATGTCATCAGTTATCTGCAGTGCATTGCTTGATTCGTGTCTCGTTCAAAACAAATCGTAGAGTATAATGAATATTGTGACTATTTTTGTTGGCGATATACAAAGCCGAATAAAAATGTAATACGAGGCGCATCCAGAAAGTAAGTTTCTCGATTTTTCCCCCTTGAAAGTAAACATAATTAGCCTTGTCAATTGCGCATGCGTAACAGATCTATGACGTATCAATCATATGCCAGCCGGACAGGTCCAGCCTGGTGCCAGTAGCGTGGCAGCAGTGGTCCGAAATGGAAGCTCTTATTCCTTCTCCCGCCGCCTGCGAGGTTCGGTCGGTGATAAAGTTCTTTAATGCACAAAGCACTGCGCCAATTGGAATTCATTGGCAGCTCTGTCAGGTCTATGGGCCGAACATCATGAGTAAGCAGATGGTGCGTCGCTGGTGTAGGCAGTTTTCCGAAGGTCGTCAAAGTGTCCATGATGAAGAGTGCAGTGGGCGACCGTCCCTCATCAATGATGATCGTGTTGAGCTGGTGCGGCAGTGCATCATGGAGAACCGTCGCTTCACGATTACGGAGCTGAGCAGCCATTTTCCGCAGATATCACGATCCTTGTTGCATGACATTGTCACTAAGCACTTGCTGTTCAAAAAAGTGTGCCAGGTGGGTGCCGAAAAACCTGACACCCGAACACAAAATGCAACCTTTAGGAGGAGCACTGACATTTCTGCAACGGTATCACGATGACGGCGACGAGTTCCTCGACAGGATCGTCACGGGCGATGAGACTTGGATTTCGCACTTCACCCCGGAAACCAAGCAGCAGTCAATGCATTGGCGGCATAGTGGATCTCCGGTCAAGACGAAATTCAAACAGACGCTGTCGGTACGGAAAGTGATGTGCACGGTGTTCTGGGACAGGAAGGGCATTCTGCTCATTCACTTCCTTCCAAGAGGTGAAACAGTGAATGCTGACCGTTACTGTGAAACACTGCGAAAATTGCGACGTGCCATTCAAAACAAGAGGCGTGGAATGCTTACTGCAGGTGTTGTGCTCCTCCATGACAATGCTCGTCCACATACGGCTCGGCGCACAGCAGCTGTTTTGACGGAATTTGGCTGGGAGTTGTTTGATCAGCCACCCTACAGTCCTGATCTTGCTTCCAGGGATTTTCACGTTTTCTTGTACCTCAAGAAATTCCTGTCCTCCGGTGAGCGTTTTGGCAACGACCAAGAGCTGAAGACGTCTGTCACACGCTGGTTCCATTCACAGGCGGCAGAGTTCTACGACAGAGGGATACAAAAGTTGATCCGATACGACAAGTGTCCCAATTCTGATGGTGGCTATGTTGAAAAATAGCTGAAACATTGCTGTACCTGTTGCCAATAAATGTTTTCCTGAAAGTGTGTTCTTTTTTTTTAATAGGGAAACTTACTTTCTGGATGCGCCTCGTAACTCCACAGAAACACAAAAATATTTATTCACTAATACTTCTTTTGGATGAGAAAAAGAAAAATGCGTAATTAACAATAGGGACACTGCATTCATATCATTATGGCATGGTGCCCAGTGAGGGTGCAACTGTCACAGAGAAGTGCCTACTTCATTTGATGGCTCTGAAGCGCTTAGACGCAATTCACACTAAATTAAAGCGGGCTTGGAAGTCAGAAGTCCATTCTTCACCACTTCGTGCGGAGCAGGAATTAAGTTACGCCTGGAATTTATGTCGCACTGCAATACACTTACACCATTCCCTGGGGTCTAATAATTTAATTTGTTACCTTCACGATCTGTGCAGGAAATTAGTCGCCTCGCTCAATGTGCAACACACAAATCTCTCTCGTAAAACGACACTGAAACCATGTAATAACTGTAAAAGCTAACGCCATGTTTCACCTTAGACGTTTCAAATATTTCCCTTCTAATAATAATTTCAAGTGGTAGCATTGTAGGCTGCAAATCCTGCGCAACCTCTTTCAATTCCCAGCAGAAGAATGAAGATTTATTTACCTACACAAGAACTGTTTTTGTATCTCGTGTTTGCCTTGTGCCGCCTGACATAAGAAGAAAAGTAATAATGAAATTGAAGGTACCAATATCCCTGTGTTGTAATAATTGTATTGCTTTTGTAATTTTATTAAAACTTAGTTATGTTTCATTTAGTACAAAATAGTTATTTATAGGAACCGTTCCCGGACACGAACTTGCTCAAACGGGTGTGCGCTACCTCAATAATAATTATGTAGGGGAGAATTGGGTAGTATCGGACATCGGGTAATATCGGACAGTGAGTTTCTTTCATCTACCACCAGATGATAGTACCTGAATGACACGGTTACGTTTCTGTAATGTCGCATACAGAAACGTAACCATGTCATTCAGGTACTACCATCTAGTGGTAGATGAAAGAAACTCACTGTCCGATATTACCCAATGTCCGATACTACCCAACTCTCGCCTATATTTTGTATTGCAGGTAGCAACAACTAACTTGCTAGAGTTCCGTCGCTCTTATTTCCGGCAGCCAATCAAGTTGCAGGTCAGCTACATTTAAACGTGTGCGTCTTGTCATTCGCTGCTGATGATGTTACCCACTTCCTAAGGCTCGATAAATACTTAATATAATCGCCCGCCATTTTGGTTCTTTCGTTGGAATTCGCAGAAAGCCATGAGGACGTTAATTGCCGCTCAATTATTTGCTCAATTACTGTGCGTTTGATTTATTATCATAGGAGCTAGGATATGATAATGTTTAACGGTGCGGCAAATAGATTCCTCGTCTGGTAGCTCGGCAACGAAAGAACAAAAATGGCGAACGATACTACCTACCTGGACTTTATAGACCCTTCACTTCCTAACGCATAAGCAAAGAGTGGTAAAATGCATGACAAATTGGAACATGTAAATATAATAATTATTAATTATGAATATAAGTAGTTTCTTATATTATTATTATTATTATTATTATTATTATTATTATTATTATTATTATAGTTGTAGCCACCGGCGTGGCTCAGTCGGTTAAGGCGCTTGCATGCCGGTCTGAAGTTGCGCTCGGGAGCGGGTTCGATCCCCACTTGGGCTCATTACCTGATTGGGTTTTTCAGAGGTTTTCCCCAACCGTAAGGTGAATGCCAGGTAATCTATGGCGAATCCTCGGCCTCATCTCGCCAAATACCAGCTCACTATCACCAATCTCATCGACGCTAAATAACCTCGTAGTTGATACAGCGTCGTTAAATAACTAAAAAAAAAAGAGTGGTAGTCGCGCCGGAAATAACAGCGACGCGACTATAAATACTAAATATTATTTTAAAACGAGTAATTTTACTGTTAAAACCATTTCCATTGTTATCCTAGATTTCATTTTCATATATGCTTAATTTAGAAGCGTTGGTTTTTCATAAACCTCATCTAATCATCGGAGTCATTCTTACTTACTTACTTTCTGACTTTCAAGGAACGCGGAGGTTCATTGCCGCCATCACATAAACCCGCCATCGGTCCCTATCCTGTGCAAGATTAATCCTGTCTCTATCATCATAACCCACCTCTGTCAAATCCATTGGAATATTATCCTCCCATCTACGTATCGTCCTCCCCAAAGGTCTTTTTCCTTCCTCCCAACTAACACTCCTATATGCATTTTTGGATTCGCCCGTATGTGCTACATGCCCTGCCCATCTCAAACGTCTGTAAATGTGTATCAGTAGTTAAATAATGAGTGTCACGAAGATGACTCATGCTTTCTTATGAGTTTCCTACGTTTCGTAGCAATACAGTTCCTTCATCATGTGACTGATGTTACTGTTTATTATTTCTTTTCTTGGAACTTATTTAAAATATGTATGAATTAAACGAAATTTTTAACTGTGCATCCAAACGGAAGAGTGAGTTTTAATTCACAGGAATACACATAAAAGACACTCTCTATTATCCCAAAATTACTCATTTATAAATTCTAGGTTATAAATAGGTACAGATGTAGTCTAATTATAATTTTTTAACTACATAAAAGTAGACTCTAACTTTATCTCATATTTTTTCTACTCGCAAAAATCTGTATTTAAAACAAACATGAAAGTTAAAATGCATTGTACTGTACATAGCTTTGATTTATTCACGCGTACCAAATAGGCCTATTTTAAGTTATGAAAATGCGTGGCAATCCTGTAACACTGAGGCATCCTTCTGTAAAGAAAAGTAGAAATAATTCAACATAACTTATTCTAATTAATTTCTCAGAATCTGGGAATGCCATTTCCTTTAATTCTTCAGATTGAGAAGAAATTCACGACCATTTCTGTCTTTGATTTCAAGTAAAGACTTCATTAATTAAAAAAAATAGGCATATTATGATGATAATGATATTTATGGTCATCAACATCTACAACAGTTATGGTGCACCATCACATTTCTGTATACGGATTCCATCATAACTTTCAATTACATTTTCCTACAATTAATATGGAATCCTAATTGTCAGTTTAACTAATAACTCCACTAATCCTGATGTTAACTTAGTTAACTTAATAGGCCTATCCATTTCCCACTACAGATCTTAAATATCCACGATCTGTTATTATTTCTCTCATATCACACTCCATTCACGTTCTTTCTTGCATTCTATTGTTCCTAATATAATTTATCTATAATTATGGTCTTCCTACGTCCCATCTTACGCTTCCTACTTTAGCCTTTTACATTTGATACGTTTCAAGTCATTGCAACAATCGACTACTTTTCATACAACATAATAGGCCTAATACATTTCGTGTGCATCAATTCAAGCTCAATTGACTCGTAGATACAGAATATAAACAAAAGCCGTTCAACAGTTATGGGCTGACGGATGTACGGAGAAACAAACGGTACGCACAAAACTGTTTTTATAGCATAAGGGAAAATCTCGGAGGGTATAATAGGCTGAAAAAAAAACATTTCTTGAAAGATGACGATTATTATGACAATAATAATAATAATAATAATAATAATAATAATAATAATAATAATAATAATAATAATGCAATGAAGTATGGAATCATCTTCAACTGAAGTTGTCTTAAATGTTTATCTCTAACACATTTAAAAATGTTATAGGCCTAGTTATGTACTGTACTTAAGCCAGTTGTATTTATCAACATCATCAAAATTAATATGAGCAGCAGATTTTTTACCCTAACAACTAGTAAGTCAAACATTGTAATTCACAATTCAGATCTTCAATGACGCTAGCTCACTGATGTTGTAAGAATTTAGTATCTAAGAAGACTAACAAACATGTAATTGAAATAGGAAAATGTTAGGAAGAAAGGTAGAGCTGTGTAAATTAGAATTAAACTTCAATCATGAAGACTGGTCCAAACATATCAAAATTACCTGTTTGGGGACAGTTTCTGGAAATGAAAATCATCTTACTATTTGGAACCAGTTATGCCCTCTTATGCTTATGTTCTTTGCATCTACACCGGCGACGCTGATATAACCTCTGCAGTTGCGAGCGTCGCTAAATAAAACAAAACACTTAACACATACTTAACACTCTTTGCATCTGATCTTATATATACAAGCAATCTCGAGCGAATCTTCCCTAAACAACCGTCAAATTGTATTTTCCAAGGTTAAAAAAGTTTGCTTACCGATGATGATGACGATGATTATTGTGGTGGTGGTGGTGGTGGTGGTGGTGGTGGTGGTGGTGGTGGTGACAATGATTACATTCTAAGCTGATTGGAATAGAATTAAAATCTACTGAAATATATGCAAGGTTAAATACAAATACATAACATATTGTGTAACGTACAGAGTACTACTACATTACCATTGAGTTGTAGAATATTTTATAAGGCGGCTGAATGAATATCTTTCTGCCACTCCAGACTTGGATATGTAGCCTACAGGAAACAAAAAGTAACTGTAATCCGAGAAAGTGGTTCGTTCTCTGTTTATTGTTTTTCTCCTGTTCAAAGTTGAATAAAATTCTTTATGCTCGACCATGCCGAAATGTAGTAATTATACACCTGGTAGCAGACCTTTAATGCATGTCATTAAAGTACACCTAATCATTAAAGGTCAGGTCTTTCAGCCAATGACGACTCAGGTTACAACTGTTCAGCCAATGACAGGTCAGCTTTCTACCGTTATAAAACCGCAAGTATCGATTATTCTCGGATATGCAATCGAAAGAGAATTAGCGAAAAGTCACGGAGGCTGGAAATCCAATACTGTCGCAGAAGGTTATGTTCTGTTACTATAATAATTAGCGTTAATTGTAAATAATATTCAAATAAATACAATTTGTCATCTCGTTTTTCAATGTCTAATTTAATTTCAGTGTTATCTCTGTAGGTTCTTATGGCCTAGCAAGGTCAATGTGGACATCTGTTCCTCGGAAAAAATCAATACTTTCGCATCTGCGCACATCTCACAACATACGGGACATTGGTCAAGGTCAGATACAAAGAAAATTAATAATAGCAAGTTAGAAATATGGTCGAGCATAAAAAGTCGTATGAAACTCGCCTATAATGGTAATTAAGAAGCTCGTATGAAAATTATGAAACTCATAAATATCCATACTCGCTTCTTAATTACCTTCATTATAGGCTCGTTGCATAATGTAGTCTACTATTATAACTATATATTTTTTTATTTTATTTGGTTATTTAACAACGCTGTATCAACTACTAGGTTATTTAGCGTTATTTGGCGATAGCTAGATGATATTTGGCGTGATGAAGCCGAGGATTCGCCATAGATTACCTTGCATTCACATTAAGGTTGGGGAAAACCTCGGAAAAAAGCCAACCAGGTAATCAGCTCAAGCAGGGATCGAACCCGCGCTCGAACGAAACTTCAGACCGGCAGACAAGCGCCTTAACTGACTGAACCACGCCGGTGGCTACAATAATAATAATAATAATAATAATAATAATAATAATAATAATAATAATAATAATAAAAGAAACTGCTCATATTCATAATTAATAATTATTATATTTACATGTTCCAATTTGTCATGCATTTTACCTTAGGTGGAGATTTGACGTCACAATGACTCATTCGTTGGGGGAACTATTGTAGGTTATGTATTTACGTACATTGTCGTACTTAAATATATAACCTGTAAGTATATTGTCGTACTTTACAAATTACGTACGAAGGCTATGTTGAATCTGAGTATTCAGATGATGAGGAAATGGAGTTACATGAACATATTTTGTTAATGAAAAGAAAAAGTAGGCCTAAAATTAAAGCCAGAAATATCTGAAAATCACATTGTATCTTACGAAAATAAGGGTGAGTTTTGGACACTGGTTTCGATCTGAATGATGATACGTTTAGGCGTTATTTCAGGTTGAATGGACCTCAGTTTTTTGCCATTCATGATATGATAGAGGATTCTTTGATATGTTCCGATTAAAATTAGGTAAGCTGTTAAGACATATAGATACAGTATTTCATGTTTAATTAATACTATTAAATCTCATCAAAATAAAATATAGGGGAGAGTTGGGTAGTATCGGACATCGGGTAATATCGGACAGTGAGTTTCTTTCATCTACCATCAGATGATAGTGCCTAAATGACATGGTTACGTTTCTGTGATCTCGCATAAAGAAACGTAACCATGTCATTCATGTACTACCATCTGTTGGTAGATGAAAAAAACGCACTGTCCGATATTACCCGATGTCCGCTTCTAAACAACTCTCCCCTAGCTCTATTTATTTTCAGATAATCTGATATTTGTCTCCAGATTTCTTCTTTAAGTTTCATGTTTTTACAGTTTTCATCGCGTGATTCATATAAATAGGCCTATGGGTGACATCGTACAAGTTCGAAGTTTCTGACTGCAATTATCGGCCATCTTTCCTCATTTTCAAATAAAAATGATACAATTCATCGCCACCTGTGATATCTTTTTCTACATTCAATCGTCATAAAGAGTATAAATGTCAAACATCTTTGATAAATGTGTCAAGAAAATTCGCTGCGCTACCGATTCCAGCGAGAAACTCGCGCGAGGTTTTTACCTCGAACGAGAAACTCTTCCAGTGTGTGGACGTCCATTTGAATCCATGTTATCAATCTTTGAATTTTCTCGCAACACATTTCTCGCGCGAAAATTCTTCAAGTGTGTTACGGGCCTAAGGTCGGTTTGAAAACGTGTCACGTCTATTGGAGGCCCAACGCATTCTTATAGAATGTAGATAGACGAAGTACTTTGAAGAAATTGTAAGGCCATAGAAAGAAAAGGGAATAAACTAATAAAATTACCACAGTTGCATGAATATAGTAACAATTTACATCTATCATACTGCCCTTATGTCCTTTCTGTCGGACTTATGCACCAATATTAGTTTGCCTATCTATTGGTCATATTTTCACCATGTCGTGAGGTATTACAGAACTAATATAACACATGGGACCAACACTCTGAACCCACAAAAAGGAGAAAGAAAAGTATCGAATTTCTCGTTCGAGAATCGAACACTTTCACTGTGTCGTAAGCTAAAACCGTTAGTACAGACTTCAGTGGCATGGACTGGTATTGACGAACGTGTCAGGTAAATGCTCTGACATGAAAACACACGAACAAGCACATGGTAATGTTCTCATTGACGGACGTAACACGCTAGTAGAGCCCGGATTTTTATGTAATTAATTACATATTCTATTCCTTTATATGTAGACACACACAAACAGAAAATGTCTACGAATTGAAGCGTGGACATTGCGGTATTCAAGTTTCATTTTGCATATTTTAGTATATATTACATATTTCGTACATAAAAATAAATATTTTTCCATTTTATGCTCAATTTCTTTATTTTTTTTTTCTATAAATTCATCTATACCTATTTTTCTCCAATCAGTATTGAAATAAGTGAAGGTTAGAAACATGATCTCCACTTCGCTATTTCGGGGCCTTTGAGGTCAGTCATTTCTTGTTTCTGTTCGTTGTTGATATGTCGTAATTGCGTCGCTATCGTGGGCGACAGTTGAGATGAAATGAAACTGTCGTAACATAACTCTGTGTTCGCTGTTTAATTGACGAAGTTCATGCCATACAATACTATTAGCTACAGCTTTCACTAACGTAGAGCTGTAGGGGGCTTCAATAGACGATGCTCATTTTTCAAACGCAAGTTCAAATCAACGGTCTCAACCATTGTTAACAAATAGCTAGAGTCGACGGAAATTGAGAAGGCAGTCGTCTGCTAGCGTTTGCGTCGAGAGAGGCAGATAGAGTAAAACAGTATAGCTACAACATTGCCACATCATACTTCACGCGCGCGCGATACAAATAGCGCATAAGAGAATTTATATTCTCAAAAGACAATAATATATTTGGGAAACGTAGCAATTTATATTTTTATAAGACAGGGTAGCTAGCTCTGTGCTTAACCCCATCCTTGGAGGACCAGGATTTTTTTTCAGGGTTATACTTGCCTCGAAAACATGACGGCCTCTCTTCTTGGAATTGGTAATCCCTCATAAACCCCCATCCTCTACTCAACCCCTAGCCGCGTGGCAGAAATACAATAGATCCCAGCATTGCCAAATTTACTCGTAAGTCATTGCCTCTACCTGTTTGGTTTCACTTGTTGTCAGTGTCTTTTTAGACATATGTCGACGTGTTGTTTTATACTGTTGTGCACTTCAATATGTCTAATTTATTCCGGCCATGATTAATGAGTGTTGGAGCAGATGATCCGCAGTCAGGCCTCCTGATTCACCTGAAGATCCAGGACCATCACGACAAGAACAAATAACACCGTCGAAGAAAACAGAATATGTTATTTGCAGAGGAGTGTGTTAAAATTGTATCCAACGTTAGAAATTCTATCCATAGAGTAATCGAAAGTTGAGGCAGTTTGATAAGTACAAATCTTAATCACTTAACATCGGACGCAACCGGCGGAGTTTGTAAAAAAATATATATGGGGCATAGTAATTAAGAATTACGGTTCACCAACTGAAGAGAAAATAAACTACTGTAGAACAGAATTCGGTAAGACAGACGATTTTATGCGTGATTTACTTCGTCGAACAGTACTCGGAAGAGATATCGCCAACAGCAAATAAACTTCCGGAAATATTCGATTTGTACATTATGTTTAAGAATGCAGAAAAAATTTCATTCGATTCTATCCAGTATTTTCGGAATTACCAGGAAAAGGGTTTTTAAGGAATATAGGCCTAGTTTGCGAAGAAGAAAAAAGAGCTCATGCCGTTTTCCACTTAACAGCTATTATAGCCAATGCCGCACTTTACATTACAAATCATAACTTCAGAACTGATACAGAGCCACTGGCATAGCTTAGTTGGCTTAGTTGATTGCCGATCCGAAGTTGCACTCGGGCGTGGGTTCAATTCCCGCTTTGGCTGATTTATCTGATTTGGGGTTTTCCGAGGTTTTTCTCAACAGTAAGGCGAATGTCGGGTAATCTATAGCGAATCCTCGGCCTCATCTCGCCAAATACCATTTTTCTACCAATCCCATCGACACCAAATAACCTAGTAATTTATACAGTGTCGTTAAATAACTAAAAAAAACTAATACAGGTCGTTTTATCTGAATGAACTTCAATAGTTGGTGTATAAATTTAAATTTTATATTAGGCCTATATTTCACATAACATAATTTTAAGGTATAAGAAGTGTACACGCCCCCTTAATTAATTCAATCATATTTCGTATCTTATAACGTTCCTTAGGCCTACAGAAAATTTGCATCGAATCAGCAAGTAAACTGGCAGAGAAACAAATATATTCTTTTGTGCTTTAATATGATTTTCATGTTATGAAAAAATGCTGTAAAAGGAATACATTTATCCATGAGCGGTATCTAAACTGGTCTTTATTTCACCGTCCTTAGCAACCTAAATAATGACATTATTCCCAGCAGTGCTTAAAAGTTTTCTAACTTACAGCAGTGAATTAAATGTTCTTAAATCACTCTCTACATGACAACCAACACATTAGCATTAATTAAAATGAATATATATGAACTTCTTCGCCAACAACACATTACAAAGAAAATACCTACACTTCAAAATTAAATTTACATATCAGTAATGATTAAAATATTGTATAGCACACTAGAGTAAACGGATTTTATGCGCTCGTGGAAATTATCACCCAAGGCGAAGCGGATAAAATCTAATTTTACTCTCTTGTACTATAAATTGCTATTCAATGATCACAGTTTCCGAAAATTTTACCAGCGCAACATCCTTAATTAAGTATAAAATTCTGAAACTTCTTCAATAACATGAGAATTTAACACTTATTATATAACTCTGCATTTCTTTGTTAATTTAGGCAAAACATGTTAGTGAAAATATAAATATAATGTGTTTTTAAAATGAGCTTGTTCATTTTTATACCAATTTTGTTTTAGTAATTATAAATTAAGGTATATTTACAAAGATAATATAGTCTCGCTGAAAATCGCGGTTTCACGGAACACAATTTGAAAAACGTTCGCATATCACAATGACTTGAAGAATTGGCAACTCGGCTAAGGGTTTATCTCTTGCGCGTGCCTGCATTTAACTGGTGAAGGGTATGAGGGAAGGTCGTCATGTTTTCGTGCGAAGTATAACTCCCTTAGCCTTTGTAGTACCAACTACACCGCAAGACAGCGGTAGTTTTTTGTCAGGGTTCTCTCCCTTAGCTGGTATGTCCCAATTATTGCGTCAGGATCTCGCATTTTCGCCCTTTCATGTCTTAGGATCATGACGAGGACATGAATGAATAGGACTTGACAGGAATTCATGGCCTTTCTCAGGTTTTAATGGTACACACTCACCAGCAGAGTGTGCCCCACTGAGACGATATACTGCCCCTTTGAAAGAAGAAAGATGGCCAAAGATCATTTTGGAATGGTCACCTCGGGGAAGGAGGAAGCGTGTGAGACCAAGAAAAACATGGAAAGCCGGTGTCATGCAAATGATGAAGGACCGACACATGTAGGAGGATTGGCGGGATCGAGAAGGATGGCGGAAGGGAATCCAGGGCAACCCCTGAAGAGTGGAGAAGCCCACCAAAGAAGAAGAAAAGACAATAATGATCTTAGCCGTTGATTACTGTAAGCATGACACCAAACCCTCTTTCCTTCTCTAACAATATTATTTGCACGGTTCACAAACCCACACCACACGCTTCTGCAGTCGTTTCTTTCGCGTTGGCAACGTTGACCGCCACCGTGAACGATTTTAAAATAATTATACAACCTTAAACACTATTTCCCGCGCCTGCCTGTTGTCTTTTTATAGTCTCTCCTTTCTTTTATTCATCTTACACGTTAGTTTCACTCATTCAATGTATTAAAACACTCACACGTGAACAAACGAACTCGGGAAGCACTTGTTACAACAAACTCATTCAGTTTGGTTCTACTGTACAAGCTTGTGATGCCGCAGATCAAAAATATTACGGCGCATATAGCACACAACCGCCTTCCCTAATGCCATCGACTCTAGTGCGCTTCACTACATTCATTCTCCAGTCTTCGTGACCCAGCGCTTCTCTGTTAGGCCTATATTTCACAGTGTTGTGGACGGGGCCTCAAAACGGTTGTAACCGACATCATATTCACTCAAGTATATGCCCTAGTGTCATTTTTATCTTTAGCATCGTTCCTAAACATCCGTTCCCTAATGATGAAACGAGGCGCATCCAGAAAGTAAGTTTCCCGATTTTTCCCCTTGAAAGTAAACGTAATTAGCCGTGTCAATTGCGCATGCGTAACAGATGTATGACGTATCAATCATATGCCATCCGGACAGGTCCCGCCTGGTGCCAGTAGCGTGGCAGCAGTGGTCCAAAATGGAAGCTCTTATTCCTTCTCCCGCCGCCTGCGAGGTTCGGTCGGTGACAAAGTTCTTTAATGCCGAACACAAAATACAACGTTTAGGAGCAGCACTGACATTTCTGCAACGGTATCACGATGACGGCGACGAGTTCCTCGACAGGATCGTCACGGGCGATGAGACTTGGATTTCGCACTTCACCCCGGAAACCAAGCAGCAGCCAATGCATTGGCGGCATAGTGGATTTCCGGTCAGGACGAAATTCAAACAGACGCTGTCGGTACGGAAAGTGATGTGCACGGTGTTCTGGGACAGGAAGGGCATTCTGCTCATTGACTTCCTTCCAAGAGGTGAAACAGTGAACGCTGACCGTTACTGTGAAACACTGCGAAAATTGCGACGTGCCATTCAAAACAAGAGGCGTGGAATGCTTACTGCAGGTGTTGTGCTCCTCCATGACAATGCTCGTCCACATACGGCTCGGCGCACAGCAGCTGTTTTGACGGAATTTGGCTGGTAGTTGTTTGATCAACCACCCTACAGTCCTGATCTTGCTCCCAGCGATTTTCACGTTTTCTTGCACCTCAAGAAATTCCTGTCCTCCGGTGAGCGTTTTGGCAACGACGAAGAGCTGAAGACGTCTGTCACACGCTGGTTCCATTCACAGGCGGCAGAGTTCTACGACAGAGGGGTACAAAAGTTGATCCCACAATAAGACAAGTGTCTCAATTCTGATGGTGGCTATGTTGAAAAATAGCTGAAACATTGCTGTACCTGTTGCCAATAAATGCTTTCCTGAAAGTGTGTGTTCTTTTTTTTTTTTTAAATAGGGAAACTTACTTTCTGGATGAGCCTCGTAATAGAGGTGACAACAGTGGTGCGATTGTGAAGGTGAGAATATTCATACGAAAGCCGTAGCGTCGTCGTCTATAAGACATCATGTCCAGGAATCGCTTTAAGGAATGCGTGCTCATTCGAGTCCACATGGTGAGGGAATTTTCTCATGAAATTTAGGAAAATATATGGGATCGATGCCTATTCAGCATAGTGATGAACAGAGCCCGGAACTTTGGCAGAATGTCTTTTTAAATGTGTTAAACTTATCTTCATTTTGAAAGTAAATCTGTACGACATATACCTTTGTGATTGAAACGTCACAGTTTTATGTTGTCCTTTTCTGCCTTTTTTTAACATAAATGCCTAATTTACAAAATAAATGCTTTTTTGCCTTTATTTGATTATTTATCAATTATTTATTAATTTATTATTAAACTGCCCACATGTATATTTTAATTTATTTCTATAACCGCTACAATGAAAGTGACTTCACCGAATGTATATTATTGTCTTTCAGTCAGTTCATATTCTCTTTGCAACAATGAGTGCACCCGCGCAAAAATGTATAACAGTAAGCGTTTTAATTATCGCTTGTGTTTATTTGCAGGTCGGCTACATTTAAACGTGTGCGTCTTGTGATTCGCTTATGAAGACGTTATTCATTCCTTAAGGCTCGATAAATACTTAATATAATCGCCCGCCATTTTGGGTCTTTCGTTGGCGTTCGCAGAAAGCACACGAAGACGTTATTTGCCGCTCAATTATTTGCTCAATTACAGTGCGTTTGATTTATTATCATAGGAGCTACGACGTGATAATGTTTAACGGTGTGGAAAATAGATTTCTCGTACGGTAGCTCGGCAACCAAAGAACAAAAATGGCGAACGATACTACATACCTAGACTTTATAGAGCCTTCACTTCCTAAGACGTAAGCAAAGAGGAGGAGTCACGACTTTAGCTAAATACTTCATATCGCAACATATCAGTACAACCAACCACAAAAATGCACTTTCCAAGGCTACTGGAAAGAAGATTTCTTTACTTCCAACAGTAATAAAACTTCGAGTCGAAAATATCAATTTGCATTCGACATACGTAAAGCTTTTCTTGCTGCCGAAATCCCTTTGTGGAAAGTGCAAGGCTGTGGGTCTAGTGCAAGGTTTTTATAATTGCCTTTTATTGCTTATTTTAGCTATTTATAATGCCTTTTTGCCTGCCTATTTTAGCTATTTATGATGCCTTTTTGCCTGCCTATTTTAATGAATCATAATCCCTAAACTTCCGGCCTCTGGTGATGAATTTGGGTAACGAAATCTGGTTACGAAAACCAGCTGTAACAGCTAGGGAGATCATCGTACTAACCACACGGTATCTCCGTTCTTGTTGGATGATCATTCACCTCTGATAAAGAATGTGGACACGAAGCCAACAGTTTGCTGGTAGGCCTTAGTCCTTCATGGACTATCACGCTATAGAGTATTTCTTACTATGACCTACGTGATTATAGGCTTATAGCATACTGTAGGTGCAACTGGTGATACCGAAATTGTATTTTCCGAGATTAGTCCGAGCATTCGCTACGAAATTAACTGACATTCACCGTCTTTCGATAAATTATTGTGGCTCAGGTTAAATGAGAGGAGAAAGTTACATTCCCTTTCTCTATTATACCGAATTTTGCACACCTCTACTCCCTCTTACTTATCTGTCCGATTCCACAGTCTTTCTCGGTATAATAACTTAAATACTCGGTCACAATATGATAACACGCTAGAAATACCATTGCACACATCATCTCTTTATTCTTCATCTTTCACTGTTGCTACTTCTCGTCACTGGAATTCTCTGCCGCCTGAAGTCAAGGGCTGCCGAACTTTAATTTCCTTTAAATGTAAATTAGAAAAATATCATGATGAGTTGCCAGACCTAACGCATTGCAAATATTTAATGGAATGTGTTCCACTGTATTTATTTATTTATTTTTTTTTTGTTTCTTACTTTTATTATCTATATCGTGTTTATTTATCACTTAACGTCAATATGTACCCCACTGTGTTGTTTTTTTTATTACTAATCTATTTTTTTGTGTACATTTTATTCAATTGTCGGTTTCTGGTTTAATTATGTGAATCCTACTTAATTGTAATCTAATACTAATATGTATACGAATGTGTTTATTTTTATTTTTACTGTGTACATCTTTTTTTATTGAATTATCGGCTTCTGTTTTTATGTGATTCGTATTTGATTCTAACAACATTAATATGTATTCCACTATGTTTATTTTTATTTTATGAGGTAAATTTATGTAACTACCTCTTTTCATCTCTTATGTACCTAACTTGTATCAGTATGTAATTACTTAATTCCGATCCAGTTTTATGTTTAACTGTATAAGCAAGTTTTATTCCTGGTTGAGTGTAAGAGAAGGCCTTACGGCCTTAACTCTGCCACGTTAAATAAAGCCATTATTATTATTATTATTATTATTTATATTATTATTTTAATTTTTATTCGCCTTACAGTTGAGGAAAAAGACAAACCATGTGATCAAGGCCGAAAGGATTTTAACCCACGCCTGAGCGTAGCCTAGGAGCAAGAGTTCCGGTCGTTATTCGTAAATGACACCAGTGAACCACTGTCTCTATTGACATTGAAGATGTTCATTAATATGATGGTAAGCCACCGGCGTGGCTCAGACGGTAGCGCGTTTGCCTGCTGATCCGGAGTTCCGCTTGGGAGTGGGTTCAATTCCCGCTTGAGCTGATTACTTGGTTGGGTTCTTTTTCGAGATTTTCCCCAAACCGTAAGGTGAATGTCAGGTAATCTATTGCCAATCGTCGGTCTCATTTCGCCAAATATCATCTCGCTATCACCAATTCCACCGACGCTAAATAACATAGTAGTTTATACAGCATCGTTAAATAACCAAGTAAAAAGAACATATGGCGATGGTTAGTGCGGAGGAAAAATATATCCATGATATCGATTATGATAGGAAAGATGACAAAATAGGACAACAAGTGGATTGCTGGGGTGATGATGATGATGAAATGAGGTTGGCGATGTTGATTAAAGTGTTGGTAGTGACGATGGTGATGGGAAGTTCGTTTAGGCAAGAATAATAATAAGAATGATGATGATTATGATGATAAATGGTGGTCTCGTGTTGTAAGTGGTGTAAATTAAACAAGAAAATCAGAGGCATGCAGTTACTGATATTTGTCTATAGTGGAATTTCTCGGGTCTGTGATTCAGTTCACAATTTTGAAAATTGATTAAAACCTCGGGATTCAATGTAAATGACATTAAACAGAGTCGTAATCTAATAAGCCTCTAAAATCAAATTTTAACAAGGCACGTTGCTAAAGGAAAGAAGGATATGATAATCCCAACCGACTGCTGCAACATGAGAAGGGGTTGGGGGATTAGAGCCGGATCATTTAATTTCTCGAAGCTGCTTCCTGCTAATCCAGACTCGCTCTCGAGTTCTCTACTACGAAATTATAGTCTGAGTGTATTATCCTACACATCCAGCGCTTGAGCACTAATTGTTGTGCAATTACAGGACTCACCACCCGAGTCTAAACAACACATACTCAATACTTACAACTACAAAACTACTGTCGACAGTTTTTGTTCTAATATTTTTTTTATTTTGTTTATTTATTTAACTTGGTAGACATAAGGCCATCAGGCCTTCTCTTCCCCTCTACCAGGAGATTACAACTACAATATTAAGAATAAATTACAATTATAATTACAAATAATATTTAATTTACAGATACAATAAAAATCAAAGTAGTGAAACCTGTCTAAAGCGGTCATCTGAAGTTACCTTGTAAAATGGCCGTTTTATCAGGTGGCAGCTTGATTAAGGTTGCGGTTTTTTATGAATCAGCATGAAAGTACTGTATTTCATTGACTTTTTAGTACTGTGCGCGTGCAACAATCGTGCATATTATTAGTCAGCCTCTTCCATTCTTGCAACTAACCTTTTCAAATTCAATTTCTTCGCCCTCGCACACTTGAACCATTCGTAAAGAAAATCATTCACATTACTAAACACAGATTCTCTCTTCTTTTTTGGCCACCATACATATTTTCCTACCATTCTTTTAATATTTCATCTTAATTATACCGTGTATTTGTGTCCTTCCACATTTGAATATTTCTGCAATTTTTCTCGCAGCTGTTCTTTCTCACTTTCTTCAATCATTTTTCGTCTCACCTCTAAACTTAAAACCACTCTAGATTTATTGTTAGACATGATTTCTCTCTAAAACTAAAGTTACAGTTCCTTTGAATCAACTGAATGAAAAGAAGAAAAATTTGTAAAAGCTGGTCCAATAGAAAAAGATGGAGAGAGGAGAAAAAAATATTTAAAAAAATTCGAATGGTTAACTACTGATCTAAATAAAACATACTGTGACATTTTCGATAGAAAACGTCCGTGTTTCAATCCTTTAAAAACGAGTAAGAATTTATAGCTGTGCAGGGTCGGAGTGAAAAGTGACAAAAGAGTCATAAAACAGTAACGAACTAACCCCAAGATATGGAGGGTGTATTGTTGTACACTTAGCTATTGTCCTCGTGATGTATTGCTCTCTGTCCTCTAACCATCGAAAAAATAGGTCAGACAGTATCCGTGAAAAAGTTTTTGTTGGACAGTGACCGTTATAGTCAGGTTCCAATCCAAACAGACACCGGCCGCTGGCCGAAGCATGAGGTGGCCGCTGAATAAAGAGACAATTTGTATTGATCTTATGGCAAATCCAATTGGTTCCAGAGAAAATTGGCCTTTTGGCCAGGTGGCCGTTTAAATGAAGTGACAGCAAAGGCAGGTTTCACTGTACTAAAAGATTAACTGATTAATAAAAGCTAGACAGTTTATTGTAAAAGTTAAGAAGAGAGAAGCATTTCTTTTATCGATTAAGTACAAATTAAACCTACTCTACGCAGTAAGAAAATGCTTAGTAAGCTTCCTTTTGAACGCTACTAAATTCCGAGTCTCCGATGTCACTGGGTAGGGTATTCCACAAGCGCGAGAGCGAGATTGTGTATGATGATGAATACGATCATGTCTTATGTGTTGGTATGGCTAGTATGCGGCTATTTTGCGTGCGTGTGAAGAGATTGTGATATGATGATAGGTAACTGAAACGGGAGGCAAGGTAGGTAGGTGTAGAAGTGTGAAGGACTTGGAAAAGGAGAACAAGAGAATGAAAATTTATACTTTATTAAGCCGTAGCCAGTTCAGAGTTTGGAAGGATGGGGTAATGTGGTCAGCGCGACGGACATCGCAGACGAAGCGAACACAAGAATTATGAACACGTTGTAATCTTTGCGACTGGTTGACATTGAGGTCAGTCAGTAGAAAATCACAATAATCGAAGTGGGGCATTACTATTGTTTCCACTAGTATTTTCTTGAGTGATAGCGGAATGAATTTTCGAATGCTGTTTAAGGAATGTAGTGTGGAAAGCACTTTTTTGGTAATATGGGTTACTTGGTTATTCCAGTTTAAATGCGTATCAAAGTAAACTCTAAGGTTTTTAGCACAGGAAGCAAAAGGGATAATATGTGACTAGTTGCAGGAAATGAGCCCTAAAGTCGGATTTTTCATTTTTTTGTTTTTTGTGGTTTCAAAAAGAGGATGAAATACTAAGCATTTTTTTTTAAATTCATGATTCTAGTTCCTATAGTTTTTAATTTATTACTTATTGAATATTGATATTACATAATGTACTTTTCGATAAAAATGCAAATTAAAGTTTTCATTTGTTTTCTTAGCAACTATAAGAAAGATTTAGGTATTTAAGAAGCACTGTGTAAAACTACGTCCTAGTTAGTATGTAAAAAAAAGCCTCCAGGTAGCGCAAGATGTCAAAAATTAGAAATGCAGTTTTTACACCGCAAATTCGTTATTTTGTTCTCCTGTATAATTTCCTTTCGCGACTTTAGGTCCCTTTTCGCGCAACGGGTCGTTGCTATACATAATCTAACCAAATGTTGGTATTTCATGGCTTTTTATTTCGGAGAAATGTCCAGTTACTCACTCTTGGACTATTTCAGCCACTATAGCCTACCCTTATTATGTTAGCCCTCATAACACTTACTTCTTCTTTCTGCTTCATCCGAGAAAGATCTCTTAGGATGCTATTCATAGACATTTCGCTAGCCCGCGCTACGAGCGTGCTAAACTAGCCCCGGCTATCGACTGATTACTTATACGGGATTCATATCATATATCATATCATATCATATCATATATCATATCATATCATATTTTTATTTTATTTTATTGGGTTATTTTACGACGCTGTATCAACATCTAGGTTATTTAGCGTCTGAATGATATGAAGGTGATAATGCCGGTGAAATGAGTCCGGGGTCCAACACCGAAAGTTACCCAGCATTTGCTCGTATTGGGTTGAGGGAAAACCCCGGAAAAAACCTCAACCAGATAACTTGCCCCGACCGGGATTCGAACCCGGGCCACCTGGTTTCGCAGCCAGACGCGCTGACCGTTACTCCACAGGTGTGGACCATATCATATCATATTATATCATATCATATCATATCATATCGCTAACACTGGTTTATGAATACGAAAAACGTTAGTTCGGTGATCATCCACCGGAAGCCCGCGCTAAGAATGTCTATGAATAGGGCCCTTAAATATTATGAGACGTATTAAGACACCTAGCCGCTAAGCAGAAGGAATACCTGATCACTAAAATCTGTCTGGAATTCTCTTAATTGGGGACAGGGCTCTTAAATCTGTGACACGGGACCAACTTATCTAACTTCAGCATTCGTTTTTCGTTCTTTAAAGTAATTTTTGTTTCCATATATAAAACTATAGTCCCGTCGCTATTATTTCCGGCGTGACTCCTCCTCTTTGCTTACGCGTTAGGAAGTGAAGGCTCTATAAAGTCTAAGTAGGTAGTACCGTTCGCCATTTTTGTACTATCGTTACCGAGCTACCAGACGAGGAATCTATTTGCCGCACCGTTAAACATTATCGTGTCGTAGCTCCTATAATAATAAATCAAACGCACAGTAATTGAGCAAATAATTGAGCGGCAAATAACGTTCTCGTGGCTTTCTGCGAACGCCAACGAAAGAACAAAAACGGCGGGCGATTAAATTAAGTATTTATCGAGCCTTAGGAAGTGCATAACATCATCAGCAGCGAATGACAAGACGCACACATTTAAATGAAGCCGACCTACAACGTGATTGGCTGCCGGAAATAAGAGCGACGAAACTATAATTTAGATCTGTTTAATGAAAAGTAATAAGCATTTACTCTTTTGAGTGCAAACTATATTATTTTAAATGTGTATGTAGGCCAATTTGTTACAATAAATTAAAATTAAGAAAATAAGACATGAAGTAATAACATAACAATAGAGCATAACATAATTTTAATAAGATCATAAATCAAAATTATTTTATTGATATTCGAATGACCGTTCTTGAATAACAGTTAAATAATAATCCGTGACACTACAGATTTTTAAGGGTCCAGACCGATCAGCCGGTTTCACATGCCAAAGCAGAGGTGGACGTTCATCCAAACCGAATAGAGGTATCGTGTGATTAGCACAATGATCCCCCAGCTCTAATAGCTGGCTTTCGCTAGCTATCGTAGTTCTCCAAGTGTATCACGATGCTGGTTGGGCACCGGTTCTACACACTAATCGAAATTTCACGAGAAAATTTCTTCCCCGTGAGGATTCCAACCAGCGCGCATTCCGTAACCCGAGTCCTAGGCAGGACGACGCCACAGAACAGCACCAGAAGTTTGTTTGTTACTAGGTAATAATAATAATAATAATAAAAATAATAATAAAAATAATAATAATAATAAAAATAATAATAAAAATAATAATAAAAATAATAATAAAAATAATAATAATAATAAAAATAATAATAAAAATAATAATAAAAATAATAATAATAATAATAAAAATAATAATAAAAATAATAATAAAAATAATAATAAAAATAATAATAATAATAATAAAAATAATAATAAAAATAATAATAATAAAAATAATAATAAAAATAATAATAAAAATAATAATAATAATAATAATAATAATAAAAATAATAATAAAAATAATAATAAAAATAATAATAAAAATAATAATAAAAATAATAATAATAATAATAAAAATAATAATAAAAATAATAATAAAAATAATAATAATAATAATAATAATAATAATAATAAAAATAATAATAAAAATAATAATAAAAATAATAATAATAATAAAAATAATAATAAAAATAATAATAAAAATAATAATAAAAATAATAAAAATAATAATAAAAATAATAATAAAAATAATAATAAAAATAATAATAAAAATAATAATAAAAATAATAATAATAATAATAATAATAATAATAATAAAAATAATAATAAAAATAATAATAAAAATAATAATAAAAATAATAATAATAATAATAAAAATAATAATAAAAATAATAATAATAATAATAATAATAATAATAATAAAAATAATAATAAAAATAATAATAAAAATAATAAAAATAATAATAAAAATAATAATAAAAATAATAATAAAAATAATAAAAATAATAATAAAAATAATAATAAAAATAATAATAAAAATAATAAAAATAATAATAAAAATAATAATAATAATAATAATAAAAATAATAATAAAAATAATAATAAAAATAATAATAAAAATAATAATAAAAATAATAATAATAATAAAAATAATAATAAAAATAATAATAAAAATAATAATAATAATAATAATAACAATAATAATAATGGGCACAAGAGTCGACTGCTAGTCTCATGTCTACATATTTCAGCATATGTGAACGATCATCCAACCAGTATAAGGGTATGATGTGCATAGCACGATGTTCCTCCCAGCCATTATAGCTTGCTCGCGAAACCGGTTTTGTTTACCTAGTGTAACTCCTCAAATTCATCACGATGTTGGGTGGACACCGGTCTCATACACTGACCGCAATTTCAGGAAAAAATTTCTTCCTCCATGAGAATTCGAACACGAGTCCAGGCATGACCATTAATACCATGGAGAGGGACTGTTACTAAATAATATTACCTTCTCTCTCTCTCTCTCTCTCTCTCTCTCTCTCCATGAGGCCGGGAGGGGAACATCCCTATGCACCGCGACCTGGGGTCTATTACGTGCCCCTGGAATGAGTTGTAGCCCAACGACTGCATCCACGCCGAACCCACCTAACCCCCAACACCATAACGATCAGTCCCGCCATCCCTCTTAGTCAGTGTACCATTCCACCCCAACAGCCCTCCACATTCTCCCCTCAAACGGTCTGAGGTGTACGCCACCCCTCCCGTCTGCCCAACGGTCTGAGGTGTAGGCCACCCCTCCCATCGGGAGGGGAGTGGGTTCCGCTGCTGGGTCAAGTACCATGCTTTGACATATCCATAGAGGCCGGCCGAGAGCGTCAGGAGCTTCGGAGAGCCGTCGCAGACGCGATTTGAAAATCAAGAAAGACAACCGGAATGGTAAGGAAAGGATGATGAGGGGGGGAAAGGAAGTGGCGAGAATGAGTGGGATTCCATTCGCCTGATAAAGTTATCTGATATTCATCAATAGGAGTGAGGGGAAGGACCCCGAAAAAAACCTCACCCAGGCAACTCGTCCCAAGCAGTGAATCGAATCCGGCCCGCTGGGTTCGGGAGCGAACATGATACCACGAGACCACAGCGGTGGACATAATATTACCTTAATACAATTAACAATAATTGTGTATCATTACACGAATGTTTTGTATTTCCCCTGCATTCGCAATAGCAGTTTGAACAGTCAAACATGTTAAATTAATACGATGAAAGAGTAATGGAACTGAGAAAAATTCTCTCCGGCGCCGGGATTTGAACCCGGGTTTTCAGCTCTACGTACTGATGCTTTATCCACTAAGCCACACCGGATACAACTCCGACGCCGATTAGAATCGTCTCAGATTAAGCTCCAACTCTTGGGTTCCCTCTAGTGGCCGCCCTCTGCACTACGTCATAGATGTCTATGAACGCAGGACCGAAGTCCACACATGTGCTGAGGTGCACTCGATATGAGTGACTAGTTGGCCGGGATCCGACGGAATAAGCGCCGTCTTAAATCACGAAGTGATTTACGCATATCATATCGAGTGCACCTCAGCACATGTGTGGACTTCGGTCCTGCGTTCATGGACATCTATGACGTAGTGCAGAGGGCGGCCACTAGAGGGAACCCAAGAGTTGGAGCTTAATCTGAGACGATTCTAACCGGCGTAGGAGTTGTATCCGGTGTGGCTTAGTGGATAAAGCATCAGCACGTAGAGCTGAGAAATCCCGGGATCAAATCCCGGCGCCGGAGAGAATTTTTCTCCGTTCCATTACTCTTTCATCGTATGATGACGCAGAATATCTGCATGGAAATATCATATGTACTTCGGTACATTAAAATAATATATCTTAAATTAAGATAAAGGGCTTAAAAACAAGACACCGAGATCTTTGCCCGTAGTCTAGGCCTATATCGAATAACGTAAAAGTCAGACTAGCTACTGGCTAAGAGTTAGTAACATCATCGTCTGTTGAGAAATAATTGGCAAAAGAAACTGATTTTCTCTCTCATTTTTCTGGAAAAAGTAGGAAAAGATAATATATGAAAGGAATCCGTACATTTCAGTCTCTCTTCGGTATTAGAACCCAAATCCAAGCCGTTATCGTTCTTTTTGTATTCAATAGGCAGAAGTTACACAAGGAGGAGGGAGAAGCGTAATTTATACGAACGTTACTGTAATAATAATAATAATAATAATAATAATAATAATAATAATAATGGCTTTATTTAACCTGGCAGAGTTAAGGCCGTAAGGTCTTCTCTTACACTCAACCAGGATTAAAACTTGCTTACACAGTTGAACATAGAACTAGATCAGGATTAAGTAATTACATACTGATACATGATGAGATCAAAAGAGGTAGTTACATAAAATTTACCTCATAAAATAAAAATAAACATAGTGAAATGCATATTAATTTGTTAGAATCAAATACGAATCACATAAAAATAGAAGCCGATAATTCAATAAAAAAGAAAAATGTACATAGTAAAAATAAACACATTAGTATACATATTAGTATTAGATTACAATTAAATAGGATTTACATAATTAAACCAGAAACCGACAATTGAATAAAATGTACACAAAAAATAGATTAATAATAAAAAACAACAACACAGTGGAATACATATTGGCGTTAAGTGATAAATAAACACGATTTAGATAATAAAAATAAGAAACAAAAAAAAATAAATAAATACAGTGGAACACATTTCCAACACGTTAGGTGTGGCAACTCATCATAAGATATTTTTCTAATTTACATTTAAAGGAAATTAAAGTTCGGCAGCCCTTGACTTCAGGCGGCAGAGAATTCCAGTGACGAGAAGTAGCAACAGTGAAAGATGAAGAATAAAGAGATGATGTGTGCAGTGGTATTTCTAGCGTGTTGTCATATTGTGACCGAGTATTTAAGTTATGATACAGAGAAAGACTGTGGAATCGGACAGATAAGTAAGAGGGAGTAGAGGTGTGCAAAATTCGGTATAATAGAGAAAGGGAATGTAACTTTCTGCTCTCATTTAACCTGACCCACAATAATTTATCGAAAGAAGGCGAAATGTGGTCGTAGTAGCGGACATTACAAATGAAACGAACACACGCATTATGAACACGTTGCAGTTTCTGGGATAAATCCACCCTGAGATCACTGAATAAAGCGTCACAATAATCGAAATGAGGCATAATAAGAGTCTTTAATAGGAATTTCATTTGTTTTTAGTATTAATTTTCATTGGATATCTTATACCGAGAATCGTAAATATTTCGAAATTGGTAACGCTGGATGTTTGACAAAATGCGTCACTGAATAATTATTGTTCATACCATCTCAGACAACAAAAAATGCGCACGAATTGAAACTCGACGCTTGCGTTGTCGTTCTTTTCTGTCTCCTTGAAGCTAAATGCCAATTTCTCGCTTTTTTTCTTTTAGAAAAATGCTTTTTTCGGCCTTAAATGTGCTTTCCCTTCATTTATTAAAAGTTCCACCTAGATTGTGTGACAATAAGAATTTCACGTCTATTAGTTTCCGTGCAGCTGCACCAGCAGATATAGAATTCTTAAAATAGTGGCATCAAACACAAATTACGTATCTGACACCAGCAGGAAATGATACATAAAAGATTAACATATTAACGACATGACGACTGGTGCTGCTGGACAAAGACAAGTTTTCGCTGCGTGATCAGCAATCAAAAGGGATGTCGACTTTTAAGTTTTATAGATTTTTTAGACAGAGACCATAATAAATCAACTCCGTTGCTTTGTCATTCATTTTAACACTAAACCGTTACCGCTATAAGAAAAGAAAATTGGAATTAGTCTTCATTAGCAGCAGTACCGTTGACTTGTGGTCAGTCAATGCAGCAACACGCCGTCCAGTGTTCGAAAGGAAAAGACACTTTTTAAGATATCATATCTCGGACTGCAATTTAAATTACTCCACACCCCTTTACCATTTTCTTAGAAAAAAATGTTGTTACAAACAATTCACAGAGTTTATACACCACATCCACGCAAGACTGTAGCTGTTAATTGTATATAAATTAATGATGTTATAAAATCCTAATGCACTATGTAAAACAAGGCGTCTATCTTTGGGACATAATAATAGTAATAACCAGGGAAAGGATTTATATGTAAATACATATTTACTTATAAAGCTAATATAATTTATATTTTGCATTATCTTTATGTTTCACAATGTGTAGGGTTGAAAAATCCTACTTTTATTTTCCATATTTTTCCATATTTTAGAGTTTAGTACATATTTTCGTTAATTTCCATATATTTTCCATATTTCATATAAAACAGTCCATATTATATTAGGTTTAACAATAAAACAAAACAAAATTCCATTAACTTTTAAAAATACATTTCAACAATAGAGATTTAAACACATGTTCAGTAATCCCTTTAACATCAGAGTTATTTGAAAATTAGCAGTCCTATCAACAATGGGAAAGTAAGTTACAAAACTGTATTAATTTAATTTAAAATTTTTAACAGACTTCAGTTGTGCAGCTCAACAGTTAAATGCCAGTCAGAGTACACATAGGTTCAGTTTTGTAAATCATACTATAAAGACGGTAAATATGCCAAAAGTACGTCATTCAGTCAATTTAAAATCAAAACTAACAAGTTACATTTCAGAATTTAAAGAAGATGGTTTATCAACTGACAATAAAATATTATTTTGTAATTTGTGTCAGTGTGCAGTATCATCTACACAAAAGGTCCTGGTGCAACAACACATTACAACTAGTAAACATCAGGCCAACAAACAACTAAATTCCAAGCAGAGACAATTGTTTTTAACACAACCAACAACATCGAATGTAAGATCTGAGTTTAACATCGACCTGTGCCGTTCTCTCATCTCTGCTGATATTCCTCTCTACAAACTAAAGAATAAGGTCTTCAGGGAATTCCTTGAAAAATATACTCAACATACAATCCCGGATGAGTCAACACTTAGGAAGACGTATGCTCCATCCATCTACGATGAGACAATACAGAAGATAAGAGATGAAATTAAAGATAGTTCAATTTGGGTTTCCATTGATGAGACTCCCGACAAAGAAGGTAGACTTGTTGGTAATGTAGTTATCGGTTTGTTAAGTGAACAATATTCTGAACGAATTCTTTTACATTGTGATGTTCTAGAAAAGTGCAATAACAAAACTATAGTTAAACTGTTCAACGAAGCTATGGGTATCCTGTGGCCAAAGGGTATTATGTACGATAATGTGTTATTCTTTATTAGCGATGCTGCCCCTTATATGGTCAAAGCTGGACAAGCATTATCTGTTGTATATCCTAAATTGACTCATTTTACTTGTGTGGCGCATGCATTTCATCGTGTGGCAGAAGTGGTCAGAGACAATTTCCCTAAAGTAGATTTGTTGATTTCATCAGTGAAAAAAGTATTTCTCAAAGCTCCCAGTAGAGTTAACGTGTTGAAAGAAATGTACCCTGAAATTCCATTGCCACCAAAGCCAATTTTAACTAGATGGGGTACATGGCTAGAAGCAGTTGAATATTATGCCGAACATATAGACTCTATTAACAATGTTCTCCTTGCATTGGACTCTGAAGATGCAGTCTCAATTGATACTGCGAAAACAGTTACCTGTGACATAAGTGTGAAGAATGACTTAGCTCACATTCAGCATACATTTTCATGCATCATAAAAACGCTCAAAAGTCTCCAAAATAGGCACCTTTCACTATCTGAAAGTTTTGAAATTATAAATAGTACTGTGGAACAACTGAATCGTGGTAGAGGTAAAGTTGCAGATGCAGTAAGAGCTAAGGTGGACACTGTACTTTCAAAAAACCCTGGATATGAAGAACTACAAAAGGTTGTTGCTGTGATGAGTGGTGAATCAACAGTGAAGATTAACTTGGACTTATCCCCAGCAGACATTGTGAAATTGAATTATGTACCAGTTACTTCTTGTGACGTCGAACGCTCTTTTAGTCAGTATAAATCTATCCTCAGAGACAATAGAAGAAGATTCACTTTTCAGCACTTGAAAGAAATGTTTGTAACCTATTGTTATGGTAACAGACAATAAAAATTGTGTTTTGTTGAAACTACATTGGAAGATAAGGTACGTCCATTATATTTTTTGTTTAGTTTGATTAAAATGTACCAATATTTAACGTACATAGTCATTTTTTTATAATTTTAAGTCCATATTTAATTCCATATTTTGGTAAAAATCCATATTTAATTCCATATTTTGGTAAAAATAACTACATATATATTTACATATTTCATATATTTTTAGTCCATATAAATCCGTTCCCTGGTAATAACAACAATAACTATGTTTGTATTATAGATTTTACTATTGTTGAGTATTTGATGACAGGTATATAGTTTGTAACCATAAGTAATTTTGTTTTTATTTTTTTTACTATCGCAAACCAACTATATAATAGGTGTTTTATTTCTAACTACGCCAATTCTGTGCATTATCTCATTAATATTGCTTAAAATTATGTATAAAATCACAAGTACACCTTCGATTATAATTTCTAATTTTATTTCATTTTGTTTTAACTGAAAGTAATTATTGCATAACGTATTTATTATTGTTTACTGTCTCTTAATTAGTGTATTTATATTGTAACTATGATTCAGACCTACTATTAATTCTTTAAAATTGTGTATTATCACTACATAATGTATTTCACATGTAACAAACTACAACCCTAATATACCAAAGGTAAAATAAGGTTTCAATATTTGGATAACATTAATAATAATAATAATAATAATAATAATAATAATAATAATAATAATAACACGCCAAAATTGAGTGTGTCTTTGCGAAGAAAGTTACACAGCTATGTTAATTAGTTTAAAACCTATACATCTTCAACGGATCGTAAAGGTATACTGTGTAAACTATACCATCACTTGGTGAATCATTAAGAAAATATTTTATATCTCAGCACTTCAATAAATCCAAATATAAAACCGCGTTGTTAATAGCAAAGGAAGCTTGTAAAAGAAAAAGGAGCATCTTCTGCGCACCTTTCGAAAAATAACTAAGGAAGAGACTAGTGAAGCGTTTCGTATGGAGTGAGGCATTGCATGGGGCAGAAACGTATGAAGCATTTGAAATGAGAATATGGAGAAGAATGGAGCGTGTGAAATGGACAGACAGAATAAGAAATGAAGGTGTGCTAAAAAGAGTCGGTGAAGAAAGAATAATGTTAAAACTGATCAGAAATAGAAAAAGAAATTGGCTCGGTCACTAGCTATGAAGAAACTGTCTGCTGAAGGATGCACTACAAGGAACAGTGAACGGAAGAAAAGTTAGAGGCAGAAGAAAATACCATATGATAGACAACATTTATATGAATCGTATACGGAGACTGAGAGGAAGGCGGAAAAGAGGAGAGATTGGAGAATGCTGGATTTGTAGTGGAGGAACTGCCCTTGGGCGGTAAACCATGAATGAACATTACTGCTGTACAGGAGACGATTTCTCTACTTCTAGCGACATTTACAACTTCAAGCAGATAATCACGTTATTCTCAATGGATTTATGTAAAGTCTTTCTTGATAGCGAAATTATATTTTGAAAGGTAGAAAATCCTATATTAAAAGTTGTAAAAATGTACAAATTAATCTGTGCCATGTTAATTAATTATGCGAAAAACTTACTTGAGTTCTTCTAATAACTTGCTCATGCAAAATATTCGAGGATAAACTAAACATTCTGAATCTCAATTGACGAGATGGCTGATGCCACAGGCTGTTTCATTCGTCCATTAGATCCATCAGCAAGAGAAGAATACGAGAAGACGTTCCTCCTCACAACAGAACGCATGCAAAATATAAACAGTTTAACTATAGCACAGTTTTATTACTGGCCAATTCCTTGAAGTTGATTTATGACCTAAAGACGTTGATTACAGCATCGTGTGTTACTTTTCATCATAGACGTCACACTGTACATGAAAAATACTGCAAAAGCTTCAGAAGTTTCTTTTTCGAAATGCTGCATGTGACCTGCGTAGCACATGGTTTTCTTATTGTGTCAGAAGAGGTACGGTTTTTGTACATTGATAAATTTATCTTCAGTATCAAAAGATTCTTCTGGGAGCACATTCCAGAATTCAGATATTAAGAAGCATTATTCCAGCTATGTCTTTGCTTCCCCAGTCCATTTTAACGATATGGGGAATATGGATTTCAGCACCAGTTTACTGCGCTTCAAATTTCCAATGTGTGACTGCAGTGTTAAAATATGTTGAGAGAGAAGCCTCGTCATTTCTTACATATAAATATACCATACACCCTGTTTCATAAAGATTTGGGAGTTACAAACATTATTGCAAGTAAACTAATGAACTTAATATTAATGAAACCAGTCCAGAAGGAACGAGAAACACAAACCGTTTTTTGACACTTAAAATTAATGTTCTATGTGTATCCCATGCCTGACACGACACATTTCCACACGATAGTCTAGATCTTGCCACACTCGCATCAAATTGACCTGTCAAAGTGTCAACCACTGCAATGATACGCTCCCTTAGGTATAGCACGACTTCGGTAGGACGAATACCCTGTCTTTGATGTAATCTCACAAAAAGAAATTACACGGTATGAGGTCCGGTGATCTTGGAGCCACATAATTTTCAAATGCACGCTCTATTCAACGTCTTGGCAGCACTGTGTGCAAGTTGATGGGCGACCGGGTGAATTTCCTTTGCACAGAAAACCTATTTCTTTAAATTGCTTGCACCACGCACGATTTGAATTTTCACTAGGTGGGTTCTTTTCGATTGTTTACGATATGCACATTGAACAGTAATGACTGAACAAGCAGTGTGAAAATTCAAAACTCAGAAAGTTTACATCACAGGCATAGCAGCCATTTTGCACAACGATAAGGAATACAAGCTTCAGCTGCAGCTGAACAAAACAAAACGGCCTAGTGGAGAGAATGTGAACTCTCGGCTTAACAAAACCTACACGCACAAACTGTTTGAGTTCCTCGTTCGTTCAGGACTGGTTTCATTAACGTAAGTTTAATAGTTTACTTGCAGTAAAGTTTTGTAACCCCTCAAATCTTAATGAAACATGGTGTATAGGCCTATGCTACATATTCCATATTATATATTACTATATCCCTTCATTAGTATTTAAGTAATAAATGATGTTAAATTAAAGTTTTGGAAATATACATACACATTTTTCACTCAATCTCTGCATTTATTCACAAGAATGAGTTCCGCTATTTGAAGTCAGAATCCTCACTGCCAACAGTACGGTTCAAGGGCTATTGGAATAATGTAGCGGAATTGAAGTGTTAAATTTTGTCTTTAATTTCAACGTGTATTTTTCTTCATTTTATATATCTATACTTTGTTTGTTCTTCCCTCACATATATGAATTTCTATAGCCTACTTATTTTATTTTCATCCATTTAATTCTTTCCTCAATTCTAATTCAATCGTGGAGCTATTTGGTATCACTTTCAAAAGAGAGAGAAAAATAGCCTTAAATAGACTGACAGAGGGATGAGGGAGGAATTATGATGAAGGAAAATTACAGCTATTGATTTATTTTAATTTGTTGCAGGAGCAAAACCCCGGCGACTCCACCGGACAATCTCAGCTCCCAGAGGTAAGTCCTCATGATTCACTACAATAAACAGGCTATCGCACACTTTTGTTTTAATTGTTAATTTGTTATGTAAGATCTAACCTACAAGCTAATCAGACACTATCGCATGCTAATATGGCCATATGTAGATCAAAGTTAAATAAAGCTAGTGGGAAGGAAATAAATACCCACTCTGGTGAGAAGCGTGAGGTTAATGAGCTACGGCTGAACATCAAAATATAACATGAATAATAATAAGAATAAGAAAAGCGCATGATATCCCATAAGGGCAAAGATCTCCTGTAACGCCTGTTACGGGCTAGGTCGAATACTCTCACTTGGCTAGCTAATCCAATTGAGATTTTTGTCTGCTCTTTCTACCTGTCTCTGGTTAATTTCTTTCCCTCCGTTTGTGCATTCGGATTTTATATTACATTTCATCTTCAACCTATGCACTATATATAGATATACTATTTTTATGCTTTATCCACATGAAGCACAGAACAAATCCAAGCACTGAGCGACTCGAATTTGAGTGTCCTCTTTTAAGTCGTTTGCTCGGTCCTTCATATTTACATGGTTTTGATTTCTGTCTCTTCTGTCTAGATTTCTCCAGTCTTCTAGGTGATCATCGTCACATATGGTGTCAGTGGGAGCGAGATAAAAATAATATAGCTTTATAACTCATTCAGATAAATTGTCGTTCGTTGCTGTGATGTATTGCAGGCTGTCGATGTCAACATAATTTATTGATATTACTTTATATATTATTTTAATGTACCGCAGTACATAATATGATGACGCAGAATATCTGCCTGGAAACATCATATATACCGAAATACATATGATGACGCAGAATATCTGCATGGAAACATCATAATTATGTACTTCGGTACATTAAAATAATATATGTGATATGCGTAAACCACTTTGTGATTTAAGACGGCGCTTATTCCGTCGGATCCCGGCCAGTCACTCGTAACGAGTGCACCTCAGCACATAATATTATGTGGACATTGTCCTACGTTCATAGACAGCTATGACGTAGTGCAGAGGGCAGGCCACTAGAGGGAACCCAAGAGGTGGAACTTAAAAACTGAGACGATTCGATCCGACATCGAGATGGGAATCCGGTGTGGCTTACAAGTAAACCTTCAGGTGGGGTAAAAAAAGAAAGACTTACCTTTATTACCATTCGATTAAACATTAAAATCAATGCAAAATACGTAAATTTTACAACTCGAACGCAATGAACACCAGAGATCGCGACCAATCAAGATCAAGTTGACATGGACTACTTAGATTGCAAACAACTATACCACGCAGCAATGCTAGCCGCGAGGGCGAAGACAGTACTGCTGTAGTCGCGCTGTCAGCTAGTTTGTACCTTGCAGTTTATTGTGTAATGTTATGTGCAATGAGCTGAAGAAGATGAACCCAGTGAATATAGTGATTAAAATTCTGGATAACTAAATGAAGAGGGTTATAAGGAGGCAGTGAAATGTCGCGGAAGAAACTTGAAATTGTTGATATATATGATTTATTAAAGAGTTATGAATCGGAAGCAGTTGAAGAAGGTCATACTCTGGACACTGATGAAAATGAACCCTGAAATGATGACAATGTCATGCCTCATGTACGAGAATGGGAGACTGAAAAAACAAGTACTACATCAGAAGAGGAATCAAGTACTTCACAAAGTTCCGGTTCTCAATACGCTCTGTCCCCTCCCAAAACATCCCGAGTCATTGACTTTGAAGAAAAATGCGAAGGAACAGAGTATTGGATTCTGCCAGCTGTACCGACAAACAAAAAGAAAAAGTTTAACCATAGGTCATGGAGCAGTATGAAGCATAAATTCACGTGGTTAACACAAGAAAGTCAACTGTCCAAAGATTGCAACTCATAAGTCGTATTTGGTTGTATGATTTTGGACAGTTTGGATATGTACAATGATGTCCAAGTGTTTAATGCAGACGAATGTGGGTTCCATAAGGAAATGCCTTCCGGCAGAACATTAGAACGTCAAGGAACCAGTAAAGTTATGGTGTTGTGCAATCCAAAGGGACAACTACACATTCCTATACTACAACGCCGGTGGTTTCTAAAGCTGGAAAACTGATACCAAGAACCGAAAGGTGCAAGTCAAAGAGTTGCGGAACGCATTTTCCAGAGTGACAACCTTATAGTAAAATGGACTTCGTCGGGAAAAATGACCAAAAAAATATGGATACAATTCTTACGAGAAATATTCCTTCCTAACTCTGCAACTTGCAATCTTCTGCTGTTGGACTCGTATGGTGCCCACTGCGACGAAAATACAATTAAGCAACTGTTAGAAGAAAGGTACTATGATCTTGAAAAACTAGTAGTTAAAATCATACCACCAAATACGACTTATGAGTTGCAATCTTTGGACAGGTACTTTTTTCGAATGTATAAGCATATGATTTGACACATTTCTCATAATGTAGATTTTGGTGATTCATCTGATACATTACAACAACGCAACAATAAACTGAAACTACAGTCGCCTGTTTACCAGAAGTTTCTTCTCCACGATTCCAACAGGCGCATGGGTATGGTTGGGTGTTAGCTGGATTGGGATCCTGAAGTGGACAACATTTTGAAAACACTACAGAGTACTGTATCCGAAATGTACAAGGAATAAGTACGATTTGTGCAAAATCAGCCTGTATAAAGTGCGGGTGGTGTACTGACAATTTGTGTTTCCAACATTTTTTATTAGCTATCACTGTTGTGCGACATATGTTTCTGGATAAAAACAAATCAGATTGTGGAATACGATGAGTTAAGTAACATGATGACCACATCATCGTTTTCCTTCTTATGCAGTAATCGCTAGTTGAAGGTGTGTTTTCTTGCTGCTTGAAGTCTCGTGTTCTGCGCTGTGTATCGCACTTGATAATTGCAGTCGAGTTACGAAATTTTAGGATTATTCATATTTTATTATGCTGATTCCAAAAATATAAGTTTCATTTTCATTGTTTTTTACCTCAGGTGAAGGTTTACTTGTTAGTGGATAAAGCATCAGCACGTAGAGTTGAAATCCCGGTGCCGGTGAGAATTTTTCTCCGTTCCATTATTCTTTCATCGTATAATTTATTGAGGTAGGGTAAGTCACACGGAATTTAGTATCACAATAACAGAACAATACACGATGGTGGTGGATAGAATTGAAACTTTGACGTAAGTAAGAAATCCATTTGATTATATCCTCTTCGTTTTGTCCATTTATGTATATATAAAATTAAAAATTTATACAATGTGCCATAAGCGTATTATTAGGTGAAACATTAGAGCATCGGTTAAAACCCGAGTAAGTGCAAAATGAATTTATAGTGCATAAGGAAGATGTTGGGAAATATTTCCTAGGATTGTTAACTGATCCGCTTTTGCCATTCTACCAACTCTCCGGAAAAATAATCGTTATCATCGATGTAATGGCAATGGAGTACTTGGAATATTACTGCACTGGATCATCTTCCCCAGAAGACCAACTTAACAGCAACCTCAGATGAAAGTTTTACTAGCCGATAACCACGAAAACTCAGTAATTTCACATTATACGAGTAAGAAAATCTGCGGTACAGCCACCTAACTTATTTATCTGTACAGTCTGTACCTTTTTGAATCCGTAATACAATGAAAAAATAATTACGGTTTATTTAACGACGCTCGCAACTGCAGAGGTTATATTAGCGACGCCGGTGTGCCGGAATTTTGTCTCGCAGGAGTTCTTTTACATGCCAGTAAATCTACTGACAGGATCCTGTCGCATTTAAACACACTTAAATGCCATCGACCTGGGCCGGGATCGAATCCGCAACCTCGAGCACAGAAAACCAGCGCTATACCGACTACACTACCCAGGCCGACATGATACAATGAATCCTCCTGCATTATCGTTTCCGTCTGCACATTTCCAGAGATCTCTCAGATGTACGAGTCATTCTAAATCTGCAGTATCAATCGAGACGTTGGTCCATAACAGTATCATCCGATAGCAAAGCAGATAACTTGGTGAGATGAGAAGCAACTGCCAAGAGTTCTTTCAGAGACAGAAACTTATGTGCTGCAACTCTACAACATGAGATCACCGGCTTTACTTTTCTTCGAAAGAAAAAGATGCTGGTGATTTCTATCGTGTCCTTTTCTTCAGGGCAAGTAGGCGGATTACTCTGATCCATTGTGCGTCCCATCCATAGGGATTAAAGAGGAAAGTAAATGCTTACACAAGTTAACTATAATAATCTTCTGGTATTGAAGATCGATTCTAAAGATATTTATACCTGTATCCACACAATTCAGGATAATGGGATAGGGTCTGTGAGAAAATTTTCTTTATGCTTCCCACACCATCTGCACACGGAATCATAAGTGAAACATATAACTATTTTTAGACCTTCGTGACCTATTCTTATCTCTTTGTATTTAGAAATGCGTTTGACAACGTATTCACACCCTCTGGTGCATAATATTTATCATTACAAAGCTGTTTTGTTCCCCATCAGTTTCTTTCGTTCCACCCTACAAACACATTGCTACCCTTTTGTACCTCCGTCATTCACTGAACTTCGTATTCCTTGTATTCAAACAGCTAGCAGTCTTTCCTCTTCATTCTTCCAAACGATGTCCATTGAAAGACTCTATGACATTCTCGTTTTTCTTCGGTATGGTAATCTGTTAAAGTTTCTCTTCTACTTTCATTTATGTATTTAGCTACCATTACTTACCTCCAAAATCAATTCCTGTTGCCACCAGTTCTCAGTTGTGCCTACTTCATGATCTAATATGACAACTTACTGCTTCATATGCTGTTTTGTTGAAACTAGCAAGCTTAGTAACTTTAGCACACGTCTTGGGATTTTGTGAACAGGGATTGCTCTTGAGAAACTCTACACATATCTTATACGATCCAAAATTGGTGCCGCATTAAGAAATAAGAGCTGATTAATAGAAGAAGAAATCTCCTGTCTGGCTGAAAATGGCTCAACGAGACGAGTGGATATTTTAGCGTACAATGCTGACACTAAACAGGGCATCATTGTGGACCCCACGATACGTTTTGAAGTAGAATGTTATCAGTCAGCCGAGGTCCACCATGAGAAGTCGATCTATGAGCCTACAGTCAATTATTTCAAGCTGAAATATTCCTGAATTCACGTTGAAGTATTCGACTTGCTCATATTCGACAATACTGTACTCCAACCAGGAGAAAGTCTCAGGGGAATGAGATACAGTGGGGTAATGCTGTGAATGAATGTTGATGTCATAAGGTCTCACACGTGGGTACACGCATCTCCATTGACTAACTCTCAAAGCACAAAGGATAACAGTGATACACACATATTTATACTGCCCTAGTTACAACACGGCTAATCTCCTGGTCTTTTAATCCCTCCATACAGGAAATAAACATATGCAGGAGAGCACATGTTTTTTAAACTCACGCAATAACCGTAATATTATCTATCTATTTCGCTCCAATACATGACGCAATAATAAGCACATTCCTTTCATGGTTAATCTCCTGGTTGGAGAGCAGTACCAGCTTTTTTTTTCGAATAATTTCGACGCCAATTTGCTGTGCCACAATTTCTGAGGGATGACATTGTGATAACAGTGTTAAGAAAACCCTGTCAAATCCTGATTAATCACAGGAATCCACATTAATAACAATTATAATTTTTCATCCCATTTTCTTTGTTTTTTTTTTCTTCATGTTTATATATGTATATATCTTTTTGAGGATATATCCAGTCCGTAAGGGCTAGCTTCAAAATGGGGAGGGGGGCAGTTTGTAAATAATAAATAGCCATAAGATATTTAGTGAAGTCAAACAGTGTACCCCGTATTGAATGATATTACTGCCTGATAGTTGGTGTCCATTATAAGTCCTTCTGAATTTCGTAAGATTATTTGCTTTAGTAACACAAGTCCAATAATTCAGCTAAAAGCGATACAGAGTTTCAGTTTAAGAATGACGATGAAACTCTCTTATTGGCCAAGAAAGCAGCCTCACCGCAGCCTGTGTCCAAGAACACGCGAACCTCGTTCGGATCTAATGACAAACTTGTTAACAACTTCCATCACCCAGGATAATGAAAACAAGTGTAGGCTACGGTTGTCAGACGCTTGGATTTCGTTCTTTCTCTCCTATCTTTTATAAGTGTTTAGTCCGAGAGCTTAAACCGATTAAGTGAGTAGAGATCACGTGAGCCCGACAGCACAATTCACTTTCAGTAGCAAATCGAATCGCGTTATTTCACACGCTGTCAGGGAGGGATTCTGAAAGTGGGCTATCAGCTTATGCAAATTCTTGCGAATCAAAAAACGACTGGATAGAAGTGGTGCTGTGTTCTCTCCAAGTGGCTGCCACTTTATAGAGATTGTTTACGAGAGGAATATTTCTGATTTGATGAAAATCATGTAAAGAAACTGGCGAGGAGAAGCTTTAACGCTGTCATAATATTATGATCGAATTCCTCTGAACATATATGACTGTTCGTTATTGAAGTGTTATGTGTTTATGTTGTTATGTTCCTGTGCTGTTGAATGTGAAGGCACTCCGCCGGGTTGAATTCATATCCTGAAATTCAACCTAATTCATGACTAGGGCCCGGATATATATGCACTGAAAATACCTAAAATATGCATGCAAATATGCACAAAAAATGTTGAAAATATGCACTAAAAACAAAATAATATGCACTAACCAAAGGAATTATTTTATTTTAATTCAATGATATACATGTTTCATTCCTTTGATTAAGAAATATTTTTTAAGAAATGATCGTAGATGTGGATTATTTAATTAATGCAGCGGAATGTTCTGCATACAAAAGCTTCACAAAGGTCAGTCGGAAAATGTACTCACTTCAGATCATGATTTCGGCTGACAAGCAAACGTTCTGATGGAGGCAGATAAAAAAAGTTAAATTCTTTTCTTCCACCATGTTAATAATGTCAAAAGAAGTGCTTATACAAATTTTGGCCACTCGACCGCAATTACGAGGGCCGTAAAAAAATAAGTTCGCCAGGGACCCTTAACAGGAAAAAACACAATTTAATTGGAAAATTTTATTGGAACAAAGGAATTGTTGAGCTATTTTTCAACATATTTTTCATAGGAATTGAGACAATTCTCATATCATAGGATCGACAGAGAGAGGTGCAGACGCAGTCAAACGCTGGTTCCGATCTGAGGCGGCTGAATTCTACGACACAAAAATTGATCCCTTAGTATGACAAATGTCTCAATTCCAGTGGGGATATGTTGACGAATAGCCTAACAATTGCTATATCTGTTTCAATAAATATTTCCATACAATTGTGCTTTTTTCTATAAACGGCATCAGGGAAAATCACTTTCTGGACAGCCTCGTAATTGCAGTCGAGTGGCCAAAATTTGTATAAGCACTTCTTTTAGACATTATTAACATGATGGAAGAAAAAAATTTAACGTTTTTATCTGCCCCCATCAGAACGTTTGCTTGTGAGTTAAAAGTACCTGTTGCGTGTTCTTACCCTTTTGTTTTGACCTGAGATGTGCAGTTGTTTTCGAATGATGTTCTAATTAAAACTTTTTCTCGCATTTCACAGTCTTCTCAGATACTTGACAATACACTACATCGCCGTCACTTGAATAGTTACTAGATGAAAAACCGAGCCCCTACAGCCCAGGCTGCGCAAAAGTTTAGAGTAGGGACAAATAGAAGCTTGCGTCCGCCGCCATGCTTTTGGAGAAGCACCGGCTAGCAGACGGCTGCACTATACAATGCTGAATTATGTTTGGTGTCTCTTATAAATCAATCTGAATGGATAAATGAAAAAGAAAATCTTATTAACATTTAAAGCGACCACTTTAAAGACATAATCAAGCTTAGTTACCGTTAGTTTGACATGAAACGAAAGAAAACTGTAATAATTTGATAGCGTAACTAAAGATATTGTATAGTTATTTGACAACATATAGAGCGAACAGAAATACAAATGCATATTGTAGTAATAGTTCAGATGAAAAGAAAGTTATTAGTATTAACTATTATTAACAAACCACTGCCTATGTAAGACGTTACATTAGGCCTACATTGTAAAAACGTGTGCTTTGATGTGGACGAGAAATGAACAATTATTATTTATTCGCTTCCACATCACATAATATAGGCCTACACCTGTAAAATAGAAATACGTACCTAATGTTTTATTTAGAAATATAAGTAGGCCTACCGGGCAATAGCTTACTATCACAGCTGTAGTATGAAATAAACGTCACATGCATGAATTAGTCATATAATAGAACTCAGGCCTAGTGTACAGAACATCTTGCCTATTGATGCATTATTATTATTATTATTATTATTATTATTATTATTATTATTATTATTATTATTATTATTATTGACTCCGTTAAATATTGTCTTACAACATTTTTATGTAAAGTCGTGTTGTACTGGTAACTTTAAGTTGTGTGCTGACATCTGCTCGTTATGTAATACTTTTTTTAGTTGATTATTTAACGACGCTGTATCAACTACTAGATTATTTAACATCGATGGTATTGATGATAGAGAGATGGTATTTGGCGACATGAGGCCAAGGATTCGCCATAGATTATCCTGACATTCCCTTTACGGTTGGGGATATCGGAAAAAGCCCAACCAGATAATAAGCCCAAGCTGGAATCGAACCTGCGCCCGAGCGCGACTCCTTATCGACAGGCCTTGGCCTATTGAGCTACGTCAGTAAATCTTTATGTACTTTTATGGTCAGTTTAACAAGTTTAAAATATGATTCTCGGGAGGAATCTGGGATACATTTTCTAAAATATGTTCCTGTAAGTGCAGAAAGATTGTACAATTGTTCTACTTCTAGAGCACATTGTTTTCACACGATGTAAGAGTGGGTGGTAATATGCCATTGAACTGTCAACATCTGTATAATCGCTCTTTCACTTAAGCGGCATATTTCTATAATCTCAGATGATGGTATGACAAGACTCCCATTATTCTTTCGTTAAAAAAATAATATAGATTTTGTTTACTGCTGGTAGGCTACGTACCATAAATTGAGTCTTTAGATTTATTACACCATATTTTTCTTAATGATTTAACAACTAAGCCAGCAATGAATACAATCACATTTTGACAATATTGTGTCATTGAGAATGATGTAAGAATGAGGAAATTGCAATCAATGTCTACAGTAGAAGAGTCATATCGCCTCTGATTGTCAAAACACTGAGGATTATTATTACAGTGCGTTAGGTGTTTGGAAAATACCATTGGGTATATAGACATTTTTAGCGGACATCCCTCTCTTTGCAATATAATTTAAATAAATTATTTACGTATTTTCTAATGTATATGAAAAAACATAAGTAAAAATATTCCATATATTCGGTCATAGGAAATAGAAATAAACTAAAAACTCTACAGTATTTATGAGCAATGTAAGGCGTTTATATTTAAAACAATGCTTAATTACAATATTTGTACTTACTTCTGTTATTTTATATTATACGTTAGAAAATACGTAAGTAAGTTTAGTTATATTACAGTTATATTACAAGGAGACATCCACTAAGAAAACGCCTATATACTGAATGGTATTTTATAAACTCCGAATGCTTTATAGAAACAATCATTCGTGCTCCCAAAACATGGCGTCGCGCGAACCTGCGCGAGAGGTTTCAAATTTGTACACGACACCAGCGCCAATTGTGTGTCTAGATATATAACTACAACGTCTTTGTGAAAAACAAGTCAACAGATGAACACCTGCCGTCGTATTGACACAATCTTTGAGAGAATACTGTATTGAGAAAGGAGTGTAAGTAATTTCTTTTGTGAAAAAGGTCTGCAACGTCCATCTACCTGCATGTATTGTAGACTGGAAGTATGGACCCGTTACCATTTCACTTGAAATAGGAAGGCTATTGTTGTGCCAAGGGATGTCCAACATACAAATTTATTACTAGATTTACAGTTCGTTCAGAAATGTCAGATAATTGATCATACATAAACTAAATAAATGCCTAAACATGCACTAACCCTCAAAATATGCATTTCCATATGCGCATATGCATTTTCGAAAAATCCGGGCCCTACTCATGACATAAGGTTCAGTCAAAAACATCCTAAATATGAACTTATATGTTAGTTCACGTTCCGATATGACAAAGAAATTGTCGAGGAAGAAGATATTGAATAAAGAATTAAAACAATTTTCATTAAATAAATTAATTACATCCAAAACCGCCTTACTTCTCTTTCACGTTTCATTTTCAGTCAAATCCACTTATTTTCATTCAAGTAAATTCTACTGTACCTCATACTCTTCCTTCATCGCCTTTTATAGCATTTAATTCTTGTTTCTTCCCTCCTCTTTCTGTTGTCCTCTTACACCTCAATTCTTTTTTTAGTAATTTCCCGCTATAGAAGAACAGAGAGAATTTATTGCTGTTTGGAAATATATTTCGAGGTTTTAATGGAAATGCAAATTCTCTGCATCCTTCATACAATGTAAGTGGTTTCTTAATACTGTCTGTCCTTCTATCTGTTAGTCTGGACGTTCTCCCCCGTACACAGATTTATCCTAAATACTGGGCGGGTCGAAGAGTAGATTTATACGGGAACGATATGAAAGTTACACAGATCTAATAACTTATTAAATGAACATATTTTAATAAATGACACAACATGGCGATTTAATCAAAACTACTAATGATAATTTTCTTCTTATCGGATACGGCAAAGCACAAATTAAACGACGTAAATAGTACCTATGTACTCAAAAATGCCTGATTCAGAGAAATTACACTCGAAAAAAAGTTTAAAAGTGGACATTCCATCCCTCGCTATCTTCCAAAGTATCTTTGAAGGTTGCATCCCTAACAACTTATATATCTCCTTTTAATACGTGTAACTAGACATACAGTAATATAATCAGAAGAAACTGTAACACAAAGTGATATAAACTTAGAACGTAGTGAGAACCTAACCTGTTTCTAGTCGTTTCTGATTATGCATATGATGATGATGATGATGATGATGATGATGATGATGATGATGATAATAATAATAATAATAATAATAATAATAATAATAATAATAATAATAATAATAGTGAAAAAGTTTATTATGTACGACTTACTGTATTTTTTCCCCTCTTCTATATCCGTTCTATTCTATTCTATATTTTTCTATAGGGGGAAAGGAACTGGCCACTCTGCCCCGTTATCTCCTGGCCTAGTTGCCTCATAAATGGCGCGTTCTTAGTATCACCCAAGAGTTGGAGCTTAATCTGAGACGATTCTAACCGGCGTCGGAGTTGTATCCGGTGTGGCTTAGTGGATAAAGCATCAGCACGTAGAGCTTAAAACCTGGGTTCAAGTCCCGGCGCCGGAGAGAATTTTTCTCCGTTCCATTACTCTTTCATCGTATGATGACGCAGCATATCTGTATGGAAATATCATATGTACTTCGGTACATTAAAAATAATATATATGATATGCGTAAATCACTTCGTGATTTAAGACGGCGCTTATTCCGTCGGATCCCGGCCAACTAGCCACTCATATCGAGTGCACCTCAGCACATGTGTGGACTTCGATCCTGCGTTCATAGACATCTATGACGTAGTGCAGAGGGCGGCCACTAGAGGGAACCCAAGAGTTGGAGCTTAATCTGAGACGATTCTAACCGGCGTCGGAGTTGTATCCGGTGTGGCTTAGTGGATAAAGCATCAGCACGTAGAGCTGAAAACCCGGGTTCAAGTCCCGGCGCCGGAGAGAATTTTTCTCCGTTCCATTACTCTTTCATCACTTGTGAGGTTCAGACCGTCTTCGGACAGTTGACTAAACTATATCCGTACCTTATTTCACTAAGGGAGGTTTTCACAATTATGAGGTTTTTTTAGGAAAGGGGAAAAAAAAACGAAATGAAATTGATTGTAGACTACAGCCTTATGGACGCGAAGAAAACTGTTAACCATCAACGCGGTTGTATATGTTACCCAGGCGGTTGTCCATGAAAATAACATTATTGTCAATTCTGAAGTTGGAAGCACATAACATTCGCCCTCAGTGATCCAACCATGACACCGATTTCCAAACGTGTACAGTAGTGGCAAAAAAACAGGACCGATTCTAGTAGCTGATTTCAGAGCCTTGTTCACTCCAGAGCACGATAGACTGGTAACTAAGACTTTCGTGGTTCGAATCCTGCCTGGGAAGGAAATTTATTCAAATTTATTCCCAATACTTTTCGATTGCAGCGATATTTTACTACTTAATTAACTTATTCCCACAACATGAATTTTACCAGCAATCGAAAAGTATTGGGAATAAATTTGAATAAGGAACAAAAGAAGTTTCCTTCTCAGGCAGGATTCGAACCACGAAAGTCTTAGTTACCAGTCTATCGTGCTCTGGATTGAACAAGGCTCGAAAAGTATTGGGAATAAATTTGAATAAGGAACAAAAGAAGTTTCCTTCCCAGGCAGGATTCGAACCACGAAAGTCTTAGTTACCAGTCTATCTTGCTCTGGATTGAACAAGGCTCTGAAATCAGCTCGGTCCGGTTTTTTGCCACTACTGTACAAACAGATTCTTGTGAACTACTGGGAGTTGAACTACCAGCATAGTCTCTGATAAAGCAGACTTTTCTTATTAAAAATTCGAAAATAGCAAAAATGGAACACGCCCTTAGTGAAATAGGATACGGAATAATTGCCTCCTTGAAAATAGCAAGATATCCTATTAGTATAAATGTTATTAATTATATTTATTTTCCATTAGTAGACAAGGTTTTGAAGTCTGTCTTGTTCATATCTCAAATCTTAGCATTGACCATCTGGTGATATTGTTAGGATTGTAGTTACTTTGTTATCTATGATCACTACATAAAATAACAAAGAAGATATGAAAAACACAAAACCCACCAAAATTAAAGATATCGAATCACACGAAATAGTTATAGCAATAGAACAGACGGAGAAAATATAACATTCGACAGTGGATATTTTACATTATGGAAAAGAAAGGAATTTGTAAAAATGTGACTGCAGACAACATGACAAAACTTTATTTAATATAATGCTTATTTTGACTGTGTTATAATAAGGGCCGTGACATCGGTATATTTGTATTAGTCTGAGGTGAACATACGACGCCGGACAGAATGTAGTCGGCGTTTCAAGTACAGGCAGCGGAAGCGAATTTGACACACGTCTAAGCAAGCACGTTCCGTGTTTTGTATACGATTATTGCGTATTATGAAAATCAAGACAATACAATCATTGTATATAAGAGTTAATATCGGAAAGGTCTAAAACAGTGGCGGCTGATTGACTGAGGCAAGTGAGGCCGGGCCTCAGTCACTTGGCTTAACTGAAATCAAATTTTGTGTTTTTATATAATGTGTTAGTTATTTGAATGAAGCATATATCGCTGTAGAAGCATTTGAAAACTTTGTGATGTAGATAGACCTGTTTTGCAGTAAAATTTGTTCCTGATGTCAGGATCGCTCGTGCCGGTTCTGGCTTGTGATGTATATAGACCTGTTTTGCAGTAAAATTTGTTCATGAGGCCAGGATCGCTCGTGCCGGGTCTGCTTCATGATTTTCGTTTGTCTTCGCGGGCTTTTGACGTTGCGCTTTAAACGTTGTAACTGAGGCACAATTCGTCTGGCCTGGTCAGGTTTCACTCCTCTCAACCATGGGCCGGCCTCAAGGGTAGAGTGGGGTGGGAATAGGGTGACTTGTCTTCCTAAATAGACCATAAATAACAAACATTCCAGCTCTTTGGCAGGCAGAGACCCACACTATTCTCTCCTCTTATGTCTTAGTTTATGACTTAAGCGAGGGTGTTGTACTTCGTGCAGTGAATCTGGGCCAATGTTGTTATGTATTTCGGGAAAATATAAACAGAAACAAATGCGAGAAATAATGCCGGTGTAGATAATTCATTGTTAGAGTGTCCTTTTTCGAGAAGAAATAATATTGAAAGAAAGGAAGTTTTAAATAAAGAGAGAGCCGACCGAGATACCTACGATATCGCTGACAATTTTTCTGACAGATAATCTTAAAACGCGAGTTTCTATTGCATCCTGGTATGGGCAACATAAATGGTTAAGTGGTAATGTGGTGCAAAATAAACTTCTCTGTTGGCCTTGTTTGTTGCTGTCAAAGGAAAAATATAAAAAGAAAAGAAAGAAAGGGGAATTTCAACACATAATATGGGTTGCTTCATCACACTGAAACAATCACTGAAACTCGCAGCATAACAGCTTATTTGGTGAGTGAAATTATTATTTTTCATTACTAGTAATAATAATAGAATAATAATAATACAGTAATAATGATATTAATAATATAACAACAATAATAATTAATATCATAAATAAACATTTTCTATCGGAGGCACTTAAACTAGTTGCATCTGGCCTCACCGAGGATTTGGATCACCGGCCGCTACTGGTCTAAAATGGTAGTGGGGTTGAGTAATCATACTTAAATTGTGGTAAAACACAAGCCTGAAAAGATTTTTTTTTAATATTTAGAGTTTTGCATTACAGTTTTAGAATCCCGAAAACGTATATGGCGTACAATTTTGCTTTTCCTATATTTAACTGTTACATTAATTTATCCCATTAGATTTCAAATTATGACACTTGGTTTGATCAATGTGTGCTCTTTCATTTCAAACGTTTATTATGTGATTAATATCCTTAACTGGATTAATTCTTGATTATCCGAAGACTTTCTTATTTCGTTTGTTCATGTGTATATTAGGAAAGTTTTTCATCATGTGAATCTTCAAGAAATTCAGTGTGTTTTCTAGTGACTTTATAGGCTTGTTGATTTTACATAGCAACAGTGCTTACAAACATTAATTCGTTTTATTTCGTTTTTGTGTAGTTTATTTACGCGTTTTAGTTTAATTTATCAGTGATGTCAACCAACATCCCTCTGTCTACTCCATTTGATTTTACTAACACTTCTTCTGTCACTTGTACTTTATGTGATAAATCTTTTACTCATCGAGGCATCAATACCCACATTTCGAGATGTCACACATCAGAAGATTCTTCGCTGAATATTACCCCAGCAGCAGCAGAAAATCCTTACGATATTTCTACACATATTAGTGCTACTAATCAACCTGATGATAATGATTCATCATTACGACAAAATAAAATTGGATGTATTTATTGCAAAAAGTTGTATGATAAAAGGGGTATTCATAAGCACATGAAAGTGGCTCATGGTATACGGTCAACTGCACTTAACATCTGTCCTCATTGTAATAAATTTTTCAAAGGTGTTAAGCAGCATATTGCTAAAGCTCATCCGGAAGAATTTCGTACTAATCTATGTTCTAGTTATAATTCTAATAATCAGAATGTTTCCCTTGATATACCGGAGATACCACTCCCTAATCTCGAGAGTGAGAATGTTTCAGACAAAAATGATGTTCATGGGTTTCAACAAAATTTGGATGAGTGGATTCAAATTTTTCAGAGTAATATGGACGAGGAAAACTTTCAAAAATATACGGAAGATTTCAAAGATTTTCTTGGTACTGCTCATCATTTTCTCCCAGGCCCCAAACACCCCGCCACGCGGTATTATCTAGCACGCAGACGTGGTGACTTCAAAAATAATAATAGACACTATACTGAAACCACAAATCCGCAAAGGAAATCCAAACGAGAAAAGCAAGTCAGACTAGAAAAATACAATTACCAGGTGACACAATTCCTATATTATAACCAAAGAAAGAAAGCAGTTCGTCGAATATTTGAACCAAAGAAATGTCCTTTAAGTATTCCGGTAAATGAGATTGAAACTACGTTTAATAATAAATTTAATAATGTAAACCACCATCACTTGGATAATTATCCGAACCATATTACTGAAGTTGACAAAGATGATATTAACAACAAATTTCTGGATACTGTTAGTAAGGAAGAAATTCTTAAAGCTATGCAAGGTATTTCGATTGACACTTCTGCAGGACCAGATAAAATATTGATGCGAACTATTAAATGTGAAAAAGTTGCAGTAATTTTAGCATTAATAGGAACTAAAATGTTATCACACAATTGGGTACCTAATTTTTTTCGGAAAGCTAGAACTGTTCTTATATATAAAGGTGGAGAAAAAAAGGACCCAAATAATTATCGACCTATAACCATTTGTTCAGTAATTCGAAGAGTTTTGGAGAGGTGTCTTTGTTCAAGAATGCAACAATACGTAGAATTTAATGAAAACCAACGAGGATTTGTATCTACTGCTGGTGCACAGATTAATGCCTCTATATTAAATTCAGTTCTTCGTAAGGCCAAAATCGAAAAAGAAGATGTCACCATCTTGTTTCTTGATGTGCATAAAGCTTATGATACTGTTGGACATCGGCATTTGGAATCTGTCATTCACAATTCTGCCCTTCCCCAAAAATTACAGGATTTAATTATAAATTTACAGTGTGGAAATGAAACCCAGATAGAGGTTGGAATCCATAAAACAAAACCCATACCGTTTAAACAAGGGGTTATGCAAGGCGCTCCTCTTTCCCCAATGCTTTTTAATCTCAGCATAGACCACATTTTTTATGAATTATCCGAGCCTAGTGTGGCTGAAGAATTTGGATATGACCTTGTATCGGATCTAAATAATGTAGTAACATTAGGCTTTGCGGATGATATTGCACTTGTTGCTAAAAGTACAATTGCTGCATCTGAAATATTTACCATGACAAAACGGTCATTACAGCAGATCGGATTAAGTCTAAATGAATCTAAAACTCAAACCATCGTTATCGAGAAAGGAAAATTAAGTAGTACGACATTGAATCTTGGAGGATCAATTGTTAATAGTATTGATGGAGATGAACGAATCAAATACCTTGGGATTAATTTTTCTGATGAAATTAAGTTTGACATTGCCAAAGTAATCAATAATTTAAATAATAAGATCCAAGCTTTAACATCTACTTATCTTCTGAAACCAGAACAAAAACTCAATGTTTTAAATATGTATATTTGGCCTATACTTGTTTATCCTCTTCAAAATGCTCCCCTTCACCAGCTTTCTGACCGGTTTCTCGAAGATGTGGATAAGTTAATTAAAAGTTCGGTGAAGGAAATTTTATGTTTGCCAGGAGACACGCCCGACGCGATGTTGTACACCGAACGTAAATATAAGGGTCTCAGCCTTTTCAAAGCTCAATGGGAAGCATATTTACAGCATCTCAATATTTGCAACACATTATTGAGAACTTCGAATCCTCTTGTCGTTTCTACAAGGAACATAGCAGCAGAAAAGAAAGTATGTTCCAGGAAGTTAAAAATTCCACCTGAAGATCTGGATATAAGTAACATCAATGTCCATAAACTACGACAAAATCTTAGGAAACAAGAGTACGACAAATGGTGTGCGCTTCCACATAAAGGAAAAGGTGTTATTTTATTTCAAGAATATACTCCCGGAAATAAATGGATTTTTTCTAAGGAGGGTCTATCTTCCTCTGAATGGCGGGACGCAATTAAGATGAATGCTAACGTAGCACCAGTGAGAAGTCTTCATGGGAGATCCTTGGACGGTTTCCGTTGCAGATACTGCAACGAGATTGAAACCTTAGCACACGTCCTAGGATCCTGTCAGCATGGAGAACTCCTGAGAAATTCACGCCATCATAACATCCGAAAACTAATAGCACAAGCCCTTAGAAACAAATCCTTCGAGGTCCATGAAGAGGTGCACTGCGTTGCGTCTGAAGGCGGCGGAATTAGAAGAGCGGACATCGTGGCTCTAGACAAGACTAATAGTAAAGGCTTTATACTGGACCCAACTGTTAGATTTGAGATGAGCCAGACCCAACCATCCGAGGTCAACAAAGAAAAACAACAAATTTATGAGCCTACTATTCCGTATTTTCGAGAAAAATATCAGATGGAAGGCACCTGGGAAGTACATGGTTTAATGATCGGAGCGAGGGGCACCATCCCACGATCAACTGTAAACACTATCAAAACATTTGGAATCCATGACATCATTCCAAAAATAATTACTTCAACCATTAAAGGGTCTGTGGCAATTCTGAAAAATCATTTATACGGAATATCATAATATCCCCCCTTTTCTATTCGTTAGTGTGTGATTGTTACAAATATATGTACAAATTTATTATTTCTTAAACTTAAGCTCCTAGTTCACATTTAAATTTGGCTCATCTATCTTACTGTAATCATTACTATTCTTATATGTGTGTTATTCTGTGTTTTTGGCAACCCAGGATGCCTGGGCAGACTATTTCTTGAAATAAATTATATATATACACATATAATCCGTACCTTACTTTTCTTGCATGTTGTTTGCCTGGTTTCGGTTCCTGCTGCAATAAACAATAACATTCATTTTCAAAGTTTCAAATGAAAATGACCGCCGAGTGTCGGATAGTATAACCTTGTATGCGGAAAAACTGCGTTCAACATCGGCTGAAACCAAGGACGCATATGTAAAATATTTCACGTCATCCATTTCTACATCATGTTTATAACAATCGCACTTATCTGACAAAACTCTTGCAATTTTGCATAATGTACTGAAACCACAGTTTTTTTGTATTTCTGTGTTCATTTTCGCACACACCTTTTTGCTTATATCATCATACGCCATGTAGGGTAAAGTTGCCTATTTCCGTGATACTCCTAATCCCGTGATACTTTTTTAAAATTGAATGTCAGTCAAAGCTTTGCCGTTCGACCATAGCGCGGACATCTTTCTCGAAAGAGTGTATCTTTCGCCTACTTTTGAGACATCGGTGAACTTCATAGCAAAATACTCAATCCCGTGACATTCAGTGAAAAAAACGTATCACGGAATTAAGTAACTTTACCCTACGTTTTCGGCTTTTCAAAACTGTAATGCAAAACTCTAAATAGAAAAAAAATCTTTTCAGACTTATGTTTTACCACATTTGTGAGAATTTAAGTATGATTTACAACATTTATTCTCAACATCAACATTTTAGATCTTTCTGATGTTAACCCTTTTACACAATAATTGTATTGTCTTGATTTTATAATACGCAATAATCGTATACAAAACACAGAAGTGCTTGCTTAGGCGTGTGTCAAATTTGCTTCCGCTGCCTGTACTTGAAACACGTCGAATACATTCTGTCCGGCGTCGTATGTTCACCTTCAGACTAATACAAATATACCGATGTCACGGCCCTAGTGATAATGCTCAAGTTCATACCACTAAATAACATCCATTTTCAGGATGAATCTGCTCTTCTGTACAATAAATTGCTGCCTCTTGAGTTATTATGTACAGGGCTACTACTATGTGTTGTACTCGTTATCAGAAACTGTTATACATTGTCTTGCAGACACATCTACAGCTTCTGTACAGCAGAGAAATGATAGGAACAATCTTGCCGATAACTTTGTCTGGAGCCCTCTCAATCAAGGACATTGTTCTTTCATTTGCTCTAAACCTATGCTATGAGTTATTCTTTTATCTTCTTAAAAACAAAGTGTCTTCGGCCGGCTTTGAACCCACAAACCTTGGACTACAATCGTTAAAATCAAAAAGTCACATAATAATAATAATAATAATAATAATAATAATAATAATAATGCTTTATTTATATTGACACAGTTAAGGCCATAGGGCCTTCTCTTATACTCTACCAATTCACAAAGTATACAAGCAGTTAAAATTTAACAAAAAGTTACAGAACAGAATACTAACATATTACAAAAAAAATAATAATAATAGCATAATAAAATCGAAACTAAACAACATGAAAATAATACCATAATAGAAAAAAAGAAAGTATAATACATTGGAATATAGCAAAAGCAATTCATTTAGTACACATGGTTAATATGGTAAAAGTAAGGAACAATATAACAAAATAGAATGTAATAAAATAATAATAAAAAAGAAAAAAAAAAGAAAATTAAATAAAATTCACAATAAAAGGCTATGATAATAAATTCATCAGCTGATAAAGAGAACAAAAAGGGGAAAGGAAGGAAAAGAAATATATAGCCTATATTTTTATAAAACTATCGCAGAGAAAAGGGCTTATAACTCAAAGGAATCTGAATTGAAAAAGTGCAGAAGATGATGCCCTTAGATTTATAGTTAACAGAAAAATGTATTAATCTTCCGATTAAGCTACAATCTACACGAAAGAACTATTCTGATTTGACAGAAAATTGGACGTTGCAATATTGGGAGTTATAAACTCCGTATACTTCTAACAAGACTATATATTTCATGTTCTCAAAGACAATCAAATCAAACGGAAAGTGAAGCCAAGTTCCGGCTATGTAAATCAAGTCTTAATCCACGAATCTTTCCCACGGATACCAAATACGTGCCTCAGTTTTAATTAAAGTGTGGAGGACTCGAATAGAGGCAGGAACAATTAAGGCATCACACTGCTTCCATACTTCATTACTAAACAGAAGCCTTCCTGTTCAGCCATCAAGTTTCCTTTTATGACAAAGGGATTAAACAATTTATTATTTATGTCGCTACATAAAGAGCACAAAATTACAAAATTTAATGTAACGTTGAAAGAATATTAAATTATTGCGCTAGCAACAAGATGAAGTCTTTAACAAATATTACATGAGACTTCCTTTGATGTACCCCTGACGCCAACATCACACTCTTTTTAACTTTCGCTGATGTTTTTTAAAGCATGGTCATATTACCACCGAGATGAAAACATTCTGCCATTCATTTTAAGCTGCAACACTCAAAGAGAAAGAATTCTGTGACTGTCTTTCTCAGCAGCGATATTCTACTGTTGGAGTTACTTTAAGTACTTGATACGTTCCGAAAGAAATTGGAGTGATGAGGTCATCGAAAAACGGCTGCATATACAAACTTGGGTTTCCTCGTAAAATAATTCTAAACTTTGATGAATGTTCAGATATTTGTACCATCGCATCGTAAGTCTGTCCAGTTTTTGACAGGATACTGATACAGTCAAGTTCGTATGTGTTCATTCTGTCCAGGAATTTTCTAATGAGCAAAAGAGAAAAAATAAATTGTGATCACCTCTCTGAAGTCATTGAAACCCATTCAATAACACAGGAACATTTCATGTCACAGGTCAATGTTTCCAATTGATACTGACGTATTTAAATTCAATAAAAGCCTGAAAAATAAATCACAATCAAGAGAGACCTACATTTCTAATACAAATGAAATAATTTTACAATTTTATGGTCAAGGAAGACGTTCGATTAAACCTTTCATGAAAGAAATTAACGGTTCAATTCGGTGTTTTTAAAGTTGTGCGAGGTGAAATGTGTAAGAAAAATCAAGAAAAAATAACTAGGATATCTGACTCGGATGGGTCGACTATTGGTCGTTAGAAATGTTGAATTTTACCACGCGGTTAACAAGTGTAAACGAGCTGCACTTGAAGGCATTGCTGTGACGTTTGTTCATTGAAAATCACCGGCATACAAAGTTCTCAACCTACCAAGGTTAGGGGTAACATGACTACCTTCTGTACTAAAAGTTGTTGCTTCGCCTCCCGGTAAAGTAAAAGTATTATTATTATTATTATTATTATTATTATTATTATTATTATTATTATTATTATTATTTCTGTTTTATTATGTTTCTTTTATAAATGTAATTCATACTCACTAGTTAACCCTCGGTCTATACCTGGGGTCTTTTGTGACCCCACCCCTTTATTTTTTACAAATGCATATGTAAGATGTTGACATAACTCTCCCATGTTCCAGATATGCTATTTGTGAACATTTGGCTACAATTAAGTTACACTGTCATGATCCTAGTATAAGCGGTATAACATTTTTTTTTTTCATTTTTATCACATGGGGTCAGAAAAGACCCCAGGTATAGAGTACGCTATACTAATTTTTTATAATGAATTTATTACTTGGTCTCGCTCTTGGTGTATTTTATGACAACAATGGGACAAATACAGATCAAATATTGATATTTCTTGAACTGGGATGCACTGTTGTGAGATATTTGAAAATTTTTAGTTAACTGTTTTCAGTTTGCAGTAGATTTCTGATGAAGTAATAATAATTTATAATATTGATTTTTAGAAAGTTTATAGACTTAATCATGCTCTAAAAGACGCAGACTACAGTGATAGTGAATGTGACAATGATTTCATATTCGAAAGCGACGGCGGTGTTGCGGAAGTAGATGTGACAGGAAGATATTCAAGTTGAAGACGAAATAGATATTGATTCTATTGATGCAGATGATAACGTCAATGTATTAGTGACACATTTACTTACATCAAGAAATGGACAACTGAACTATGCTACTCAGCCATCACCACAGCGTAAGCAACCTTCTAGAAATATAGTGGACCAAACAGCTAATATTCCTCAGCATGTTAGGTTATAGCCTACTTGCAAATTAGATAGGATTGTTTCTCTCTTTTTATAACTGATCACATGTTGAATAGAATATCAATGCATACTAACAATCGTGATGAAGTTGTGAAAGATAAATACATTTCCCTTCAACACTGGAGTAAGCCGGATTCAACAAAACTACAGGCTTTCTTCGGTCTTCTCATAACAGCAGGGGTGCACACAGCAAGGGGGAAACTACTTGATGAATTTTGGTCCAAAGAATAAGGTTTGCCTATTTTCCGAGTTACAATGAGTTATTCGCGATTTTCAAGTACGTATTTTGATGTGTCTCCGTTTCCAAGACAAACTGACAAGGAAAGAAAGGAAAGCTGCATGAGGGTCAAAAGCAGAAGTCATACGTGCAGTTTCTGAAATGTTTGTTGATGGGTGTATGTCGTCTTATATTCCTGAACCGTACACTACAGTAGATGAACACCTGTATATATTCAGAGACGATGTCCAATCAAAGTTTACATTTCTTCCAAGCCAGAGAAACATGGGATAAAGGTATGGGCTGCCGTGGATCGTGAGACAAACTTTTTGATAAATGCACAAATTTAAACAGGAAAGTCTGCAGAGGAAAGGGAGCTAAGTCAAGGAAAAGGTATTGTAAATGATATTGTGGATTATGTGAGAGGAAGTGGAAGGAATGTTACTATTGACAATTTGTTCACAAGTTTTGAATTAGGATAAGAACTGCTACAGAAGAACCTAACACTAGTGGGAACACTTCGAGCCAATCGAAAAGAGATCCCTAAAGATGTAAAGTAAAGTAAAGCAAAGTTAATCCATGACGCTTCAGCCCATGAAGGCCCAAGATCGACCAGCGGACTGCTGGCCTCAGGTCCACATGCCGAAGCACACGTGGACGATCATCCAACCAGAATGGACGTATCGTGTGGTTAGTACAATGATCTCCCCAGTCGTTACAGCTGGTTTGCGAAACCGGATTTTCGCTACCTATCGTAGATCCCTAAGTGCATCACAATGCTGGGTGGGCACCGATTCCATGCACTGGCCGAAATTTCATGAGAAAATTTCTTCCACGATGGGGAATGGAACCAGCGCGCATTCCATAACGCGAGTCCTAGGCAGGATGCCTTAGACAATGATGCCACGGCGCGGAACATGTTACAAATGTATGAATACAAAAACAGCCTGTATAATGACATTCTAATATGAGATAATTTATAGTGTAGTAATTATTAGTCATTGTATTTTATTATTATTAGACTTATGGCATTCTAAAGTGTTATTAACAACAACAAAACAACAGTGCAATGCGTTTGCGAGAATTATGTGCTGTTAAATTTTCATTAACACTTTTTAACAGTAATAAAACAACTTTACTAAAAATGTACTCCCATAAAATCTTGAATAAATACCAAAATACATAAATTATCCTATAATTATCCTTACAACTTCCTATTTTCAAGTTAGTTGAAAGAAATCTATCGGGGGTCAAAAAAAAATTCCAGGTATAGAGTACGTTTTTTCGAAGCAGATATAGACCGAGGGTTAAATAAATAAAAATAAATAAAATAAAATTTCATTTTAGTTGTTAATTGATTTATAGGAAGAAAGAACTGGCCACACTGCTCTATTATCTCCTGACTTAGTTACCTCATAAGTGATGTCTTATTGGTGCCAGTTATGAGGTTCAAATCTGTCTTCGGACAGTTGACTACACAACAACAGATTTATTTTAATTCTTTAATGATATTCGTTAATAAACTTCGATATGCCTTTCTTGCAAAAATATTATTGCCCATCATCTATGAGCTATTAATAGGCGAAATTCAGTGTATATAAACAGAATAGGCTAATAGTTGAATAATTTCAAAGGGAAAAATTGTTCCGGGGCCGGGCATCGAACCCGGGACCTTTGGCTGAGCGCGCCAACGCTCTAACGACCGAACTACCCAGGAACACTACCAGATCTCTGCCCAATTATTCCCTTTTTATCTACACACCTCAAGTGGGTTGACAAGACGTCAGAGTGCACACTTTCTGTGTGACTTAAATTTGTGGTTTTCTGTTAATGAACAGTAACGTGTATTACGACAATCTGGTTTTCAGGTATAGCTCTTCTTCTGCCCCGAACTCCTTTCCCGTTCACCATTCCTTACAGTGTACTCTTCAGCAGATAGATTCTTCTCAGCCAGTGACCCAACCAATTCTTTTCTCTCTTTCTAATCAATTTCAGAATCATTCTTTCTTCACCCAATCTTTCCAACACAACTTCATTTCTTATTCTGTCTGTCCACTTCACACATTCCATTCTTCTCCATATCCACATTTCAAATCCTTCTATTCATTTCTCTTCACTTCGTTGTAATGTTCATGTTTCTGCCCCCATATAATGCCACACTCCACACAAAGCACTTCACTAGTCTCTTTCTTACTTCTTTTTCCAAAGGTCCGCAGAAGATGCTCCTTTCTCTAATAAAAGCTTCCTTTGCCATTGATATCCTCTTTTTGACTTCCTGGCAGCAGCTCATGTTACTGCTTATAAACACACACACACACACAAAATCCTGTGGTAGGAACTAGTATCTGCCTCAATCACTCCCCTCAATTTGCGCAGTATGGAGTTCAAAAGATAATGGAACAGGAGTTCTATTCGTGGTCACGCATCTAGAACTCTGTCCCAAAATTCGTTGCAGTCCGAAAGGGAGGTTGTTCTGCCCAATTAGAGTGTAGAATCCCTTTGATAATACTATATTATTAATTTAGTATTGCATTTTATTCAACATATTATTTTCGTAAATCAGATTATTTTTTATTTCTAATACTCTTACATCGTCCAGTTAGAATAGTTCTGCAATTTAAGCGATTCTTCGTTACACATTTTTACAGGTATGTGCTTAACAACACAAACTACATTAGTTTTTACATTATCACTTAAGTTGAGTGTGAAAGCCATAGCATGATACAGCTGCAAGAGTATTAAAATTTAACTAAAATTATAATACCGTTATCATACTTCTAAACATTGTAAATGGATATGCCATAATAAAATAATTGAGAATTTACAATTTATATTTTTATGGAATAGGAGGAGATGAAAGGATAGGGATCAGAAAGAGAGACCGCTCCTCTGCACAACTAACAAATATTACACCGATTACGATAATGATTAAATTTCCAATCTCCAGTTATTTTCTTGGGCAATACGATTCCGAGGATGGAACATGTACGTGGATCGGAAATGTGAAAGAAATTAAATAACAAACACGGTTGGAAAACTCTTTCGTCTCAAAATTCTGTTACGTGAACAGAAATAAAAGTTAAAAAATAAAATATCACACAGACTAGTAATCACTGAGAAGGATTAACCTAAATAATACAACTTTGAGATCTCCCGTCTTTCCCGTAAGCTATATAGCAGAGCATTTCGTTTTATGTTCCAACATAATACTGATGCATATTCTGCACCATTATAACGTTTACAATGGATAAACATAACGACGTAACTACAATTGGTGTGAACTAATTTTCATTACTGCTATTATCACAGAAACATATCGCGGAGAACAACTTGCTTTCACCAATACCGAGGTTACTGTACAATTGTAGCAGCACGAGTACACAGAACACTTACAAATGCCGTTGCATAACTTACTTCTACAGCAGGGATGTCAAGGTCAGAGCACGTGAAAAACTCTACGTGCTCCCAAGCGCTCACGGTTCCTATGAATCTATTCTGTATGCAGTAGCAGTGAAAAAGAAGGGGTGATCAAGATGAATTCTATTGACCTACCACTGCAAGATTAATTAAACTGCTCTTCAGTAATAGATAATGTGTTACGCTCATACAAGAAAACAAGAAATGCAGCATGTACCTCTCTAATAAATGCAATTAATTATAAAATAGTAGGATATAGCAAATAATAAACATAGGTAGCTTTTCCTTAACTTAAGAAGTTTTATATAATGAGGCCTATAATTAACCTAATTATTGTTATTAACTGTTACATAATCATGTGCTACTTATATGAACATCATCACACTTCTAGAAACAAATTTAAATTCCTGACTTCTCGCGTAATTCAGAAATGATTTTTCTGATTTTTGCCGACACCAGCCTTCTTATGTCCGGTGAAATGTTGTTTTCTGCAGCAAAATAATGTCTAATGGAAGATCTGAATTGGCTAACATTCCAAGTCCATTGACGTAAATTTTTCAGGGCCGCAAAGAAACTATATAGGCTTGCATTAAGAGTATTGAAATAAATATTTGTATGATCCAAAAACACAGGCTTAGAGTCATCAGACTTGGGATATTCTTTTCTACAGAGTGATAGCCTATGTAAAACACAACTTTTTAGGTAAAAAATTGAATTTGGTAAATTATGGACTTGGAATGTTTGTCAATTCAGGTATTTAATTGTAACTCTGTTGGTATACTTTCTGGGTTTGATGAGTAAGGATCACAAAACAAATCAAACTTGGGCTAGAGCAGGCCAATATCTTTAAATCGTCTATGGAACTCTTGCCAGAGATTTTTTAACATATTGCAGTATTTTATACTGTTGAGCAGAAGTTCAGTGACTGAAGGCGTTGAAATTATAAAAATTATGCTGTGATATCTGTGACATCAACAATGAAATCATCTGAAAGCTTTTAACAATATCTGTCGACACAAATTCATTGATTCTTTCCTTGCAATCTCAAATTCAAAACGTTCAGATGCTCTAATATATCCTTGAGAAAGTTACGTTTCTCGATACATGTAGAGTCAACTAGTTGTGGACTGTCTCTGTTTTTCTATTATGAATTCTGATAAATATTCACGCAATTCAAAATATCTGGACAGAACAATATCGTAATGGGAAGAAACATCGTCAAACTGAGAATTTATGTACGAACATCTGGACAATTTATAGACACAACTCGTAACTGACATGTAACGAGTCTACGCCATTAGCAGCACACACTTTTGCACATAAATACAGTGCTGTGAGGAAGAAGCTCTACAATATATCTTCATATACATTTACTACTATTTAATGTCAATAAAACAAACTAATTTGAATATTATATCCTTCTGTAGATGAACTAATAATTTCAGGCGTTCGACACTGCTTGTCTTTGTAACTAAATAATTTCCAAAAACCAACAAAGAGCATCACCTCATCTTTCACTTACATAAGAAGTTAAGAGTCTAGTCAGCCTGAAACTTACTGAACGACTTCTTCATAAATGTGTAATGTTCACCAGTGACTTGTACCTGCGTGCCTTACGTGCTCTGATCAGCGCATACGGTCTATGAGCACGTTTACGCTCTCGTTGACATGACTGTATCTAAAGTATCACTAGTCTGTGACTCGAAGTCTTTCCACAACTTTGCTCAAAGTTTATTTACACTTTAAATTTGATGTTTTCCTCAATTCCGACTTCTAACTAAAACATCTCGTAGGAACAACTTATATCTAACGAGGATGAGACCAACTTTTATTGCATATTGCAGAAGTTCTATTCATCATAAACTTCTACAGAAAGTATTAGTACTGCAAGCAACACGGTTCAAATAATTACGTCAAATTTCGCAATATACAAAAAAAAAAAAAAAAAAAAAAAATACACATTTCTTATCAGTCAACAATATTACACATCTGTAATGATGTGAGATGGACAATTTCCCTCTACATTATTCCGAAAAATTTTCCGGCAGGTCGGACTGTCGATTTCTTCGCTCTCTTCCTTACGGCCTCGAGAATAAATTGTAATGTGTATTGCTACTGAGTTTACTCAATAGCCAGCAACATATCAAACTAAGTCATAATCATAAGTCATCTAAACCTTAGATTTGCTCTAAAACAAACCTCAGTGTCACGTTCGTTTGAAAAAGAAGCACTGATCAATATTATTGTCGGCCTGGTTGGCTAGTTGATATAGCGCTGGCCTTCTATGCCTGAGGTTCGGGTTCGATCCCGGGCCAGGTCGATGGCATTTAAGTGTGCTCAAATGCGACAGGCTTATTCCAGTAGATTTGCTGGTATCTAAAAGAAATACTGCGGGACAAAAATTCCGGCACACCGGCGACGCTAATATAACCTCGGCAGTTGCGAGCGTCGTTAAATAAAACATAACATTTAACATTCAATATTATTTTCTGATAACTTTATTATCCAATCTAAATTTTCATAATATTTGCTGCAAAAAGAGCCAATGAACAACTACCAATTAAAATAATACAGGCTTGCAAAAATAAAGATCATAAAAACTTTTCTCAAACTTTATGCTACATTTATAGTTTCTTGGAGTGCTGAATCCAAAACTAAGCTCAGATTTTCTCTATCACGTCCCATTTTTCCGCAACATACATTGACACTTTTAGCAATGTGAATGTAGCGTTATTCAATTTAATATTGATAAATGATAAAGTGATTCTTCTTCTTCTTCTTCTTCAGTCCCTTCTGCTGCTAAGCGTCGGGTTCGCCTCTCTCCGTCCATAAAGTGAAACATTCCTGTGGCAAATATTAAAGGTATATCGTATTTTACAAAATCTATTACATTGTAATAATTAACAACTCACATTTATACCTGAAGATTAATTTTTGAGTCTACAGAATTTATCTGTAATAATCAAACTCACATTTAGTCAAATGCTTCATACCGCTTTTTTCTCTTCATGGTGGAGTTGCGTTTGTTGCTTTTCCTCTTGTGTGAGATTCAAGAGATGTTCTTTGTGGCCAATGCTTTTGTTCCCAATGACTGCTTCTTGCTCTGCTGTCCCATTCATAGAGGAAATGTGGAAACTTAGTAGACTTTACTCAGCCTGCTGACCAAGAAGCATGCACAACTCTTTCAGATCACCACAGATCATCCAGTTATGTTCTTTATATTTTATCCTTGTAAGAACCAGTTTAAGATTCTCATAAGTTCCTGTACCCATAAGATGTGCAGAATGACCTACAGTTAACGACGAATACTTGTTGCCATTGTGCAAAAGCACCGTCTTCAGACTTATTTTGGAGGAATCGATAAAAGTCTCCATTCATCCACTTCGTACTGAACACTAAACTTTTGCAAATCTAGTCTTTCAGGTAAAGCTCCCTGTAAAGCAGATTTGAATAATTTCAAGGGAAAAATTGTTCCGGGGCCGGGTATCGATCCCGGGACCTCTGGTTGAACGTACCAACGCTCCACCAACTGAGCTACCCGGGAACTCCACCCGACACCGTCTCAACTTTTCCCTTTATATCCCTTTATACCCGGCCCCGGAACAATTTTTGCCTTGAAATTATTCAAATCCGCTTTACAGGGAGCCTTACCTGAAAGACTAGATTTGCATAATATATACGTCACTGTGTACGTTAACAGAAAACCACAATTCCAAGTCACACAGAGACTGTGTGCACTCGATGTGGGTCTCTGGCGTTTCATCAGCCGACGCGAGTTGTGTGGATATAAAGGGAAAAGTTGAGACGGTGTCGGGTGGAGTTCCCGGGTAGCTCAGTTGGTGGAGCGCTGGTACGTTCAACCAGAGGTCCCGGGATCGATACCCAGCCCCGGAACAATTTTTCCCTTGAAATTATTAAACTTTTGCATTAAACCAAGAATATCACTGCAGTATATTAAGGCACTCTCTTGTGAAAAGTAAGGAGTAAATTCCTCTTCTCTACTCCTGTACCAATGAAGAAATGTTCCTTGTGCAATATTTTCCTTATCCATTTTATACTTGATGAAATTTCACTTTTTTTACAACGACAGGCAAGATAAGACTCCTAATATGAAGAGTGAGCAGATAAAAAAAGCTCCAGTACAACACAGAATTATCGCATCGGCATAGGACAAAGATCGCAACGAAAGTGGATTCGAACCCATGAGTTACAGCTTCGCACATCACGGTCAAGTGATAATGAATAGACGTGGCGCATCATACAGCCCGATGTACTTATAAAAAGGCAATAAATGGTACTGAAATACAAGAACAGAAATCAATTCTGTCGTAAATAATACGGCATCTGGAATGAGAACTCATATAAAGGCCATAAAATCATATATCAAGTCTGTGCTTTATTAACGTAGCTTTCGTGCGAAAGAAAATCATTGGTCCATAATCTCGTACACTCGTCCAGCATCGAATCGACCATTCCTCGAATTAAACAGCTCACAACTTCAAGTTTAGTCATCTCCATTTGTAACATATTTAAACACAGAGAACATTACATTTTCATTCGCAGTATATTAAACATGGTGTTAATAAGTCCTCATATATCGTCATTTCACAATTAAAATGGCTATTTAGAGACAACTGGATGTTACGAGTGGCAGGAAAATACGAAGTAGACGTCGTCGCAGAGTCGCTCAGTTCACTTGGAGCTTCACAGAACTGCTGGAGATAGACCACCGCTCTATTTAGTGACAGGTCATTGGTGACTAACTCAGCTGGGGAGGAATGAAAACCAGCCATGTTGCTTCCTTCATTTCCTTCCTTACGTACTTAAAGCTCCTCATTCTTCCTACATTCCTGTTCTCTCTTGTTCAGTTTCTCAATTTGTTACTCTCATCGATTTATTTTCTTTAGTCATTATTAATCTTACTCTTTCTTTCTTGCTTTCCTTTATTCATTGTTTACTAAATTCTTTCTTTATTTCATTCATTTCATAATTTCTTCATCCTTCCTTTATTTCTCATCTTTTTCTTTTCTTTGTCTTGCTCTATTTTCTTGCTTCCGATATTCCTTAATTCCTATTCCTTTTTAAAAATTTTTCCCTAATTTCTTTACTAATTTATTCTCATTTTTCAACTCTGTCTTCCTTCGTTCTTTTTCTTCCTCATTTCGTTTTTCCTTTATTAAGCTTTTATTTATTTCTTCATTGTAATTTTAATTCTTCCCTTTCTAATCTGCTAAATTTTACCTTACTGCTTTTCTTTCATCATTCTTCAATTTCCAGTTTCTTTTTGTTTTTCTTTTTTTGCTAGTTTACTTCTTTCTCGCTTATCCCTTCAATTCTATTTTACTTCATTATTCCCTCCTTTCTTCCTTACTTCCTTTTTCTATCATTATTCCTTATTCTCTCGTAACTTTTATTCGATTCTTTCCTTCTTAACGCCCATCTTTCTATCTTCCTTCCATGCCGCCTTTTCTCCACCGTTTTGTGTCTTTCTTTTTCTTTTTTTTTTTTTCCTCTTTCCATATTCATTACTTATATAATGTTTCTCTGTTACTTTTTCTCTCTTGCCTTCTCCTCTATTTTCTCTCCCTACTCTTTTCTCTCTCTTCACTTCCTTTCTGTTTTCTCTTTTTCCTATTTTCTTTCTTATTTTCTCCCATGCCTTATATTCTTTCTCTTATTCTACTTTGCTTTCTTTCCTTACTCCTTTCTTTCTTTCCTTCTGTCTTTCTTTCTTTCTGTCTTCGTTTCCTTACTTTTCTTCATCACATTTTTCCACTTCCTTTATGACGAATTGAGAAACTTAGGGGTTATAAAGTTATCCTTACATCCCATTTATACTGAATGAATAAAAATAAAAATTGATTCCTCGCAAGTAGAGTAGAGAAACAGGTTACTACACCTTGGGTCCCGAAATACTTAGTTTCTCAGTTATCAGTTGTTTGAAATCAGGTGAGCGTGGAGGCCACGAAATTAATCTATCTCTGTCTGTTCAGTGGCTATAACAGCGTGCATTAAGGTACCTGCGGGCACAAAGACTAAGATGTGCCGTCAAGTATGAAGTACAGCCCTCGTTATTGCACTAGTGGTAGGCATATGCCGTCCAAGAAAGCAATATTGTGTGCAAGAAATCCCTGTGGTTCCTCCCTGTAAACCTGTTCGGAAGTAGGCCTACTTAGGATCCCAAAAAGTAATCTTCAACAATGCCAGCCCAGATATTAATGAAGAATCTGTTGGTGAAAAGAATGAACTGTTGCATTCGGATTTTTGTCTGCCCTACGTTATGAAAATTCTGGATTTACACTCATTTAAGTGCACTAAGATCATACTTGAGAGCCTGCTAACTCAGAAAGTAAGCATTTCCAGACCCATGAGTCAAATCATCCTTCATGAAAAGAGTACTAGGAGTAGGAAGAACAACTCTCTCGAGACTAACATACGAACTAATGAAGGAACGCTTCTTCATCGAAGATATTAGAACACAACTCTGCATGCCGAACACCCCAGCATACGAGAAAGCCCTGGAAGTACTCAGAGGAAAGAAGAACGCCATCTGGAGCGAGTTCTACATAACAGACGCCATGACAACCAGAGACTGGGCAAACACAAACTACGAACTGAGACACATAGTGACCCGTTACGCAGTACATGGTTTTCACCATAAGATCTGTACCACCAAGAGATACCACGAACCCAACGACGAATGTGTGTGTGAACTGTGTCAGAAGCCATGTGGACGATATCACGTTGAAACCTGCCGAGAAAGGAAAACCTCGCTCACAAACTTCTGCAAAGACTAACCTACAAATCCTATGCACATTGTGCGCATTTCATTTCATTCATTCATTCCAGACCCATGCTGTTATTATCTGTTTCTCTTCTCTACATTTGAGGAATCCATTCCTGAAGTTTTGACTCGTATTTATGTTACAACCTGTATATCTCTAATTAAAGCAGCTATAGATTATTTTATTAGCTGTAAGGAAGACTTCAGTATTTCCAATGGTGTTCGCATTTGGTTTCTCCCACCTCTCACGTCAGAACTGCTATTTCGTATGTTTCAACACCAAAACCTGGAATGGTCGTACACACTGATGGGTCCGTTGCCATGGTCCACCTGTTAGAGCTATCCAAGCATAAAGGTCCCATCAGAGTAGGCTATCTTTCCAGGCATTAGTGAAACAGGCCTGAGTAGAAGTCTTATGGCCGGTTTCTCCAAGTATTGTTAGAACACTTAACGACTGTTAAACTCTGAACAGTTTGTTAAATATAGTTTTTCAACACTAGTTTGGCTTAACAGATTGTTAACTGTTTGTTAACTTTAAATATAGGATTTCAAGCAGTTAACTCATTTAACAAACAGTTAACATGGCGGATAACACCACAGCTGTTCAGACAAAAGTTGTGAAAATAATGTGTTATGTCTCTCTTTACGGAATTTTTAGTATCAATGCTTCAAAATACGCAGTGACTAAATAATAAAATGTTTCAGCAGCAATTTTATTGCTTCTTTAAGACGAAATCACATATAATTTCTACATGGACCTGAAGCAGAGAGAGTGAGTAGAGAATTTTATATGATACGAAATTCTCCTCGGGGTTTTGTGTACAGGTGACTACACACACATTCCTGTAATTATTGTCACCCGGTGGTCATAATGCTGAGATTTTTCTAAACAGAAATTAATATTTAGCATTACAACTATAACCTTACTTATAAATTAGGTAATTATTATTCAATAGTAGTCAATAGAACTTTCATTTATCAACTCTCTGTATTATATGGATCATGGCCCAGTGTAACAGGTTATGATTTTATACATGTTTCATGACTTACTCTGCAATACAGAATTTAAATAATAATAATAATAATTTTAGCCAATAAGAAATTGCCTTACATGTGCAAAATCATTACCAACTGCTGTTAAGTAGTTAAACAGTATTAACGACAATTAAAGTTAAGTGTTGGTTATTTTAAACGAAATTATGTTGAAGGAATGGAAAATATATTTAAAAAACGTTAAAAATAAACCAGCTGTTAATTTAACATTTGTTAAGCCAAATTAAACATTACTTGGAGAAACTGACCATAAGTGTAAATCCAGTATATGATTTGGAACCTAAGATAATGATCTTTTCATAATCTATCCTGTTGAAAATTTGAATTCTCGTGCATTTTCTTAGTTGCTATTAGTAATTTTGACTTTCATAAGACGGATCTAAGTAAAGGAAAATATTTTCAGTTTACTCACTTTTAGTTATTAAATCTCGTTCATTCGTTATTCATTTTGTTTCAGAGTGTTCAAGAAGTCGGCACCTAACAACAAACTAACGCTGTACCTCAGCAGCAGAGATCTGGTGATATCTGACAACAAGATAGATCGGCTTCAAGGCGTCTTACTAGTCGATCCTGACTACCTGCAGGAACGAAAGGTAAACTTATTTTGAGACACAATTACCGGCCATTGCCCAAGAGGCAGTGCTGTCCCTGAACAACGAGTGATTCAAAATTAAAGGGAATATGTCTGTCATTTCTAGGTGAGCCATTAATCGAACGGCTAAGAGCTTCAGCTTTCCAGGCTGAAAATCCGGGTTCAAATGGAATATGTAATCCAAAAAAAAAAAAAAAAATAGTATTTCGGATACGTTTTCACGTGGAACCTCCTGTCAGCATTCCATTTATCATCACATCCATAATCGCCATCATCATCTGTATCTTTCTGGTGTAGGGCAAATTCACAATGGAAGCCAGTAAGACAGCATAATGATTTATACTACACGTGGGTAACGAGGACAGGCTACGGCCCGAATCAGAGGCACATGATTATCATTGTTTAGTCATGGCCATCTTGACAATCGTCTAATATAAACAATGTTCAAAGTTCTAAAAAACAAAGGAATCTATATTAAACTCATGTTAAACGTGCATTTATATATAAACTTGTTCAATGTTGGCCATGTTATGATTAAGAATGTGACGTCGCGCAGTAGCCTGTCTTTCTCGTTAGCCATGTACGAGTGCACTACAGTTCTGACGTGCTACTCCTGTAGGTCGCTTGAGGTCAAATGACAAAGAGTTAATTATAAGTGCCCGTTGATGGAATAGATTTTCTCATCAATATCACCATCAGCAGCAGTAGCACAAAGATTAGATCAATGTTTTATTCAGTCTTCATTCGGTTCATCGTTATAGGATGGTCCACAGCTCTCATGTCATTCGGCTTATATTTAATAGGCCAACATTCGAAATCTAATTATATTCCATTATTTGTGACTACCCCATGTATGGTCGTAATTCTAGCACACAAGTAATGTCAGTAATCTACAGCTAAAGTCTTTAAATCTTATTACAGAAATTATATTTATATTACTGTGCTCCAACCACGAGAAAGTCTCTGCCGGCTGAGACGAAAGGGAGTAATGCTGTGAATGAATGTTGATGTCATAAGATGTCATAAGGTCACACACGTGGGTACTCATATCTCTATTGGCTCGCTGTCACAGCACAAACAATAACATTGATACACACATGTCTATACTATCCTAGTTACAAAATTATATCATTGTTAATCTTCTGGTCTTTTAATCTCTCCATAAAGGAAATAACAAATGCAGGAGAACGCATGGTTTTTAAACAGACGTTATAACGATAATATTATATATCTACTTCGCTCCAATACATGTCACAATGGTAAGCACATACCTTTCACGGTTGATCTCCTGGTTGGAGAACAGTACTATTTACGTACATCATCATCATCATCATCATCATCATCATCATCATCATCATCATCATCATCATCATCATCATCATCACTCTCATTTGTGACGATTACAGACCACTGAGAAGTTCTTAGGACGTCTGACGATTCTGTTTACGTATTTCATTGTTTTCATTAATAAAATTACCCAAGTTACACTACAATGTTAGACTTTATTTCTAAGTATTTTCTTCGTTGTTCTTATTCTGTCATGCTAGTGTCTAACCGTATTGATTTTGTCTCATATATATTATATTTATTCATATCGCATTGTTACATTCCAAACAGAAAAAAAAGTTCCGTCTATGGTTTTTGTAGCAGATAAATTTTGTTCTTACATTATATAGTAATCGTATCGTCATTTTAAAAATCTTAAATGTATAGTACCTACGCAACAAGGAAAAACAGCTGAATTGTTACAAATAGTGTACAGCTCGACCAAGTTAAGTCTGCGAACCGAGAGGGGAAGTTGGAGACAGTTCTGTAGGGAAAGGAGGCGGCGACGAGAGGAGACCAGTACAGTCTCATATGACAGCAAAGTTTTCCTACTGCGCTTCAGTTTATAGAGCGGTAACAATTTAAGACGCTTTGAAATAGACTGTACTTCTACTTCTGCTTGACAGTGAGGTTTGGCGTTCTGATTGGCAAGCGTGAGCGTAGGAGAGAAAGTTGCATGAGGGGGGGAGGCAGCGTAACTGTTGCCTTTATCTGAAGACACGGACAACAAATGCGTGCACTCCGTAGTGTATTTTAAACGATGTGCACACGTTGAAATCTGAACGTCAAGTGACCTATGTGGCAACTGTGTTTTGCCTCTACATTCTATCCCGATAGCCCCACTCGCAGACTTGACTTGGGCGAGCTGTAAACGTACACTACAACTTAAAAGTACTGTATGTGTCATGGTGACACTCATTTAATTAAATTCTCTCTCTTTTCCATCACTCCTACTCACCCTACCTTCCCTCCTCCTATACCCCCCTCTCTCTCTCTCTCTCTCTCCATTTTTGTCTCTTTGGCATCTTGATGTCAATACACACTATCAGTTAAATTACTGTATATTCAGTATTTATTATTTATTTCGGTCACAACTTAGAAAAACATACATTATACATGTTATTATAGATCATATTATTTACCATACAAGCAGCTGATTGTTTAGGAACACAGTGAAAAGTACGTCAGAAAATGTTCATGTTTTTCCAAATCGATTCATGTATAGAGGAAATGTGAAACAATAACAGTTCACATGACACACAAAACTGCCGGTATGTTTACCTTTAATTAAGAAAATCGATATCCTCGGGCTGTGGCCCTTATGGTGAATGGATGTTAAATTAATTACGCTGCTCCGTCGATTTAGTAGAAAGTGAATGTTCACCTACTTAGATATAACACGGGGAGTAAGCCCCTGCAAGAGCAAGCATTCATCTTTTGCAAGAAGGTCAAGGAATATTATGAACAGTAAAAAATCGATCATACGGAAATGGGTACTTAAGAGTTGTTAATTCATTATAAAAGCGAAACTGATACAACGTCAGTACAAATTAATTTTATTTCCTAGAATATATATCTCAAGAAAATACAATAATAAATGAAGAGTCCACTGCAAGAATAATGGATGTCATTTGGAATACATTTTGAAGGAGAAGCAATTTAAAGTTTGAGATGCTTAGCGCTCAAAGCTTAACTGAGATTTTCCGATCATTACTGGACAATGATTATCAGTGTTAATGCCATATAACTCTCTATGTACATTCTATATGTCTTAAGCTATGCATTGACAATCTTGGTTCATTTTCGACAAGAAAGTGATATCCATCATTCTTGCCGTGAACTCTTCATATGATATGATATATGACATATTTGTCAGCCATTCAATTACATGTAATGAACTAATGATGGATCTTACATTATCGTATACAGTGCCATCATTACAATCTCTTACATTTCCACTTACTTAACAATAAATTCCCTAACTAATTACGTAATCATTTCTTAACCCTAGCAATACCAACGGGGGGTTACTTTGTGTCCACCTTATCCAAAATTTATATTTTCAATATCTAACTGATATATTAAAAATACGAAAATACTATTTATTGTCAGTTATGAATCTATCTATCTTACTGTGTTATTGTTTAATAGTTTTCACTGATAGTTTTACCAAAACACGAAAATATGTCAAGGCGGACAAAAAATATCCCCCCCTTAGTAAATGGTGTAACCCATAATACAAGATTTCACGTTATTTCAACTATTTCAAGAATGATGCAGGATTCATGGCCAATATAATTTTTGTGCTTTTGTGTTACTACACATGTAATGCACCAACAATGGACATATTTATTCTTTTTTTTTTTGTTACGCTCCTACTGTCCCTACAATGGGCGTATTTGGTCTTTCTATTTTCGTTACACCTGATTGGTCTGATGAAGTGGTGTGATATTTATGTATTCTATTTGTTTCCGACAATTACATTTGTTGTTCAGTCTACTAGCAATGAGTCGAAAGACCACAGGAGAGTTATTGGAAGAATCTACAGATTCCGAAACTGAAAATAATGATGATGATGATGATGATGATGATGATGAAGTAGTGAGTGAACCTGAAGACCAGTGTATCATGCGTGACGAAGTGGACGGGGATGAAGTGGAATCCAATTCTGAAGATGACCTTGACAACTTATCTGAAATTGAAATCAGTGATAAATATTTTACTAGTACTGGAAGAGTTTACGTTTCCAAACCACCTCGAATATCAAGACGAGCTGCACAGAATATTGTGAAAGAACGCGAAGGACTACGAAGTGAAGGTAAAGTGGCCACAATAATAGAGTCGTTTGAAAAGTTCTTTACTCCGGAAATTGTAGACAGCATTATAAAATATTCTAATGAAGAAGCGATTAGGCAGAAAGTACCAGGAACAAGTAGACTTGAATTCCTTGCTTATATAGGGCTTCTTATCTTTATGGGCAAAGAAAGTGATAGCAAGACAGCAGTTACAGATCTTTGGTCCAATATTTCTGGAAGATTTGTTTATACTGCTACTATGAGCCGAACTAGATTCCAGCAGCTAACTAAAATAATAAGATTTGATGACAAAACCACACGAAATGAACGCAGGGAGTTTGATCAATTTGCCGCAATGCGTGAAGTATTCAACAAAATGAACTCAGTTTTACCAAAATGTTATTCTGCTGGAATGCACACTGTTGTAGATGAAATGCTTTCATTATTCCGTGGAAGATGTCCCTTCAAAGTTTTCATGAAGGATAAACCTGGGAAGTATGGCATACTTATACGTATGCTTACAGATTCAAAGTCAAGATATGTTATCAGTATGGAACCATATGCAGGAAAGAATAAGAATGCAGCGCAACAAACAAATTCAGCTACAGCTGTCGTAAAACGTTTGGTTCATCCTATAAATAACTCCGGGCGCAATGTAACCACAGACAGGTACTACACATCTGTTGACTTGGCTGAGGATCTATGGAACAATCACAAGCTAACTCTTGTTGGAACATTGCAGGCAAATAGGAAACACATTCCTCAAGAACTCAAAGAAGTTTCTGGAAGAGAATTATATTCCAGTAAATTTGCGTTCAGTGATCCTGATACTGGAAGTGTTCCAATTACAATTGTTTCCTACATCCCTCGTGATAAACCTAAGCGGAACCTTCTTATGTTATCCACTCAACATTATGATGATGCAATTGGTGCACAATCTGATCCAAAGAAGAAAACAGTAATAAATCTATATTACAATGACACTAAAGGCGGTGTCGACACAGTGGATCAAATGGTACGCAAATATTCAACAAAAAGAGCTACCAGAAGATGGCCAGTATCTATTTTCTACACACTTGTTGATATAGCAGCTCTAAATGGCTACACCACATTTATACTGAACTTTCCAGACTGGAATAAGAAGAAACCAAATCAACGGCGACTTTATCTACACGAATTGGGATTGAAGCTCGTAACTCCGTATATTGAAGAACGGGCGAGAAATGTTACAGGACTGCAGAAGTGTGTGATTTCGGCAATGGAAGGAATTATGCAAAGGAAAATCAAGCAGACAAGTGGTGCAAAAGAAGTTCATGGTGGTAAGGGTCGATGCCATTTGTGCACTAGAGACTGCCGATCAAAAATAGAAAAGTACAACAAAGTGAGCAAGACAACAATCATTTGCAGTGTTTGTAAAAGGTACACATGTGGTAAAAATAACAAGAAAACTGTGGTCTGTTCAATATGTGAGGACGGGTGTGAAGAAAGTGATGTGTAGCATTTTACAATTTATTTTGTGACTGCTACACTGAAGTATTTGTTGGAACATATACAATGACATTTCAATTTTTTTCTTTTATAATAGTGCATACTATTCACTGATTGTAAGTGTGGTAAACAAAGCAAGAAAACTGTGGTCTGTTCACTGTGTGAGAACTAATGTGAAGAAAGTGACGCATAATATTTTCCAGTTCTATGTTATTTTCTGGACTGTTGCACTCAAGTACTTGCTAAAAAATATACAACATTTAAACGTTTTTTGCTTCATGTATACGTATAGTATACACTATTTTCAGATTGTAAGTTTGGTATAAGTAGCCTACAACAAGGAAACCGTGGTTTGTTCAAAATGTAACAACGAGTGTGAAGATAGTAATGCGTAACATTTTCCAGACTGTTTTGTTGAAGTAAATTGTTCGAAAATATACAATGATATTTAAATTTTTATCTTTTATAGTAGTACATGCTATTTGCAGATTAGAAATGTTTAAAAAATGCTCAAAACTAAACATTTTTATAGTGGTCACAAAATATCCCCCCCTTGGTACTACATGTCATCAAAATAGCTTGGTATTGCTAGGGTTAATATTAAGCATCTTATTGTGACCTAACTTGTCCCACATTATTTTCCTTAATCACTCTCAGAACATTATTTATAGCAGTTTCTCTTACTTAACGTTGTATATATCCTGAATACCTTCGTCTAACCATTTTTAATTGCTGCGGGCTTATGTGAGAGCGGCAATGAACCTCCGGGTTCCATAAAAGTAAGTAAGCAAGTACTATGATATACAATGATAAAATATATTCCATATCCAGTATTACCTTCCTATAATGAGGTCCTCATACTATAAAATCGGTTTCACTACACATTCATTTTTAACACTCCCATAAAGTCATAAATCAAAATATAGACGTTCAATTCCAGACACGGCCTCGACTCACAGTCTCAGGCTAAATATCGCCCAGTCACATCATCCGAACATCGAAAAACTGGATGCAAAAATGAGAATTCAGAAATCTAGAAAATTATCACAATAAAGTTCATCTGGTGTGTTAAAGTTTAATGATCACATTTTCTTGAAATAGAAAAGAAACGTTTATTTTCATTCCGAGAGTTTAATGATTTAATTTTTTATTTTTACTTTTCATTTTTACAATGAAAAATTTGTTTCTGTATTACTGTGAATAGTATGTAATATATATGGTTATATTTACCGTAATAGGAGTGTATGTTTCCTTCTAAAATGTGTGTCATTATACTCGTATTTTAATCATACTTATTAGTTACCCATTATACAACTTCAAACGTTTCTTCACAATTAATTTAATTTATGATCTGATTGGGTTAACTTGAATGCACACGTTTTACAGATCGAGTTATAATTATTTTAATCTCTTGGGCACCATTTACTCAAGTCGTATTCTCATTACGTTTGTGCGTCTTTAGATCTGTGCATGACCTTACACTCCAACAACCTCCACCCCTACGATGTTAACTCGTTCACGCAGCGTACAGTGCAAGGTACTCCAATAAGACAGATCATATCGCTGTCACAGTCTAGTATATACAATCACGAAGCTCAATACTTACTAAATATGCAAACATAGATAGTTGCTCACCACCAGGATCGCTACTATCGCCTCATCCCAGACTCTTTCCCTAGCAGACGATAAAATGTATTGTACTTTCGATATCGCGTTCTTTTGAAAAAATTAACATCTTCCTTCCACTATTGAAATATGAAATACATAAGGTTTATATATTATTTTCTTATATATATATATATATATATATATATATATAATATTCTATAAACTCACCTTCCTGGATCTTTCGGAAGAAGAATAACTCTAACCTATTTTTCTTACAATTCATAGTACTACAAACGTCTCCTTGTCCCATATTATTATTCAAATTATTGTATTTTAGCCATTTACAGTTATTACAACCGATAACGAACATTTCACAATTTACATAGCTTTTCACAAAAATGCGAAATACGGCAAAGTCAATGCCTTTTCGATCTAGACCAGGCCGTAATGTTTGTTCGGGTTTTCTATTTCAGTGTATGGAGCTCAGTGAAATATTATAACTTTATTGCGTATCATTGCTAAGCTTTATTTAGTGTAACGTGTCCGTAAGTTCCGTTTACTTCTTGTTGCATAATATGTTGCAGAAATAATTACAAAACTGTGTTATTTTAATGTGAAGAGAATTTTACATGTTAACATAATCTGTTCGCGTCAACATTTTAAGTTTAGAATGGAAGCTATTTTGAGGTTTAATAAAACAGAATTTGCATTGTGATTTCAATTTAGCACATCTAAGTTCCTTAATTTTAGAGAAAACATTTACCACACCACTCCTATGAAATTAGTGTACGTACAATTGTGTTACTTCGTCTCTTAAGTAGTAGATAAATACAATAATTCAGTACTCAATTGTAGTATTAAGATACAGACAAATTGAATGTCCGGGGTATCATACATAACATTATGCTTAATTATAATGTATAACTGCGAATTTAGGAATATAAGTTAAATATAGTAAACATAACCTATAATTTTCATATGAATGGCAAGGCATTGGAGATCACTAAATTTAGACAGAAAGGGGCAACTGGTACAGTAAACATAACCTATAATTTCAACATATCTAAATATCCGTGCGGTGCAATTGAAAATTACTGAATCGTGCATAAATGAATGTACAAGAATTTCGCAATATTTAATCGAAATAAAGGCAGGTATTACACATACGAACAACGTAATTTTCACACTATAAATAATATTACATCTTAACTCGCAAGTGAATTATGTCTGAAGTGTCTCATAATCATTGTTTTAAATTTTATTAATGGAATTACACTACATTTTAGTGAAACATATGTTACTGTTTATGCATTCCAACTAATTTATATGGTTGAAACGCCGCCCTTCGTGATCGGGTTAAGCGAGTTACATGGTCTGCCTTACGGCCTGTATTAGATCACGATGGCTGTGGCACAGTCTATTGTTCCTAGTACTCACAACTTTCCAAGCGGCTAGCAACTATCGCGAGAATTATTGCAAAAAATCATCCCAAGCTTCGTGACTTTATATAGTAGACTGTGTTGCTGTCTACCCCTGACCTAAGGTACGATATGTTTAGGTTGTAGTTTAATAATATTAACACTAGTTTATATGATACCGTAATTTCAATGCTTATAGTCGTCTATAAATATGGCACATGAATTTCGTAAACATGCTATAACAACGTTTTTGTATAGTTGCACATAATGGCTGCCGGTAACTCGCTCTGCATTGCAGTATGTGTGAAACAAGGACGAAACACAGGGCAGTCAAACAATACGAGTTTGCAACGCACTGTTTGCTCACTATCACACACAACATTTGTTTCTATTTCGCCCACAGATTTGAAATCTGTTGAAGTGAACTCCAAATTTTCCGAGCTCAGTGATAAACGCTGACAATAAAAACTTGGGAGTTCAATCGATTATTCACTGTTGCAAATAATAATAAAAAAAAATGTTCCATTTACTGATAAATGTGTAATTGATACATTAAATACTATTTTGTAAAAATGAGACCGAATAATAACTGATATAACAACAATAACAATGGCTTTATTCTTGCTATTTCCCGTTCTGAAAATAGACTTTGAGAACATAACTTCAAGAAACTGTATTTATAGCTATAGTGCAGCCGTGGCGAAAATGTGACTCGCGGGCACATTGTGGATCGCAATGATAGCTTTGCATTTATCTTGCTTCCTACCTCCCCCAACCCACAACCTATCACTCACTGGAGTCAAACTCCGTTCCATTTGCATTTGTCTCTGACCTGCGAGGGGCGTATCGTCGCAATGTCTCTCTCGAAACCATTTACCTCTACAAAAACGAAAGTTTCAAGTAGGATGGGAGGACGAATTTTTTTGCTGCCAATATGATGAGAATATTAAATGTACGATCTGTTCACAAGTATTACGAGGAAAACGTTGTATAACATAAAACGGCATTATACTACATGTCACTCATGAAACATTAAAAGGTTAAATATTATTATTATTACTATCATCATTATATTATTATTATTATTATTATTATTATTATTATTATTATTATTATTATTATCTCTGTACGTCGATCCTTTTTCAGCAGATGTAAGAATAATGCGATTAGCTCTTCAATTTACACTCACCGATTTACAATGTGATGTTAAATGAAAGCTAGATGTAAGGACTTGACAAATGTTGAACTTTCAAATCTTTACCAAAAAATAAGTATCAGAAGCTTCGTTCTTTCGCTTGCTCTGTTGAAGCCATGTTCGCTACAACTTACATTTGTGAAAAATTATTTTCAACAATGAAAATAGTAAAAACCCAATTTAGATCACGACTGACAGACAAATACCTTTGTGATCAACTACGACTGGCAATAAGTGACATAATTCCTGATTTTGAAACTCTGTCCCGGAGACATTCTGAAGACGGTTAATAGGTTGTGATAATGTGTCCTATGTTTCCTTGTTCATTTCTTTCTTCGTTGTACGTACTAAACATTAGTTTGTAACCTTGTACTGTATGAAATATATTGAAGTGTTGACGTAGGGAAAATGAAAATCCGTTAATAAGTCAAACAGTTGCTCCACTTCCCCTTCGGGTGTCCACCTCCCTCCATAGGTGCAATGCACGTTGCAGGTTACACAGTGGCTCGGCGCACGATGACATTTTCGCCACGGCTGCAATAGTGTAACGATTGTATTTGTCATGTCAGCGCCTATAGCAGTAGCCTATTTATATGAATGAATTATGCTCGGAAGAGTCAATGTAGAAATGATATGTTTAATAATTTACAGGTTATACGAAATGCTTAATTATTATGCAATAGGCTCAAGTGACGAAATAAGAAAGGAATTGTATTTTATTTAAAATAGCAATAAAATACACGAACCAAAGGGTAAATCATTTAAATAGAATGATTAATGAAGGAATATCTAAACAAGTATTATTATAAGAAAAATTATATTACAATTTCAGTCAACTTATCAGATTGGTACAAAAACAAGTTTTGTTACAATGATCACATTATAATTCTTGATAGTATCAATGAATATTTTCGATGTTACTTGTACAAGAAATCATCTGGTGGATGCAATATATGAGACAAGTTGAACACAAGTGAAACACAAAATATAAAATGCATACATAATGAATAAAACAGTACCTATAGGAAACACTATCATATGTCAAAACATTAAAACAACTTATAAAAATTCAATGATGAATTTATTCAAGAAGTGATGTATATGCTTATATATCCTTTGGATTATTATTAATAAATACTAGAATGTAGAGTACTTGATTACAAAAATATTTTCTTTATTGTAAACTATATGTTTAACTTTACAGTAAGGTATAGTAGAGAAATTCATGCCTTTCGAAATAGCCATCGTATAGTTTAAAAAGTCTTTTGTCATCATTTGATGTACAAATAGGTGCACCTTGTGAGTTTGAATTGCTTTAACGTTTCTTATTAATGATACTGGGCTGAATATTTCTGTAAATTTTAGTTTGTTTTCAATGACACTGTGCACTGCATCAATCTCTTGTACAAAACTATGGCCGGGTTCTGAAAACTTGTTCTATGGTGATAATTTTCTGAGTGTTACTTAAAAAGTGCAAGAGAGCTATTGACATGATACTGTTTCTATTTTGCGGAAAACATGAGTCGGACCAAAGTTTAAATTTTGTAATCTTGGGATTGTTTACACAGATTTTATTGAGAATTGAAACCAGAGCACTAGCAATTTCATTCCCGGCTCTCCCGAACTGAAATTCATTCCAAATTGAGCAGTACGTTTTTCTATACACAAAACAAAAGCTGTTAAATTATAGCAGTTTAGTTTTCTTTTATAGAAAAAAAAATTATACGTTTGCTTTAGGTAATGCAAAAGCGTTTTCTAGGTCACAACAATCTAATGCTGTGGTTTGACCTCCTGTCTTAAAATCCTCTTTATCCCTATCTTTTTCTTGCTTCCCTTCATTAGTTCTAAAAACGTGGTATGTGTTACATTTTACTTCATCATCAGTAGGTTTTACATTACATTTAAATGCCTCACAATGATCAAACCTATCTTTTTTAGGCTTGAAGAAACTGTTACATTCTTGTTTTCTGTCCATCTCTTTTGAGATCTGCCAATGGATCAATAATAATAATAATAATAATAATAATAATAATAATAATAATAATAATAATAATGAAGGTCCACACCTGTAGAGTAACGGTCAGCGCGTCTGGCTGCGAAACCAGGTGGCCCGGGTTCGAATCCCGGTCGGGGCAAGTTACCTGGTTGAGGTTTTTTCCGGGGTTTTCCCTCAACCCAATACGAGCAAATGCTGGGTAACTTTCGGTGTTGGACCCCGGACTCATTTCACCGGCATTATCACCTTCATATCATTCAGACGCTAAATAACCTAGATGTTGATACAGCGTCGTAAAATAACCCAATAAAAATGATCACACCTATATTTTTTAGTCTTAAACAAACTGAGGTTAAACTCTGTACAAAAATCTTTCAATAAATATTATCTTTAACAGGTTGGCTTGAATACTCTTTGTACAATGAATGCATGCCCGATATATTGAAATTTGAATTCAGATAATGACGACTTGATGAGGTTCGACAGTAATGAGAATCAATTACAGGAAATGACTTTATATGCTCTCGAACTTCATCAAGTTGTTCTTGTGAAATACCTCTGTTAGTGTGTTTTCCTTTGATGGGGGAACGACGTACACAGTTTCTGCATTTATTACATTATCAAAACTATGATAATGCCTTTTCTGGCTAATATCAAGGGTGCTTAGGATATTGTCTTTACACACTCTCAGTAACTCATCGTTAACTTCAAAATAATACAAGTTATAGTTTCGTCCTTTTGTTCCAGCGCTACGCTCTTGTTCATCTCCATTGCAGCCACTTTGTTTAAATAATCACATGGCTGTATACTGTACTACGATTGGCGTTTGGAGATACACCCATTAAGAATTCAAATTACTCTTACGTTGGGAGTTAGAACTAAAACGAATTGTAAATTTAAACTTTGTTTTACTACATTTTCATGCTTTTATGAAACATTTATATTCTTTATGTCCCTAAGTCTCGCACGGATACAATAACTCAATTGTTTTAAAAATTGGATTTAGAACCATTAAGATCTCGAGCTACGAAATGTTATTACGCAGTAGTTACAATACAACAAAAGTAACTATTTTAAACTTTATGGCCAAAGTTACACCTCCTGCCAGTTAATATTGATTTGTACAATAAAATATCCATTAAGTTTAAAAAAGAATAAATTAATTCAATAACAAGCCTGATGATCGAAACGCGTTTAAAACATTAATTTACACATATAAGTAGGCATGGCAACAGTTGAAATACTTTCCCAGGAAAACATCACTCTTGCCTCCTAAAATGTCTAGAAAGCCCAGTTCAGTCGCAGTTATATAAATATTAACGGTGCGGAAAGTCATGCAAAATATGGAAAAAGATGCAGATTTTTATGAAGTATGAAAATTTTACCCAAATGTTATGAAATATGACTTTTTTGTCGTTAGTTGCATACCGCATATTGCGAATCGTGAAAAACCTTGTTCCCGTACCGCTAGCAGGAATAGTTTATAACAGTGGTCAACAAAGATTACGTCATATAAAATTCAAGCCGCAAGACACAGCAAAGGGGAAGGTAAGAGGGGAAGGATGCCCAAACTGCTTAACGTTCGATGAACAAGTGATGGCTATGGAAAGGGAAATCATGCCGTACCCCTCCGCCCAGCTTGTGTATACTTACTTACAAATGGCTTTTAAGGAACCCGAAGGTTCATTGCCGCCCTCACATAAGCCCGGCAGCGGTCCCTATCCTGAGCAAGATTAATCCAGTCTCTATCATCATACCCCACCTCCCTCAAATCCATTTTAATATTATCCTCCCATCCATGTCTCGGCATCCCTAAAGGTCTTTTTCCCTCCGGTCTCCCAACTAACACTCTATATGCATTTCTGGATTCGCCCATACGTGCTACATGCCCTGCCCATCTCAAACGTCTGGATTTTAAGTTCCTAATTATGTCAGGTGAAGAATACAATGCGTGCAGTTCTGTGTTGTGTAACTTTCTCCATTCTCCTGTAACTTCATCCCGCTTAGCCCCAAATATTGTCTTAAGCACCTTATTTTCAAACACCCCTAACCTATGTTCCTCTCTCAGAGTGAGAGTCCAAGTTTCACAACCATATAGAAGAAACGGTAATATAACTGTTTTATAAATTCTAACTTTCAGATTTTTGGACAGCAGACTGGTTGATAAGAGCTTCTCAACCGAATAATAACACGCATTTCCCATAATTATTCTGCGTTTAATTTCCTCCCGAGTGTCATTTATATTTGTTACTGCTGCTCCAAGATATTTGAATTTTTCCACCTCTTCGAAGGATAAATCTCCAATTTTTATATTTCCATTTCGTACAATATTCTGGTCACGAGACATAATCATATACGTTGTCTTTTCGGGATTTACTTCCAAACCGATCGCTTTACTTGCTTCAAGTAAAATTTCCGTGTTTTCCCTAATCGTTTGTGTATTTTCTCCTAACATATTCACGTCATCCGCATAGACAAGAAGCTGATGTAACCCGTTCAATTCCAAACCCTGCCTGTTATCCTGAACTTTCCTAATGGCATATTCTAAAGGGGAGTTAAAAAGTAAAGGTGATAGCCAGCTTTTGTATTAAGAGATTAATTCTCAAGTTAAGAAATGCCGACCACTGGTTTAGAATAAGATATTTTATATTTTTCCTGTATCTACTGATGATTGTAATAAAGATTCCGACGATGCGATTGATAAATACGATTACCATGACTATTACACTTTTATTACGTCACACTACTTTTGACCAATAAAACGGTACGAAAGGACGTCTTTCAACCAATCATGGCTGATTATCGCACAATTTTATCGCGTCCCTCGCATTTGTTTATTTTTATCACTACCCTAGCATTTGTTTCTTTGTTTGCCAACATTTCAAACTGCACTGGTCTGGACGTCAAAAAACATAAAATTACAAACCACTCCAGTCGATGCACAGCACTTTCAAATATGACTCGCATTGGCATTCAAGAACAAGAATTAATAAAGATCACTGCTCATATATGAAGAGAACCATTCGGAAATCCTGAAGAAGTTGAGGAATACACCACGTACATCAACGAGTTCACTTCTTTTACGCACACGTCCAATATAACATCAACTGAACCACCAACCACTAAAACACTCAAATTTGAAAATTGTACTTTCAATAATTGTTCCTTTTAAAATTATTCATGTTTATTTTTTATTTCATCATCGTTAATTAAAACTTTTCTTGTTTATTTCATCATCCCTAATTAAAACTTTTCTAACACATGTTTATATTATTTAGGTTATGTTATAGCTTCTGCTATATGATATTATGGATAGTCACGTATCAGAGATTGTTTAATACTAAGATTTATTGAAAATTATCTGTCAAATGACGTTGATTACTGGGATTCGGATGATTGAAGTGGAATGCAAATGTTTAATAAAAACGAAACTGAATCAACAAAGCCTTCTTGACTAGTAACCGTCTACAGAGTTCAATGAAGATTCCATGGTTGGCGCAACTGATAACAAGAAAACAGCTAATCATAACACACTACTGCCATCTAGCGAAATGTTGAGATGGTACAATAATACATTTGAAGACAGTTGTACTTTCGTAGTCAATTAATATTTTATTGTATTGGAGTACTTTGTTACTTCTAATCTTTATATACTTTCTCCTAATCGTGTAATAGTCAATTAAATCCCACTCGAATTTTGATTTTCTCTAGATAAATCTAAACCTCTAGTGAGATTACTGTTGACAAAATCATTAATAACGATGTAGAAAATAGATATACGAGTAATAATGACGACTATAATAAAGAAGACAATGATGATAACTGTGACCGTAATGAGGGCGGTGATTGACATTGAAAATGGTGGTGATAATTATTTCGATAAATGGCAAGATCTTGATGACGACGTAGTTGAACCATACATAAGCCTAACACAGCCTCTCTTACAAATATCTGAGGAGGCTATTTCTCTTTGCCGGTTTTCAAGGACGCGTATAACATCCATACAACTCTAACAAAATTAAGTTTGTTTTACGTAGTTATCCTGATTCCAACTTCTTGACCTGCTGAGATTTCTTTCCTTCTAGTAGCTTGCAATTCCAGTCTTTATTGTCTATCGAATTGCTCGCATGGGTTCCAGATGATCATACCAATTAAGCCTTTTTGTTCCGATGGTGTCGATGATGAATCCATCCATGATCACTCCTTCGCTATAGTTTCATTTTTTATACGTTGGAGGCTTGATAAACCACATGACTTACTTCATAAGTCTATTTCCGAGACGCACCACACAGTCTTGTTTCATTCCTCGCTTCCACACCTCGCTTCCATACGTGACGAAGTTTTCAATAAGTTCGTAACAGATGAAGGTTTCTTACAACACTGAACTGAGCCAACTGATTTCCCAGTGTTCCTGGCCTTCCAGGTTAGGGTTCAAAGAGGAGAACCGAAATTGTTCGCAACAAAACGTCAGATTTGCAAGTATGAGTAATGTCTCGAAAACAGAGAACATCGATTTATCGAACTGAAGGCGAATCCTGCAACAACATTACAGTCGACTCCCGATAATTCGCGTCCGAATAAATTGCGATCCTTCTTTGCTAGTAACATTGACATTTCCGCTTTTATTCGATTTATGCTCTCTCCCTCCCTCTTAAGAAAAGTTTGATCTAGAATCAAAAAAAAGAACAATTCTCTAAGAAATTATATATATATATATATATTTTTTTTCATTAATTTAGTGTTCTGCCCAAGAGTAGGCCTTTCACTGCAAACCCAGCTTTCTGCAATCTTATTTTCTCCCTTCCTCTTTGTCTTCTCATATGACCCATAGATCTCATCTATAATCTGATATTTTCTTCTGCCCCGAACTCCTCTCCCGTTCACCATTCCTTCCAGTGCATCCTTCGGTAGATATAATCTTTTCGCTGTAAGAAAAATCATAATGTAAACAATAGCAGGTGACTGAAGTGAGGCTTCATTGGCCGCTGTTTGGCGGCATAGATTCTCAGTACACTGTTGTACATTCTGTTTCATGTTAAACAATGCCCGTTACTCGTCAAGTAGGCCTAACCTAACTACTATGCATTCATTTGTTTAGGAAACATTTACTTTATAATTACTACAATTAAATTATTTTTAAGTCTTATGTCTTCACAATGGACAGTTGAGGATACAGAAGCCACACAGCTTACGTGAACAACTACGAGCTCAAGTGACGCCAGCTTGTTATAAGAACAGACTACCTCGGTATTACTGTTGGTATTCATCCGCGTTCATAGTACATAACAAAATATAAAAGTAGTTTTTCTTTTACATATCGTTTTACATATGAGTGAAGTTAAATGTTTCATCGTATTTAACAACTAGAATTCAATTTTTTATTTTCAAATAATACAAGATTATGGTTTCCAAATACGAACTATATTTTCCTGCGTCATGTGAGGGTTTCGACTGGTAGCCAATCACGGGTATGATAGCAACGTGCTTATGTTTACATTAGGATTTTTCTTACAGCGAAAACAGTATAGTTTCTACTCAGTCAGTGACCCAACCAATTCCTTTTTCTCTTCCTGATCAGTTTCGGCATCATTCATTCTTCACCCACTCTTTCCAACACAGCTTCATTTCTTATTCTATCTGTACACTTCAAACCTTTCATTCTTCTCCATATCCACATTTCAAATGTTTCTATTCGGTTCTCTTCACTTCGTCGTAATGTTTCTGCCCCATACATTGCCACACTCCACACAAAGCACTTCACTAGTCTCTTCCTTAGTTCTTTTTCCAGAGGTCCGCAGAAAATGCTCCTTTTTCTATTAAAAGCTTTCATTACCATTACTATCCTTCTTTCGACTTCCTGGCAGCAGTTCATGTCACTACTTATAGTACATCCCAAGTATTTGAAGCTGACCACTTGCTCTATTGTCTCATTAAGAATTCGCAAGTTTACCTTAATTATTTTTCTTCCTATGACCATAGTCTTCGTCTTATTTGCATTTATCTTCATCCCATACTGTTCACAGCTGTCATTTAGCTTCAGTAGCATATCCCTTAGTATTACCTCCTCTTCTGCTAACAAAGCCATATCACCAGAAAATCTTATGCACTTTATTCTTCTTCCCCCTACCATCAGTCCTCTCGTGTTCTGAAAACAGTTCTTCACTAAATTCTCCAAGTAGATGTTGAACAGGATAGGTGATAAAGAGCATCCTTGAAGTACTCCTCTTCCTATTTCACTTCCTTCTGACATTTCTTCCCCTATCCTGACTTTGACTCGTTTCATATAAAGATCACTGAACAGTCTTCTCTCTTTTCAATCCACACCCATTTTCTTTAGAATCCCCATCAGTTTATTCCAATCCACTCTGTCGAGAGCCTTTTCTAGATCCACAAATACTACATACACTTCTTTATTCTTCTCTAGATATCTTTCGCCGATTGTTCTTAGCTGTCAAATTGTAATGAATGAATGAATGAATGAATGAATGAATGAATGAATGAATGAATAAATAAATACATAAATACAACTTTTTGTGTGTTAAACTACTGTCTATGATATTTCGTTAAACTTGTGTTTCTTGTTTTAATATATTTTTTATCCCACTGTAGTAAAGGCTAAACGATTTCTTACGGGCGCAATCAAATTGAATTTATAATTGTGATCGACTTTAATAATTTAATTTAATTTAGATATAACTATCATTATTATTATTATTATTATTACATAATTATTTTATTGGTGTTGTGAAGATGAAAAGAATTGTCATTGTATTATATTAATTATGTATTATATTGTCTTGTATTGTAGTATTGTATTGCTTTGAATTGTATTGTATTGTATTAATTATGTTATATTCATAGCATTGTAGTAATTTTCTATCATACTGGTTGAGTGGAAGAGAAGGCCGAATGGCCTTAACTCCGCCAGTTAAAATAAACTATTATTATTATTATTATCATCATCATCATCATTATTATTATCATTATCATTATCATTATCATTATTATTATTATTATACTAGACTATATAATATCATAATGTTTCAAAATGTTTTGCACTGTTTCAAAATTTTCCACTTGATTTTGAAATGTATTTTAATAATGAAATCTGTCAAAGTAACTTTAACTGGACTTTAAATAATAATACAAATGTTGATAATAATTCGCGATTTTCGATATTACGCTGAAGTACGTACATTAATTACCCCAAATTATCGGGAGTCTACTGTATTTGAAAGAGGGAGAATAGCATGAAATAATTACCTTTTTTTTTTTTAGGCCACTCGAGACATCCTGTAACAATTTTCCTCTTTCCTTTTCAAATCTCGACGTCCAGCTTGTCACCATTATTTTTTTTCTAATCTACGTGCAACATTAACAGACTGAAGCCCTTTTAAGCAAATAAAATGTTACTCTTCTCTCTCAAACGTAGATGGGGAAGAAGACATTTTTCAAACCCTTGAAGCACATGACTCGATGGATCCATGAGAACTTCCACAGCATGAAACACGGTTAATTTCAACGGATCTGAGTGCCAGTAAGGGTTGATGGTTTGGCACATAGCTGGGATTAACTGCCTGTGGGCAGCAGCAAATTGCAGCTAGACGCACGTGGAATACAGGATTGTCTGTCTGCCACACGTTAAGCCGGCGACAGACATGACAGGAATTACAGAGCGATGGATTCAGAAAGCGGACTGGATTTATCTCCACGACTCTAAGTGAAATAATGAATGCTTGTGAAGACTGATTCGCACTGAAAGGTATGACGGCGTTCGCAAATGCTAACGTGTTAACATCAGGCACGTACGTGAAAGTATTACAACTGCTTCTAGGGCAAGGTCCCCATTTACCTGTCTTCGTACAAAGCTGGCAAAAATAATGTATATGGAAAACAATGTTATACAGGATCATTCAGAAATAACAAGACTCATGATGTCACTGAAAATTGGCAGCATATAGGCATGTTCGATTCTATCGCATAATATGTCTTCCTTTCTGAAGTGAATACGTCTGTAAGTTCGGTCCAGTATTAGGGTGCCAACTCAGGAACTCGACTGACATATTTTCAGGCTAGTTCTGTCGCACCTATAATTTCTAAACTGCATAACATATTTCGACGAAGTTAACGACGATCGACAGACGAAGAATCAATGTATCCAACGTGACCTCGCGTTGAAGCGGGTGAGGTCATCTAGGGATACGTGGTAGACGTAGAGGAAACAAATTTGGGTAAAAATTGACGGGTCGCGCGGCAGTGGAGACAGTGTAACTGGAGACGGACAAGCGATAGAATATTCGCAATGGTGTCAAACGATCCGTAATGAAGCAGGCTACACTGTCAATTGAGCAACAGTCAACAGTCGACAAGTTAAACTTGAAAAATTAGAGACTGAAATTGAGTGAAGAATGTCGAGGCATATTCAGCGCAAATGGGAGAGGGCATATAAGCAACGGGTAGCAAACGATAGAGCACCAGGGTTATTATAGCAACCGACATGTTTATTCTCAATTCCTAATCGGCGACAGTCTACCCCGATTTTTTTTCTATGTCCACTTGAGGTAATGGAACAACAAAAGTCTTGCTGCTCAATATAAATTTTACGAAGCTCGTTATCTTGAATTTATGGTATGTAAAGCTGGGCAGTTCTCAGATGCGAAGAATCTATAGCCCCTTGATAAACCATTATTATTATTATTATTTATTTATTTAATATTATAATAAATAACTAAAATTATTATTATTATTATTATTATTATTATTATTATTATTATTATTAGATGAGAATATCAGTGAGCTAACTTCTACTATTCTATGAAGGTGCTGTAGAGATAGTAGTGTCCGGTTAGTAACCTAAATAATGCCACAAGCTCACTCTGCGATGTGTTCTGTGCAATCCTTTCCTCGTTCTTAGTAAGCTGTTGCAATTTCTTTCGCATAATAGTTGCATTATGCATATCGTGCACTTTTACTTTGGGCGAGCTTACTGTCTGCAGAAAGAAATGTGTATCAGACTGATCTTTAGTCGCTCCTTTTTTCGCCAACATAATCCGCTGTTTCATTACCCCAAATGCCACAATGAGTTGGGACTAGAAATGAGTCGATTCGTGAATGAATTCGAACGACTAATAATAAAGAATTGTAAGAATCGATTCGTGGTATCAACGAATCTCACTTTGAGAGAGGAACAGAGATTAAGAGTGTTCGAGAATAAGGTTCTTAGGAAAATATTTGGGGCTAAAAGGGATGAAGTTACAGCCCAGTTACTTTATGGTGGCAGCTCGTCGACGCGAGAGAGGAGAAGGTTCGACTGTGGGAGGGAGACCGACCTGAGACTGAGCGAATGGAGGGAGGGAAAAACAGTCATATTAGAAATGAAGTCTCACGTTGCAGCGTCTGCATAATTTTGAGCTCTTGTCACTGTGTTCACTTCATACTCCGGAACAATAGTCACTAATAAACACTAAAGAATAAACTAATGTGGAAATACAATGAGCAGGAGTTCGGAACAATAATAAACAATAAAGAAGTAAACTAATGTGGAAATACAATGAGCTGCAGTTTGGAACAATAATCACTAATAAACACTAAAGTAGTAAACTAATGGAAATACAATTAGCAGGAGTTCGGAACAATAATAAACAATAAAGAATAAACTAATGTGGAAATACAATGAGCTGCAGTTTGGAACAATAATAAACAATAAAGAATAAACTAATGTGGAAATACAATGAGCTGCAGTTTGGAACAATAATCACTAATAAACACTAAAGTAGTAAACTAATGGAAATACAATTAGCAGGAGTTCGGAACAATAATAAACAATAAAGAATAAACTAATGTGGAAATACAATGAGCTGCAGTTTGGAACAATAATCACTAATAAACACTAAAGTAGTAAACTAATGGAAATACAATTAGCAGGAGTTCGGAACAATAATAAACAATAAAGAATAAACTAATGTGGAAATACAATGAGCTGCAGTTTGGAACAATAATCACTAATAAACACTAAAGTAGTAAACTAATGGAAATACAATTAGCAGGAGTTCGGAACAATAATAAACAATAAAGAATAAACTAATGTGGAAATACAATGAGCTGCAGTTTGGAACAATAATCACTAATAAACACTAAAGTAGTAAACTAATGGAAATACAATTAGCAGGAGTTCGGAACAATAATAAACAATAAAGAATAAACTAATGTGGAAATACAATGAGCTGCAGTTTGGAACAATAATCACTAATAAACACTAAAGTAGTAAACTAATGGAAATACAATTAGCAGAAGTTCGGAACAATAATAAACAATAAAGAATAAACTAATGTGGAAATACAATGAGCTGCAGTTTGGAACAATAATCACTAATAAACACTAAAGTAGTAAACTAATGGAAATACAATTAGCAGGAGTTCGGAACAATAATAAACAATAAAGAATAAACTAATGTGGAAATACAATGAGCTGCAGTTTGGAACAATAATCACTAATAAACACTAAAGTAGTAAACTAATGGAAATACAGTTAGCAGGAGTTCGGAACAATAATAAACAATAAAGAATAAACTAATGTGGAAATACAATGAGCTGCAGTTTGGAACAATAACCACTAATAAACACTAAAGTAGTAAACTAATGGAAATACAATTAGCAGGAGTTCGGAACAATAATAAACAATAAAGAATAAACTAATGTGGAAATACAATGAGCTGCAGTTTGGAACAATAATCACTAATAAACACTAAAGTAGTAAACTAATGGAAATACAATTAGCAGGAGTTCGGAACAATAATAAACAATAAAGAATAAACTAATGTGGAAATACAATGAGCTGCAGTTTGGAACAATAATCACTAATAAACACTAAAGTAGTAAACTAATGGAAATACAATTAGCAGGAGTTCGGAACAATAAAAAACAATAAAGAATAAACTAATGTGGAAATACAATGAGCTGCAGTTTGGAACAATAATCACTAATAAACACTAAAGTAGTAAACTAATGGAAATACAATTAGCAGGAGTTCGGAACAATAATAAACAATAAAGAATAAACTAATGTGGAAATACAATGAGCTGCAGTTTGGAACAATAATCACTAATAAACACTAAAGTAGTAAACTAATGGAAATACAATTAGCAGGAGTTCGGAACAATAATAAACAATAAAGAATAAACTAATGTGGAAATACAATGAGCTGCAGTTTGGAACAATAACCACTAATAAACACTAAAGTAGTAAACTAATGGAAATACAATTAGCAGGAGTTCGGAACAATAATAAACAATAAAGAATAAACTAATGTGGAAATACAATGAGCTGCAGTTTGGAACAATAATCACTAATAAACACTAAAGTAGTAAACTAATGGAAATACAATTAGCAGGAGTTCGGAACAATAATAAACAATAAAGAATAAACTAATGTGGAAATACAATGAGCTGCAGTTTGGAACAATAATCACTAATAAACACTAAAATAGTAAACTAATGGAAATACAATTAGCAGGAGTTCGGAACAATAATAAACAATAAAGAATAAACTAATGTGGAAATACAATGAGCTGCAGTTTGGAACAATAATCACTAATAAACACTAAAATAGTAAACTAATGGAAATACAATTAGCAGGAGTTCGGAACAATAATAAACAATAAAGAATAAACTAATGTGGAAATACAATGAGCTGCAGTTTGGAACAATAATCACTAATAAACACTAAAGTAGTAAACTAATGGAAATACAATTAGCAGGAGTTCGGAACAATAATAAACAATAAAGAATGAACTAATGTGGAAATACAATGAGCTGCAGTTTGGAACAATAATCACTAATAAACATTAAAGTAGTAAACTAATGGAAATACAATTAGCAGGAGTTCGGAACAATAATAAACAATAAAGAATAAACTAATGTGGAAATACAATGAGCTGCAGTTTGGAACAATAACCACTAATAAACACTAAAGTAGTAAACTAATGGAAATACAATTAGCAGGAGTTCGGAACAATAATAAACAATAAAGAATAAACTAATGTGGAAATACAATGAGCTGCAGTTTGGAACAATAATCACTAATAAACACTAAAGTAGTAAACTAATGGAAATACAATTAGCAGGAGTTCGGAACAATAATAAACAATAAAGAATAAACTAATGTGGAAATACAATGAGCTGCAGTTTGGAACAATAATCACTAATAAACACTAAAGTAGTAAACTAATGGAAATACAATTAGCAGGAGTTCGGAACAATAATAAACAATAATGAATAAACTAATGTGGAAATACAATGAGCTGCAGTTTGGAACAATAATCACTAATAAACACTAAAGTAGTAAACTAATGGAAATACAATTAGCAGGAGTTCGGAACAATAATAAACAATAAAGAATAAACTAATGTGGAAATACAATGAGCTGCAGTTTGGAACAATAATCACTAATAAACACTAAAGTAGTAAACTAATGGAAATACAATTAGCAGGAGTTCGGAACAATAAAAACAATAAAGAATAAACTAATGTGGAAATACAATGAGCTGCAGTTTGGAACAATAATCACTAATAAACACTAAAGTAGTAAACTAATGGAAATACAATTAGCAGGAGTTCGGAACAATAATAAACAATAAAGAATAAACTAATGTGGAAATACAATGAGCTGCAGTTTGGAACAATAATCACTAATAAACACTAAAGTAGTAAACTAATGGAAATACAATTAGCAGGAGTTCGGAACAATAATAAACAATAAAGAATAAACTAATGTGGAAATACAATGAGCTGCAGTTTGGAACAATAACCACTAATAAACACTAAAGTAGTAAACTAATGGAAATACAATTAGCAGGAGTTCGGAACAATAATAAACAATAAAGAATAAACTAATGTGGAAATACAATGAGCTGCAGTTTGGAACAATAATCACTAATAAACACTAAAGTAGTAAACTAATGGAAATACAATTAGCAGGAGTTCGGAACAATAATAAACAATAAAGAATAAACTAATGTGGAAATACAATGAGCTGCAGTTTGGAACAATAATCACTAATAAACACTAAAATAGTAAACTAATGGAAATACAATTAGCAGGAGTTCGGAACAATAATAAACAATAAAGAATAAACTAATGTGGAAATACAATGAGCTGCAGTTTGGAACAATAATCACTAATAAACACTAAAATAGTAAACTAATGGAAATACAATTAGCAGGAGTTCGGAACAATAATAAACAATAAAGAATAAACTAATGTGGAAATACAATGAGCTGCAGTTTGGAACAATAATCACTAATAAACACTAAAGTAGTAAACTAATGGAAATACAATTAGCAGGAGTTCGGAACAATAATAAACAATAAAGAATGAACTAATGTGGAAATACAATGAGCTGCAGTTTGGAACAATAATCACTAATAAACATTAAAGTAGTAAACTAATGGAAATACAATTAGCAGGAGTTCGGAACAATAATAAACAATAAAGAATAAACTAATGTGGAAATACAATGAGCTGCAGTTTGGAACAATAACCACTAATAAACACTAAAGTAGTAAACTAATGGAAATACAATTAGCAGGAGTTCGGAACAATAATAAACAATAAAGAATAAACTAATGTGGAAATACAATGAGCTGCAGTTTGGAACAATAACCACTAATAAACACTAAAGTAGTAAACTAATGGAAATACAATTAGCAGGAGTTCGGAACAATAATAAACAATAAAGAAGTAAACCAATGTGGAAATACAATGAGCAGCAATCGAATCACTATATTTAACAGTTAACCACTAATTAACAATGACATATACTCATGCGGAAATATCGGTAATGTTCATCAGTGCTTCACTGTTACCTTTCCCATCATCATCATCATCATCATCATCATCATCATCATCATCATCATCATCATCATCATCATCATCGTCCATGTAAAAGATGGAGCGGCCTTCTTCTCTGTACTTCTTTATTTTCCTCAAATACTGCAAACTTGTGGCCCTAATGCTGTGATGCTCGACCAGAATTTGGCGATTATTTTGTGTTTTTTTTTTCAATGAAATCCTAATTTCAAAATAACTTTCCTCAAAGTCGAGATACCTCTCTGAAAGTTGACAATCTTTCAATTTCAATAATATATATATGTGTGTGTGTGTGTGTGTGTGTGTGTGTGTGTGTGTGTGTGTGTGTGTGTGTGTGTGTGTGTGTGTGTGTGTGTGTATTTTCAGTGTGGGCCGCTATTTCTGTAAAATATAGAACTCGTGCTTTGCTTCGTCTTATGACAGCTTCATTAAAGTTGTCCACAGGTGATTTTGGCGCCGATTATCAATGTCTTTGGTCTCCCTTATTATTTGGCTAACACAGCTCTCAGACACAGCGGTAAACGCTGCTACAAGTTTTCCAACATTTGTTACGCTTTTTCTTCCGACGCTATCTTCATAAAGCGCTACACGTTGCTCACGACTTCTCGCGACTGCGAATGCAATACCCGACCTTTCAGTTTGCTTCTAACAGGCAGCATTTTCACAAACAGAACATAGCAGTGAATCTAGACAATAAACACTACATACTAAACAATACGAAATAGAAGCACTACAACTATTTAAGTAACTAAATGAAATGTACGTAACAAACACACTAAATTGCAATATACAAGGAAGTGGTGGTGTAGGATAAATAAATTATATCACTGACACCACAAATCAATATTTTATTATATTAAAATTTCAAATATTAATCCAATAATAAATATAATTGTAATCCATCTCCACCAAAATATAAACTGCACCTTGACCTGAAATAATTTATATAACTAAATCAAGAAAATTCAATTTACCCTAAAAAGATCTTCATTATAACGGCGGTATACATATATTAATTATGGTAAGGTTCAACGCGGACTATCAATTAAGGGACAGTACGTCTTTAGCGCGTCTGTACGCCCACAATGGCGCTCCCAAGATGTGACCGCTAGCGCAGCCAGGGGAAGACTAAAAGGAACACCCCTTCGAACAAACAGTGAACTCGCCCAAACCACTGCGTCGCCAGGCCAGAGCTGTCACCATAAAGTAACTGGCCTGTACAGGAGAATGGAGAACGTTACATAAAGCAGAACTGCATTCATTTTATTCTTCACCTGACATAATTAGGAACATTAAATCCAGACGTTTGAGATGGACAGGGCATATAGCACGTATGAGTGAATCCAGGAATGCATATAGTGTTGGTTTGGAGACCGGAGGGAATAACACCTTTGGGGAGGCCGAGACGTAGATGGGAGGATAATATTAAAATGGATTTGAGGGAGATGGGATATGATGGTAGAGATTGGATTAATGTTGCACAGGATAGGGACCGATGGCGGGCTTATGTGAGGGCGGCAATGAACCTCAGAGTTCCTTAAAAGCCAAAAGCCAAGCCTTATTACAAAAATGACAAACACTACCTAATTATACGTTTTATACATTTCTCAACAACTCAGTTCCGTAAACATATTGCGAATGATATTATTGTTTATGGTTTATTGCGCATAAAATACATTCACTGCAATCCCCAAAAGTAAGGTAACTAACGTTTATAAATTTAGGTCTATACGTAACTGTGTAACGAATATCGCCATTGTGACATATATTTTGTCAAAACTAATAATATTTCATAAGGGAACTCACCCATAAGTAGTAATGATGGTTTATAACTAATGACCGTTAATCCTTTAAGAAGGAAGGACTTCTGAAATTATGTGACCGAAGGGTGGTAAAAAATTAACGGAAATAATTCTGTATAAAATAGGTAGTTTCCTTTTGGAAATAATTTTTCTTTCATGTGCACTGCATTGTTTCATATGTCAGTTTAGCCTAGGTACGTTCATACAAAAAGTCACAAAAAACCCGCAGATTTATTTATAGTAATGAGTTTTTTTTATTTCAATTAATGTTCATTAAAACCATTAGGAAAATTAAGCCTACTGTACGAAAACAGACAACTAGGATGCCCAAAACCATTCTTTCGTTACAGGGATGTTAGAAACGCTCTTTCTCCGCGAACAACTCTAAGTATTTTTAATGTTACAATAATTGCTCTTTATATTTTATCCAATAACAGAATGAAGTAATTTCCTGTTTGAATACACCAGGCCGCAAACACTTAACTACCAAAAACGTTAAGCTGTGCAGTAATGGTTAGCATGTCTGACCGTGAAAACGAGCGGGTTCAGGTTAAAATCCTGATTGGGATTTTTTCGAGGTCTTTCTTCAATCAATTGAAGCAGAATTTCCGGATAACTTCCAGTGTTGGACCTCGGACACCTTTCGCCATAATTTATTCACACATCACTATAATTATTACCATAGGCTGAGTTAAGTTCACGGTGCAGCGTGCTGTATTCGTACAAGAGCGCGGTCGTTCGCTGACAAATATCATTCACAGAACAAGAGTGGTAAGCACAATAAGCCTCAGGCTGAGGTGCAAGCCTTCGGATCCCTTCCCCGTACAAAAAAAAAAACAATCATAGATATAAGGGACATCGATCTAGTAGTATGGCTCCATCTGGTCTGAATAGACGTGCATGATTCACACACTTACCAAAAAGGAAAATAACTGAATATCAATAAGCTTTGGGAATCTAGCATATGTTCATATTATGGACATATACAGAGTGTTTCCAAGGTGGTGTTACAAACTTTCAGGGATAATGGTGAGAGGCACATACAGTATTTTTTAGAAGCCTCCAATTACAATACTATCTTCATCCATTCTTAACAATTTTCAGGAAACCCCAAAAACTGATAACTTTTTTCGTAATTGTTTGCAGTGTTCGTCATATTTGAAGCTTATTTATGGAAGGAAAGAGGGAATTTAGGCACAACATTCATTAGAAAATTGCTAGAGACATTTAGGTAGAGGAGGAAACCGCCATTATCTCAATTTTTTAAAATGGATTTAGACAGTTTTGGAATTGGACGCAAGGAACCATGGTCCGGAAATGACCGAGTCGAAAGTTATAAGCAAAAATAGTTGTGTGGAAATGGAATTGTAATTTGGCATCACGTGCCCTCCATCCCTTAACTTTGGAACAGTCGTGGAAAGATGGTACCTATGGGCCGGATGTCTCCTACGATACAATCTGTGAGCTTGAGCTTGTCTACTGTTACCATTGGCTCATCCATATTCGAAAATCAGGTCTGCTTATTCCGCTCTCGTGTACTCCTCCATTTCACTAGGACTGTTCGTCATTCCCCCATATGAAGCCAATGATGCAGTTTTGTTGGAATGCCTTAGGGCAGTGATGTCAAGCAAGCGCATTTTTCTGACCTTGACGTCGTGCGCGGGCATCAAGCGCCAAGTATGGAAAGAGGAAGGGTTGTGTATATGAATTAGCAGCCTATTGGATTAAGTAAACAGTAGTGCACAAACTTCAAACGGAACGTGAAATTTTATGTCGTTATTTTTATATAGCTTCTTTCTGTTTGATATTATCTATATTGTCTGTATAACAAAAGTACTAATACCAATTTCTTAATATTGCAGTTGTGTTTTAAATGTTAATAACATAATAAAGAGTTAAGAAGGAATATTCACATAAATTCCGTAGTAGTACAACTATACCGTACTAAATGGATGAAACACATCATTCATAAAGAAAGTGATAGCCCCCCCCCCAAAAAAAAGAGAGAGAGAGATTGAGTATGACATGATACGTTGGAATTAATATTGATGGTACCTTTAGCCCTATAAAAGTAATCAAGTAATCAATAAACTAATCAAAACAATATTAGAGCACAAAGCAAAGTTACTTAGGTGCTGTATATATTTTAAGTGTAACTAATATTGTATAAGAGAACTTTTATCGCATTATGCTTTTGAGGTGACATAGGTGAGCAATTTCCTATCCTCAGAATATTAAATTATTTTCTCGAAATGTGCTCATGCTATAAAGCTGATATTTTTACAACACATGGGCAAGTATCTTTTGCTTATGATGTAACAGCAGTTGCTTTGATAATTCATTTCCTTACAAACAATTTCCATGCGAATACTTTAAAAATTTTCAGTACACTATCTTCAGTAGTACGTATTTACGGCATATTAGATTTACGAAAATATTCTGTAAGGCTACTAAATAATTAGGCCTATATCTGAAAATTTCACTGTTCTATAAAAAATGTTGAGAAAATATTTCTTTTGAACAAAAAAATCAAACATGAAAAATGAACATTAAAATTAAAATTTACATTCTTATAATGCACTTATACTTCTCAGGCAAATTTAAAAATTAACATGGATACAATTTTAATAAGTTCTCTTCCCTTTATCTATTGAATCAGTGCTGGCCATCTCTGAATATAGCTCGACCAAGCGGCATATACCACCTCTTTCGTCTGTCTCTTTCCTTTCCGCTGTAAAGCGCTCAGGCTCTCCTGGGCTCTAAAGCGCGCGCTTGCTCCTGTGGGCATCAATTGACATGACTGCCTTAGGGTTTCCGGTACTCCCGGAGGAAACCCATGTGTTACCTGGATCACGAGATTGGCTACCACAAGTTATACAACGGGGATTGAACCCAGATCCGTAATATCTATAATAAGTTGCATAAATCTAGGAATTACGTGAATTACTCCGCATAAGACTCAGTTTTTATTTAAAAAACGCATCGCTACCGAATGCCTAGTTCATTTTGTTTCCAAGCCAAATTGGTTTCAAATCTCGAACTGTATCATTCTGAAACGAGGAAGGTTAGACTAAATTCTGTACCAAGGAAAATAGGCCATTAATGAAATAGCAATCTTCGACAGTTGTGTTACTCGTATCCACTCTGTCTAATCCACACAATGGGCATGCGAATTCAGTTTAAACTGTCGGCAGTTTCAATCGATAGTTGACACGCAATCCGTCGCGTGTCGTCGCGCCGTTAAGTGAGAGCGTGCCCCACCGCCATCCGTTACTGTCAACAACAGCGATGTAGTGGAATCAACACTTCTCCAACAACAAGGAACAGTTAAACTAATGTCACAGTTTGATGAATAAACGGAAAGGAACTTTTCCGGATAGAGGAAATGACGCACAAAGTTGCCATGCTTACGACAAGAATTTACTAAGGAGTTCGGGAGGATAAAAAGTCCCGTCCCAAGTTATGTTAGACCTGAGCAACATTTTAAACTTTCTGCAGAAATGAATTAAATTGAAGCCTCGATTATAGTTTTCTTCGAGAACAGAAATAAAACAAAACTGACTATAAATCTGAAGTAATGTCAAATAAGAGATTTACTCTATAACAGCCGTGGCGAAAATGTGATTCGCGAGCACATTGTGGCTCGCTATGCATTTCTCCTGCTTCCTACTTCCGCCAATCCCCACCCTCTCACTCACTGGAGTCAAACTCCGTTCCATTTGTATTTGTCTCTGACCTGCGAATGACGTATCATCGCAATGTCTCTCTAAACCATGTACAGCTGTCAAAAAAAAAAGTGGCCGCACTCGTGAACAGCGAATATTTTCAAAGTCCACTTCGGGTCGCGGCGATGTTACACGATGCATGTGCTTGTACAAGCAGTTCCCGAACTATGAAAGTGTTCCATGTCTGCGCCTCGTAGGCCAGCGGTAGAGTGTTTGTTTAATGATTCAAAGGTTGTGGGTTCGGGCCTTCTTCAAGTTTTCATTTTATTTTTTAATCGTTCTTTAGCGATGTAAATGATATTAAAATTATCATTTATATTCAGTTATCGTTCTTTATGGATATCACGTTATTTATATTTTGTTATCGTTCTTTAGAGATATGAATAAAATTCAAGTCATCATTTGCATTCTGTTATCGTTTTATAGCGATATGAATAACAATTTTTATTATTGTATCTCCAATGGTGGTTAGCCCTATTTTACATATGTATGTTAGGGCTATAGTTTCATACACAAAAAAGATAAGCATAAAGAGAAATAGAAAAGAAAATTAAATTAGCTTACGCGATGTAAACAAAACATAAACAAACCGTAAATTAGGCATTGCGATTGCAAAATAAATATCAGGTATCAATTTTAAACATACAAAAACATTAACAACACACATACGTAACACTTCTATAACACAAATACGCAGCCTCCCGTACCATACATCATAAATTAATACACAATAGTCATACAAACACAAACTATAATTACGACATTGCGACGACATCAAGCATCACATAACTGACTCACATACATAACAAATCAAGCATCCGTTACAACACATACACTTCAATATAGTAACCACAGTTTTAAAAGTTACAAATTTGGCTCCAAGAAGAATAAATAGGACACTGTTACTAATTACTATTCTTCTACAATTTCTTAAATATATCTGTAATAAATCTGTGAAATTCCGATATGAATAATATTCACGTTTTTTATATTGTTATCGTTCTTTAGAGATATAGATAATATTCAAGTTATCATTTATATTCTGTTTTCCTTCATTAGCATTATAAAATAATATTAAAGTTATTTATATTGTTATTGTTCTTTCGCAATATAAATAATCTGTATTTTATGTAAGTAATTATTATAACACAAATAACCATCTTTCTTTGTAAAATAGGTTATTTTATTTAGATAATTAAATAAGTATTATATAATATCTTATATTAATTAAACAAACCGATATTTATCATTTATATTCTGTTATCGTTCTTTAGTGATACTGTATAAATAATATTCAAGTTATAATTTATATTGAGTTATCGTTCTTTAGCGATATAAATAACATAAATTTAATATTAGGTTTGGAAAAATCCAGTTGCATAATACTGGTATTAGTTCTTCTTTTTGTGTTGTTACATTATACTATCTTGAACCACAATAAAATGAAAAGGAGTAACGAGGAATTGAACCTGAGACGTTGACATCTAAATTTCGACGTTCGTCCGCTGAGCTACGAGGGCAAAAGTGTGGAAACATTTTCGGAAAAATTGGCCCAATCACACTCTAAGATTTTCTGATGATTCGTAGAAGCTAGTCCAGGATGCGGGGGGCAAAGGCTAATTGAGATTTCCCGGTCTCTGATCGGGTCAAACATCCTGATAGAATTAATATTTAACCCTTGCCGTGGCTTTCGGTGAAGTCCGGAGGGCCAATTAGTCAAATCCACTCTCCTCATCTCCATGCTTGGGTCCCCTGGAATTTAATAAGATGCGAAAGAGATAGTGGTGTGCGGAAAGCAACGGGATGTTACAGCATTTAGGCCTATCCTTCCCAAGAAAAGCTGCAAACATGAACAAAGGAAGCTTTTAATAGAAGAAGAAGGATCTTCTGCGGACCTCTGGAAAAAGAACTAAGGAAGAGACTAGTGAAGTGCTTTGTGTGGAGTGTGGCATTATATGGGGAAGGAACATGGACATTACGACGAAATGAAGAGAAACGAATTGAAGCATTTGAAATGTGGATGTGGTGAAGAACGGTGCGTGTGAAGTGGACAGACAGAATAAGAAATAAAATTGTGTTTGTAAAAGTGAGTGAAGAAAGAATGATGCTGAAACTGATTAGAAAGAGAAAAAGGAATTGGTTGGGTCTCTGGTTGAAAGGAATAATAGAAGACTTTAGGATATGTGGATCATATGCGGAGACTAAGAGGAAGGCAGAAAATAGGAAAGATTGGAGATTGCTGGGTTTGCACTGAAAGACCTGCCCATGGACAGAACACTTATGTATGTGGGTATGTTCAGAATGCCTGGAATATCGTGTCTAAAAACAGTCGCTATTTGCAAAGACTAGTCGATTCCATGCCCACTCGACTGCAAGATGATCGAGATAAGAGGAAGATAGACTAAATATTGAATTGTGGCTTTTTGTTTTGTTTTTTGAACGCTTAATCGTTTGAATTTTTAAGGCCGACGCCAGTAAATTTGTTTTGTTTATGCCACGAAAGATATTTTTATTGAGAATAAAATCTTTTTTCTTTCCATTTGCAGCCACAATATCATAATGATAAAGTCATGGCATAATATATTAATGAACCTGATGTTATTTACTAAAATAATCGTAAAAGAGAAAGGAGCCATTATGTATAGTTTGTCTCTCTCAAAAACATAACAAAAAAGAACATGAAATGCACGAGGTTGTAGTCGAACGCAGGACCTCATGAATAAGAGGCCTGAACGCTTCCATTACGCTATCGAATCACAGAGAGAATACTTCAATTATAACTGTAGATATCAGGCAACGTGGTCCAACAACATGTAACATCGCCTGTCTCCGAATTATAGCGAAGATACCCGAAGGGAACTTTGTTCCAGGAGAGCGGCCACTTTTTCTTTTGACAGCTGTACCTCTACAAAAACGAAAGTTTCAAATAGGATGGGAGGACGCACTTTTTTGCTGCCAATATGATCAGATTTGTTCACAAGTACTACGAGGAAAACGGTTGTATAACATAAAACGGCATTGTACTACATGTCACTCATGAAACATTAAAAGGGTAAGTATTATTATTATTATTAATATTATTATTATTATTATTATTATTATTAAAATTATTAATTATTTAATGAGCTGCACGAATTGTATCCTTCACCTGACATAATTAGGAACATTAAATCCAGATGTTTGAGATGGGCAGGGCATGTAGCACGTATGGGCGAATCCAGAAATGCATATAGAGTGTTAGTTGGGAGGCCAGAGGGGAAAAGACCTTTGGGGAGGCCGAGACGTAGATGGGAAGATAATATTAAAATGGATTTGAGGGACGTGGGATATGATGATAGAGACTGGATTAATCTTGCTCAGGATAGGGACCAATGGCGGGCTTATGTGAGGGCGGCAATGAACCTCCGGATTCCTTAAAAGCCAGTAAGTAAGTATTATTATTATTATTATTATTATTATTATTATTATTATTATTATTATTATCATTCTGTACGTCGATGCTTTTTTCAGCAGATGTACGAATAATGCGGTTAGATCTTCAATTTAAACTCACAGTGATGTTAAATAAAAGCTAGATGTAAGGACTTGACAAATGTTGAACTTTTCAAATCTTTGCCAAAAATAAATATCCGAAGCTTCGTTCTTTCGCTTGCCCTGTTGAAGCCATGTTCGCTACAACTTACGTTTGTGAAAATTTATTTTCAAGAATGAAAATAGTAAAAACCATATTTAGATCACGACTGATAGACAAATACCTTCGCGATCAACTACGACTGGCAGTAAGTGACATAATTCCTGATTTTGAAACTCTGTCGCAGAGACATTCTGAAGACAGTTAATCTTAGGTTGTGATAATGTGTCCCATGTTTTCTTATTCATTTCTTTCTTCGTTACACGTACTAAACATTAGTTTGTAATCTTATACTGTATAAGGAAAATGAAAATCCGTTAATAAGTCAGACAGTTGCTTCACTTCCCCTTTGGATGCCCGTCTCCCTCCATAGGTGCTATGCACGTTGCAGGTTACGCAATGGCTCGGCGCACGATCACATTTTCGCCACGGCTGCTCTATAATGTAAAATAATTTAGTGTAATCTGAGCTGGCTACACAAATAACAAAACACTTCAATTTCTTGCTTTCCTCTTAATCTCCCCATATAATACCTTAACGTTGTCTATCAGTTGATATCTTTTACCCCGAACTCTTCTCCCGTTCACCATTCCTTAAATATCGCAAATTAACCAATTAGGCTTACACCAAAATAAAAGGAATCAATCACTGCACTCACACACCTACTGGCACTTATACCAGAAATATTGTCATATATGTAAATATATTTTTATTATTATTTATGTACAATGGCTGGAGAGGCCATCCTGCGCGTGTAAGACCCTAAAACGGCCTCTGGCTCAAAGCCAGAAATGTCAATAAACAACAACATATTACAAGGAAAGCTCACCAAGTGATATTGGATTTTTACAAGGATTTCCGCTACTGTGACCAGTACAGTGAGTAATTTCAGGTATGCTTGCTTACCTTTCCCCATCATTTCTTCATAGACAATTCTATAGTAAATTTCATGAATATTATGTATCTGGGATGTCATTGTCATAACTTATACTATTTAACCCTTTCAGTCATGAATTATTCTTTTTGTTTAGAAAAGTCTAATTGTTTTTTTTTCTTCTTGACTCCTTTTAAGTTTTTGTGAATTGCCCACAGTCTCAATTTTACAGCATGATGCCTGGATTTCCAGATATGAACTGTCCACTTGAGAGGACAAGGTGACTAAAAGGATCTGTCAACAACTGTTCATGAAGCGGCATTGAAGTTTCTGACCTCTGTAGAAAACGCAGTGAATGAAAGGGTAAACGAGATTTTGACAGTATGGTATTCAGTTAAATGACATTTATTGCCTGATATCTCTAGCACAACGGTGGCGAAAATGTAATCGTGCGCCGAGCCACTGTGTAACCTGCAACGTGCATAGCACCTATGGAGAGAGGCGGACACCCGAAGGGGAAGTGAAGCAACTGTCTGACTTATTAATGGATTTTCATTTTCCTTACATCAAGCACTTCAATATAATTTTATACAGTACAATGCTACAAACTAATGTTTAGTACGTGTAACGAAGAAAGAAATAAACAATAAATGAACAATATCACAACCTAGAATTAACTGTCTTCAGAATGTCTCTGCGACAAAGTTTCAAAATCAGGAATTATGTCACTTACTGCCAGTCGTAGTTGATCACGAAGGTATTTGTCTGTCAGTCGTGATCTAAATTTGGTTTTTACTATTTTCATTGTTGAAAATAAATTTTCACAAACGTAAGTTGTAACGAGCATGGCTTCAACAGAGTAAGCGAAAGAATGAAGCTTCGAATATTCATTTTTTGGCAAAGATTTGAAAGTTCAACATTTGTCAAGTCCTTACATCTAGCTTTCATTTGACAACACATAGTAAATCAGTGAGTTCAAATTAAAGAGTTAACCGCATTATTCGTACATCTGCTGAAAAAGGGTCGACGTACAGAGATGATGATGATGATGATGATGATAACAATAACACTTAGCCTTTTAATGTTTCATCAGTAACATGTAGTATAATGCCGTTTTACTATGTTATACAACCGTTTTCCTCGTATATAATACTTGTGAACAAATCATATATTTAATATTCTCATCATATTGGCAGCAAAAAAATGCGTCCTCCCATCCTACTTGGAACTTTCGTACATGGTTTCGAGAGAGATATATGCCACTCGCAGGTCAGAGACAAATACAAATGGAACGGAGTTTGACTCCAGTGAGTGAGAGGGTGGGGGTTGGCGGAGGTTAGAATCAAGCGAAATGCACAGCTATCACTGCGAGCCACAATGTCTCGCGAGTCACGTTCTCGCCACGGCTGGTCTAGCACATAGCACTGTTTACATTAGCTGTTATAGCTCTGGATTGAAGTATTTGAAAAAATTATAGGCCTATCTCGAAAACTAGCCTTTCTCCGGATGTAAAAATTTATAGGCAGGTTTCTTATTTCAAATGGAACGTATGGGGGAACAATAGTTATGAAAATCCACTATCACTTGGTGAGCCTTTCTTATAAGTCATATCTACTCGTATAATTGACTTGACCTTTCTTTTTACACTTGTAGCAATTTATAAATTACAACTCACACGTACCTACAAAGTAAGCACTGTTTATGTTAAGAGTGTAATGTTCTAGACCAGCGGTCGTCAGGTCAATGCACTTTAGGACTATATAGCGTCTCTTACAGCACCAGCGTGTATTCCTGGCTGCTGGCGGGTACGCTTTCTACCTCTCCCTTCAGCACGACGGAGCATATTTCGTTGCACCGCTTACCCTCTGCCTATTTCAGCGAGTACTGACGACCACTGTTCTAGACAAAATATTTTACAATTATTTTCAGTATATCTACTTCCTAAATAAGTTCACAAGTGCAAATTAACAAGATGACACACTATCTTATTTCCTTTCGCTTTTCTTATTCAGTTTCCTTTTATACACTTTTACTAGTCTTTAACCATTCATTCAACCATTCTCATTTAGTCTTCTTTCTATTCTGTTTCAAATTTCTTTCTCTGTCCTTTTCACGCCTCCTTTACTTTAATCATCCACCTATCTTTTCTTCTGTCTCTTTTCTCTTCTTCCTTTCTTTCGCCTGTCTGTCCGCTTTACATCTTCCTCTTTTTTCTTTTCCTTCCTCGTCTTTCTTTTCTTCATCCTACTGTCATTTTAGACCCTCGATCTTACATATTTCTCTTTTTTCTTTCTTCCTTTTGCCAGGTATTTATTTCGCCGTTTCTTTTGTCTCTCACGTCTTTCATTCTGATATTTTCTGTCTTTCTATTTCGCGACTTTCTTCCTCTTTATATTCTCGTATTATCTCTCTCTTCCCTTCTGTTTACATTTCTTACTGTCTTTTTCCTTCCTTCCTTAGCTTCTGTCTACCTTTCAATATAGCTTTTCAGACGCATTAATTTTTTCATAATTTTTCTACCAATAGCCTACTAGTTTTTATTCACTGATTTTCTTATAAATTACTTTCACTTTATGTTATATCTTAACAATTCTTAATTCATTCATCAAATTTCTCTCCTCTATTTCTTCTTTCTTTAATCTCTTTCTTCTCTTCTTTTCCTTGTCTCTTTATCTTTTACATTTATTCCTGGTCTGACCTTTTCTCTTTTTATTTCTTTCTTACGTCTACATTCATTATTTATTTATTTTTATTGTTATTTACTTGCAGTTAATTTTCTATTTGTTTATTGATATACTTATTTATCTATGGCATTGATTATATATTTACTTATTTATTCATTCACTTACTTTACTTATTTACGGATCAAAGCATGTGTGAGGGACTATTCTCCGCGTACCTTCCCCACAGATTACACTGAACAACAAGAATTTTGCTCCAACTTAAAACAATGTATCCCTTATGGTTTGATGTTCGCTGAATCCGAAAATGCATCGCTTTTCTTTTAAGATATACTATGATTTCACTTTTAGATAAGCGCTCCTCCATGAACATCTGGCGAGGGTTGGGGGCATAAACCAAAACAAAAGCTAATGCATTTTATGAGTTTATGACTTATTTCTGGTTTCTTATGGTTGTTGGCAAGTTATTTAGTACTTCTAATAAATAAACTGATATTGGTCCCTTCTATTAAGTAAATTTCATAACAGTTTAAAGTGAGGTCTATGCAATGAATAAACAAGGGTGTGGTTTTCAATATTTAAAGGAAAAGTTTACCAGTTTGAGTGAAGGCAAATTAAAAGAGGGCATTTTCATCGGTCCACAAATTCACAAAGTAATGGCTGACCCTTTGTTTGAGGAAAGATTTTCCGTTAAAGAAAGAATGGCATGGAGTGGTTTCAAAGACATTTGCTCAAATTTCCTTGGAAATTCTTGGGCAAACAACTACATAGAACTTGTTGTGGAAACCATGTTAAGTCCATATGACAAAATAGAGTGTAATATGTCCCTCAAAATATACTGTTTACACTCTTATTTGCAATTCTTTCCTCCTAACTTTGGAGTGGTAAGCGACGAGCATGGGGAAAGATTTAATCAAGAAATATCTGAAATGGAAAGGCGCGATAAAGAAAGATCATTATCCAGTATGCTTGCAGACTATTGTTGGTTGTTTGTAAAATACAGTCTCGGGTCTAGTTATAAACAGAAGTCATCCAGAAAATTATTTTAAATGTAAGTTCAAATTCCGAGATTTTTCTCATTATACGCATGAAATATTTTTATTGTTGGTGCGTTTTAAACTATGTAACATTATTTTTGTATCCAGTACACATTTTTCAAGTATTATGAGGCATTTTCAATCCGTAGTGTGTTGTAATTTTATCAGTAGAAGTGAAAAATTAAAAACAAACAAGTTTTGTCATAAAAAATTCAATTCATTTTCCCCGGAAAATGGTACGTGATGGGACAATTTGGATTCTAAATTCAGATTTAGGGCACACATATTAGTAATATTCACCTATTATTATTATTTCGGAACAAGACAAAAAGTAAAAACTTGTTGTTCAGTGTTATTAGTCATTAAAAAAAAAGCAAGGACTTTGCAAGGGCCTGATATAACACAGAAGCCCTACAACTGGTCGGAATTCGAACGGTTGTTGCAGGTGTACGGGCAAGTCACGCTGACGTTCCGGTACGGCCGAGAAGACGAGGAGGTCATGGGCCTCAAGTTCTGCAATGAGGCGGTGATGTGCCTGGCCCAACTATACCCTCCACACGAGCGCGCAGTTCCTCAGACCAACACACCACTGCAGGTATGTAGTACTATGCAAAGTGTTTTTACGAATTTTACCATTGACGTTGTAAAACGTTCTTTGCAGCTTGCCGTTACACTGTGGGTTAAATGCCATCCAGAAATGCCCGACTCAATCGGACAATAATGATTCACAATTCGGGATTCTGTTGTAGTGAATTGTTACACACTAACCGAGTTAACTACGATATTGAAGACAATATATTAACAGATGTCGACCATCAATGAATATTAGTATATTCGCATTTCATCCATCATCAAGTCATATTTCAAGATGGGGCCAGGGCTGTCAATTGGAATGAAGTAGGCCGATTACACAATACCTTTTCTTAATATAATGTATTTTATTATTGGTGTCCTGAGTAGGTCAGATGATACCCGTATTGTTTGTAACTGAATACTGCGGAACCAGCTTCTATTCTCTGCAGAAAATAAGAATTTTATTCCACTCCTCTTGGTACGAGATGTGTCCCCCTTGTCCAGGGTTTATCCTATGTTGCGCCATGCTAGCCAGGGAGATTCACTACTTGTAGGTTTCTAAGTCTGGTCCGTAACACTCATAGGAGTAGGAACGGGATTCGTCAAATAATTAAATAACTATAAAGTGTATTGCCGTGATTACGACTTCCGTTATAACTAGATAGTGGATGCGGGATGACTTAAGGAAAAGTGAAGTTGTTTCGGATCAGAGTATATGGCACGTGCCGCGCCGTCTGTCTTTTGTGTACCTGGCGAGTACAGCAGCGTACAAAACGAATGAACGAATATCTCTAAACTAAACTAGTTTTAAAGATGGGTTAACTCCTTTACAATGACAGAGTTGAAATTCGTCGCATGAGTTTCTCCTCCATTTGTTATGAAGTACGTGCACTTCTATTTCCCTTTCATGTAACGGCACAAACGCCTGTCCACCCGTTTCACGTAAAATTTAAGTTATTTCACAATTTGTTTTTTTTTTTTTTCACTTATTCACGGGGCACTTCAACGACTTCATTCATGTCCGCATGTCCCTTTGAAATCTGCACTTAGAATTATTAAAATAATGCATTGGACACGCCGATTAGTAACAGTTATTACAAAGTCAATAATAGTTTGTAAATCTTAGGAAATCGCGTACGAGATCCTGATGTTGTTGTCTTTATAACCAGATAGCAATGTACATCGTCCTTCATGCGGAAAAATTGGAGTAGTGTTCCTTGTACGGCAAATATATAACTACAAATGGCAAAATATAAAAAAGGACTACAAGTATTTCGTGTACGACAAAATTTAGAACTAGCATTATATTCGTGTAGGCCCTACGGCAAAATTTATAATGGCAGTATTTTGTGTACGGAAAAATTTAGAAATGGAAGTACTGAAATGCAATATTAAACGCATCGTTCTGAAATATATACATTTACTCCCATAATATCTTGCCTATAAATATCGGCCTCATCTGCTCCAAAGACAATCTCATTTTTGCTTACGTGAGATAGACTTTATCACCATACAGACTAACCAGATGTGTAGATATCTAGATATACTTGTATATTTATCTCTCTAAATATCTAGAGCAACATAATCTATCAAGATATCGAAACGTGTATTTTACCTACTTACGTATCCAAATCTTTTTCAACTGACAATCCATAGTTCCGGATCCTTAGGTTTTAGCCTATTTTATTCGTCACTTGTAACATCACTATTAAAACCTATGGGTCCTAAAACAGCTAAAAAGATTTAAGAGCCTATAAGAGACTAAATCGAACTTTTCAGCAAAAATTAAGCAAACTTCACATTACAAAATAAACTTTTACATTTTATTACAGAGATGAAGTGTTTTTAATTTTTAATACAATTTCACTGTTACTGTAATCCAGTGGATTCCGGTTTAAGATCTTAAATGTGAGAAAAACAATTAAGTTTTTGTATAAAGGAGAGGTTATATCAGAGCTAGTCCAAGTTTTTCTTGCTACAATACACCTACAGCATAAGTTGCGAAAGTTATTTACCGTCACATTGAACTCTTAACGAAACCCAATTTTCAACAGTTGGTAAGTTAATCTTCCAAGTGTGACAATAGTAACATGCGTTACAAGAGCGGTATGTTGACGACTTCATGTTCGAGGAAAAGATTGAAAAAGCGAAACGTAGTTGAGCTTTTTTAATTTCCGAGAACATGAAAACAAACATACCGCTCGTGTATCGTACATTATTTTGTGCGAAGATCGTTTATTACATACCTGAAAGAGGAATTTCTAATTAGTTGCAATGAAATCTCCATCTTGGTTTCTGTTCAATGACGGCAAATTTGCATAACAAAAATATCTATCTTCAACATTGTTGCTTTAAAATGTTTTCTGTGTTTACTATAGGCTACTCCAGCAGGCCGTGATATACGTCTGTCTTTTTTTCTCCCCAGTCTATGATGAGTCTGGAATCTTGTTGATTTTTTCACGGCTTCCTTAATGTTACTTGCATCACGAATTCAATAACTTTAGTGGAGTTGTAGAGTTTACTTAATTTTTGCAAATATTTAAAAACAATAATTAACAGTGCAATTTAGGTGAAATTGCAGTGGTAAGTTTCCAATTTATAATTATTACTGTATTGAACGTCTCTAAAAATAATATGTTAAAAGCGTAAAGCAGTAAAATCAATATGTTACTTAAGCGGTAAGAAGAGGGAAATTGTTATGTGTGTTAGGTTGGGAATACTGATTGTGGAATTTTAGACTTTCCGCGGATTGGTTTTGTGCGGAAACCAAGCAAATACGCACAATTGAAGAGTCCACTGCAAGAATGATGGTTGTCACTTTTTTTTATCGAAAGTAAGTCAAGGATAACATCATATATATTAGAATATAGACTTATTTATTAATTATGTGAAGGCAAGAATGCTGCTAGTCTGCGAGTTTCATGCAATGATAGAAATGCTATACACGACAAGAACGCTGGATGTCGTCCGACTACACGAAAAGAATGATGATAGTCAGTGGAGAAATATAAAAATCTTCAACACCTCGTGCAATTTTGTGAGCAAAATGGCACAAATTTCTACAGAAAACTTCCATATAAATGACAGGACAGAATATCAGGTGGCATTCAATTTGTCAAGGAATGAACTGGCCTTTATGTTTTGTTAAGAAACATTAGGACTGAATTTTTACCAAAATGGTAAAAAGTTTCAATTTTTGGTTTTTATATAAATGGTGACTTTACATATTTGTCTACGTTTTTGTTCTATATTTTGGCTCCATCCGAGATTTTTAAAGCTTGTCGGCCATTTATTAAATGCCGCGTGAATGGGTTTAAAACGTGTAACGCCCACTTTCCCTCAATTGTAAGTAATGTCTTTATTTTTCGACTCTCATATTCAAATTTCCCTGTTTTCGCTGTAGATGCTTCAAAGCTTGTCTCTTCTGTCGTATTTTGATGTTTATAGAAACTAATATCACAGTAATCAACCCAAAATGAAAATGAAAGTTTGCACGTTTCAATACGGCGAAAATGTCAAAAGAAAAATTTTGTTTTCAAAAAGAGACTGGACATAGCAATCGGCAATGTTGTTGGAGAATACAATAGGGATGCAGTGCCATGCAACACAGCAAGACCAATGTCAGACAGGAGGGTCTTCCAAAGAGAAACACAAGAGATTGCAGCGAGGCGAAACAAAAGGAGGCTGTATGAGACTAAGAGGTAAAATACTGAATCCAAGAGGATGGCGAGGATGTCGAAACCGACGAAGAAGGAAGCCAAGAAGAAGAAGAAGAAGAAGAAGAAGAAGAAGAAGAAGAAGAAGAAGAAAGGAAAAAGCTATGGTACTGGGGAGTTCTGAAACAATCTACGTGAAAAAAATCAACATTTTTTAATAAACTGCATTTTTTCAAAAGACATTTTTCATCATACAAATGGTCCCTCGCGGTTTCCATTTGCTCCAAGTTACATGCAATTTTGCACGAATATTCTCTATTTACAGGGTGATTCACGAGGAAAGGTAAAAAATTTAGGATACGATATCTTAGGCCATTTTGAGTGAAAAAGTTCATATGAACATAGGTCCGTTTTCGAACGATGGCGGAGCTAGATGCATTTTTTTGGTAAAACGTCTCGCCCCAATGTGAATCAGACATTACCATACGCTGCTGACGTGAGACGAGGCGTGAGAAAGGTCAAGGTCGCAATGAATGACGTAATATTGGAATCTGCATTGTGAACGATGTAGATAAGAGGAAGAAACCGGGTGGCGGGGGGCATTACAAATATCCAATCGCCTGCCCTTGTCTGATGTAATCACACAGAACCCGCAGATAACACAAATAGCCTACAGGCCCTACACTATCATCAATTCACAGCAGTCCAGTCAGCTACCTACAATACAGTAATTATACAGGTACAGTTATCGGAAGTATTGTTGTGTTTTTCAAGATGTCTTATAAATGTTCGACTACAGAATACGCCGATATTGTGTATGTTTATGGTTTCTGTGATGGAAGTTCCTTGCGTGCCGTCGCTGAATATGAACGACACTATCCGAACAGAAGGGTACCATATCGAAGAGTACTTACTATCTACGAGGTTGGATGAAAGACTTGGTATAGCAAAGAAAGGAGGAAATGAGAGAGGCGCTAATCGACCGTATTTTGGTTGCGGCATAGAGAACAGTTACGTGCAACTCTACCGCTCGATTCACGCCCGAGCGCAACAGTGCATTGAAGCAGGAGAAGGTACCTTTGAACATGTGCGAAAACATCGACCCCGACGTCTAGAATATTAGGTATGTATGCATACATGAATATAAACTTTAAATTTGTCCGTTATCTGTCTCTAAATGCGAGTTAGTAAAATGGAATCTTAGAAGTTTTTGTGAAATCAAAGAGCCATATCTCCGTATCCGTTCGAAAACGGACGTATATTCATATGAACTTTTTGACTCAGAATGACTTCAGAATTCACATCCTAAATTTTTTACCTTTCCTCGTGAATCATCCTGTGTATCAATACACAAAACTGTGCATGGAATTGGCTCTTGATTAAGTACTTCTCGAGTAGTTAATTTTTAACTTAAAAAAAAAAACTAAGGACGAAAACAAATTGTTCTAAATGAAAATTTTAATACATCTTGATTACACAATTTTTAACACTATATCACTTAGGAATCCAACAGTGATTACTATCACATGTTAATAAAACTAAGTTTAAGAATACGTTAGTTCTATTAACACGTGAAAGTTATTATTCCATTACTAAGAAAATTGTTTACGTTCTTCAACAGTGCTCATATTTTAAAACCAATGCGAAGTTTTATTAATTATGGAATGTAAATCCTTGACAAAAAATTTAAAACAGAATTTCAGTTATAGTCCCGGAAGGGGCATTTTGAATTTACGGATGATTATTTCTACAAAATAAGAAAATAATTAATATTGAAGGAACTATTGCGTTAAATTTGTTGGAATTTAATACAAATAAATAAATACATAAATATATATATATATATATGTATATATATATAACCTAAGTGATATAAAGGTTGTGTAATCAAGATGAATAGTAGCTATCAGAGGTTTGCAGCAGACGTTTTCGCTCGAGCGCCAAGTAGTTCATAGCATAATCCGATAGGTAGCGCACATGCATGATGGGTAAAATTGTCGCGAGCGATAAATCCTCGAACGGTATAAGCCGAGCGTTAGACATTCGTTCTTGTTACAGTGATGAACTGTGTAGTAACATCATAGATGTTTATCATTTCAAAACTTTGCAGTGTCTAACTAACCTCTCCATAGTACAACTACAAAACTTGCTTTAAAATGTAATATAAATGTTGTAGGTAAATGTTCCCCCCCCCCACACACGAGTGATTTTGTTTTTGCCATATCTGATAGATGTTATTGGATGTAAATGCAATTATTATAAACGGAGAACACAATCACGATAATGCAAGAACTGTATCTAGCAGCAGCAGCAGCAGCAGCAGCAGTAGCAGCAGCAGTAGCAGTAGCAGTAGTAGTAGTAGTAGTAGTAGTAAGTCTTTAATAATTAGTGTATCAATCTTTGCGTCTGTAACAGTTGTGCAGCATGATTATTAGTTTTATTATATTTTCTGTGACGTTATCTCTGTACTAATATTGTTATTAATTTACTGTTATATAATAATATTTTGTAAAACGTTTCTACATTGTCGCAGTAGCTTATATAGGCGGAACACTATGTATAGACCTATCATATTATATATGTGGTAAATCAAATATTGAATAATTATTAATTAGGAATAATAATTGTACATCGAAGTTTTTAATACTATTTTATTTATAACTTCATGTTACTGCTTTGGTACGTTCCATTGACTGGTCATAAACGGAGAAAATAAAGCCTTATTTTTACCGTGTGAACAAAACATATGTGTATCTTATCTGTTGCCTTCCATACAAGATAAGACATGTCGGTGAGATGACCTTGTACTGTGCTTCTATTTATTACGAGCGTATCACGACCGATCTTATCTCGCTCGAGCGTGCGACATTCGACCGAGTTCAAGCGAGTGATTGAACTCCAATGCAGCACTCTGGTAGCTATAATCAAAATAATAAATTATTAAGAATCAGATTCATGTCAATATGAAATTTTATACTCAAAATTTCCACAACAATAAGCTTGGAGAGTGGTGGTATAATAAAATTAACAAACACCTTTCAGATCTAAACTGTAAATTAATAGATGTAAAAAAATCTGCATGCAATAATATAGGTTAACATTAAACTAAAGCTTGTTCGCGTCTAATGTGCATGGGAGAGTTACTATTCTCCACAGCCGCATTTAGTGAAACTGAACGCATTTTCTCTTTAAAAACAACTCTCTTAAGCACCAATACACTATTCACATCCACGCCAGAAGCATATTGTTTCAAACGTAAGACTGCAAAGTACCTGCATTTATGTGTAAAGGTTAATTGTGGACGATAGTGTTTTGTTCATTATTAACGCAAGCAGGCAGGCACTTCGCAATACCAACATGACAATAAACATAGTCGGCAACATGATAAGGCCATCAACTTGGAATTGCTTCTACTTCTGCGTCCATATATCCGCCATTATGGTGTGAGTTGAGATATGGTGTAGCGCATAAACCTCGTACCTATGATTTATCGACTGTAAAACGCCGACGTGAGAAAACGGCTAAATTCGCAAGCGTGACTCGAAATGTAATAAAAACTGAACAACTGAGTGTAAAAACTGTATAACATAGAAAATGTTCGTACCCATTGCAAGCAAAGAAAGATTTCATATCTACATTAAGTTATATAGACAAGAGCAATCGCTTATCGTCTTTGCATGCATATCCCGGATTTGTAAGTAGGCTAAAATGCATGTTCAGAAGTAATATAGTTCTACTTTGAAAATTAAACCTACGTTGGCGACTGTAGTTTATTTGCATATGGATACTGTATTCCGTGTTTTTTTTTACAGTGAAATACATAAATATAGTATTTTATGTACATTTCTAAACCTTACACTTTTCCGTTTCTGTAATGTAACGTTTTGTAGTATGTAGCCTATATAGACTGTCTCATTCTAAGGCACTGGATACATACAGTGGCTCACTTAAATATTCGGGCAACTGCTATTAAATCAGTCTTATGCGGTTTCACAGAAATTAAATACAATAAAATTGTATCACAAGAAATAAAATGAAACTTCTACTTGTGATGGATCTCATAACATAATAAACAATAATTCTATATTAGAATATAACATTAACTGAAATGTTTTTTTTTTTTTTCCTTTGCTATACATTTAACACAGCTACTTTAATATTCGGGCAAAATATAAAACAAAACTGAATAAAATAAAAAAAAAATAAGCTCACACTTGTGACTAAGAAATAAGCCCTAGTACTTGGTGATGTCCATTCTATTTTATCACTTTCCAGTTTCTTCGGCACGAGGGCAACTAATTTTTCTTCCGTATTTTCACGATCAATTTTGTCCCATTGTTCTCCGTGTCTTCTCCTGAGTTCTTTCTTTCAAATTTCCTGACCCTGGTATCAAGTTTCTCCCACAAATTCTCAATAGGATTGAGGTCAGGTGACTGAGGTCGAGTGGAGATCACTTTTGGACAATTATGAAGTAGCCAAGCCCTCACATTACAAGCCTATATTTCGGATAGTTGTCCTGGTACAAACGGATATTTCTGATATCTAGTTTCTCTGCGCTACTGTGTAAATTATTCCTCAAGGTATTCTAATAGTTCATATGATTCATTGTGTGTTCTATAAATTCCATTTTTCCGACTCCAGCTGAAGAAAAATAACACCGTAACATGACATTTTCACAACCATGTTATACGGTTGGTTTTATACACTTAGGATTGAGTTCCTCATTCGGTTTCCACCAAACATATCTCCTTCCATCCGATGTAAACACGTTGAACTTGCTGTCATCTGAAAATATTACACTCCGTCACCAATTTTCATAATTCTTTACGTGTACTTATACTTACTTACTTACAAATGGCTTTTAAGGAACCCGAAGGTTCATTGCCGCCCTCACATAAGCCCGCCAGCGGTCCCTATCCTGTGCAAGATTAATCCAGTCTCTATCATCATACCCCACCTCCCTCAAATCCATTTTAATATTATCCTCCCATCTACGTCTCGGCCTCCCTAAAGGTCTTTTTCCCTCCGGTCTCGCAACTAACACTCTATATGCATTTCTGGATTCGCCCATACGTGCTACATGCCCTGCCCATCTCAAACGTCTGGATTTAATGTTCCTAATTATGTCAGGTGAAGAATACAATGCGTGCAGTTCTGTGTTGTGTAACTTTCTCCATTCTCCTGTAACTTCATCCCGCTTAGCCCCAAATATTTTCCTTAGCACCTTATTCTCAAACACCCTGAACCTATGTTCCTCTCTCAGAGTGAGAGTTCACTAATAAACGACTTCGTCCTTGCCACTCTTCCATTGTATTCGACTTTCCTTACCGTGTCTACGCACAATTTCAGGTGCACAGACTATCCTCTTGCTTGGTTAAGTTAGGCGGTTAGTTTCGATGCACTCAGTTTTGGTTCTACCTTGATTTTTTTTATGAGAATTTCTGGTAGATCTTTTTGAAATGTAGAATCTATTCTGTCCTCTTTTTGATAGTGTCTTATGATATCATGAACTGTACTTTTGCACATTTACAACATTTGTGCAATTTGTCTTTCAGAGCGACCTTTTGCGTGATGAAAAATCACGAGCTGGCGTTGTTCAAATGTCGTACTTATTCCTTTGCGTCCCATTTTAGTGCTGTTTGTACAGTATCGCCACTGGCTTTACAGAAACTGAACACAGCAATAGAGGACAGGTAAGACTAGCCACTCCTACCCCTTCTTCTAGAAGATGCGGAATGCAAACAAAGGAAGAAGTGTGTACAATCAGCAGTTGCCCGATGTTCACCTGTTCACACCACGATGGTAACTGAAATGGTATGGCTTCCACTGCTCAAAGGTATGCGACAGTCAAGCGCAACTATCAAGAAACCTGTACTGCGGCCATTTCAAACCAGGGAAATCATTCTGCCCGATCCTGTATTTAAATTTAACAAATTTCGGACTAAAATTGTGGAAGTTTCAAAATTCATGTAAATGTTCCCATAACTTTTTCCGAACTTTTTTAGGTTTCAAAATATTGAAGAGAGAGATCCGATGTATATCTCTTCAGCACAAAGATTCCTCGCAGCACCATTACAAACAACATTAGATCTCAAACTTTACAGTAAGGGGCTTTTCCTCAGTGGTATCATTTTTCATAATTATTCTCTTTCACTTAAACCCTGTCGCCACACATTTTCCTTAAGTATAATAATTAAAATCTGTGACTGAATTTCAGTTACCCTAGTATTATTTTTATGTAGATTTATATAGGGAATATTTGTGTAGGCTATGGATAAGCAGATGGTAACAGCAGGCGCGGAACGGATTTATCGAACATAATAAACTTGAATGAACATAAGATTTCACCTTGCAACGTTATTTACTTACATTTAGCTGAGGTACTTCAAATGGAGCCCTCCTGTACAGAGACGTTTTAGCGTTACATGAAGAACTGACACGCCCACTAATGTTTATTCTGTCGATCTTATGGCGTCACAAGCAATTAAAAGTTCTACCTAAGAGTTCCTCTGTATTGTCTACAGACAATTTAGTTTCACAACGGTAAAAACACTGCCGCCAGTAAAATCATGTAGATTTTAAAGAGATATTACCGATCTGTTTATAGATTCCCAGAGGATTTGCATGGTTTCCTGCTAGTCATAACACTATTAATCAAGTAGTTTCCGAACAAAAATTCCGATTCTCAAATTACTCCTGATTGACGTCTCTCTTTCTACCCAAAAAGATTGGACATTATGATTCAAACGCTGTTTCTAGGCCTACACATAGTTTATTACCTAACCCTTGCTGTTCTGGGACGCATGGTAGCGTAAAGCCTTGGTTTTTCAGAACCGATGCATGCGAAGTGCGAGGCGGGCCTCGCATCTCACACGTCGCATGCGTCGGTTCAGAAAAACCAAGGCTTTAGTCGGAAGATGGCGGATGCGATTCCCGATGGGGTCATGGATTTTATCCATGGATCTAATATTCCTGGTCGCACATACTTCTGAAGTTTACTCAGACTATACCAAGTAACAACGGTATTTCCTTGAAAGTAAACGAGGCAAACACGTAGGACTGACATCCGATTGCCTAGAAAATGTGAGAGACTTAACTCCCTGCTGCCATGTGGGCCCCCATGGCCTATAAGAGGGATACCTTTTACGACCACACTGATGTCATACTTATGCTGTATCGTAAATAGTTAAAGCACAAACTCCTTCAAATATTTGGTTCTTTAGACCAGAGACGTGCAAAATGTAAGGAGCAATTGATGCAGCCTGCATGACAACAAGTTGGGAGGAACAAGAAATACAGCACTGATATCTACGGTTGGTTTTGTTTTTCGCTTGGGGGGTAGCTTGACTTCACGGCGATCACAGAGTTTGTTTTCTGTTACAACACACATTTTGCCCGCCTGTGCTTTAGACTCTTGTATAGCTCATTTGGTGGACCGACTGACCAAGAAGTGGAAGGTCCGGGGTTCGATCCCAGGTGGTAACGGGATTTTCTCGTTGCCAAAACGTCCAGAACGGCCCCGAGATCCATTCAGCCTATCAAATTGAGTTCCGGTTTTTCCCGAGTATAAAAAGACGTTCGGAGCGTGGTGTCGACCACACCACCTCATTCTAGTGCCGAGGTCAAGAAAGCATGGTGCTCTATCTCCATGCCCCCAAGTCTTTCATATAATGTATAGGAGATACATTTTACTTTCTTTTAGACTATTATTTATTCTTGAATACACATCTTGGAATGATGTTCCGAACAACAGTGTTCTTAGAAATAGTGAGATGTAGTAAGATCCATCATTCTATGCAATGCTTTTAACGTGGTCAGAGTGGATTTTAGATTTTATTCGCAGGTCTCAACAACGGACCCTAACTTCATTATGAAAACAGATCAAGGGACTAGTTCAAAAGAAAACAACACGAAATTTAAAGTTCTGATAAACTTCAATTTTGAAGCTTCATGTTGCTGTGAAAAATCTAAGGATAATTGAAATTACTCCAATTTCTGTTAGTGATGTTTTATATATAAAATAAGTTTCAAATTAGAGTGTGTTAACTGGATTATTCACAACAACATGAAGCTTTAAAATGCAGTTCTATCAAAACGTTTAATTTTGAATTGTCTCCCTTTTGAACTAACCCGTCAAGGTAGCCTATACACAGTTTGACAGTATACGTAGGTATTTCATTTTGTATACTTTAAATCGTAACTGTACCCGTAAAGTATCATTCATATACCTAAATTACAGTAGGCCAATTGTGCTTATAATAAATACGTACGAAGTCGTTCCATCTGTTTAGTGAGGGAGAATGAATTATTAGACTTCATTAATGCTGTCACTTCTTTACTCTGTTATGAAAGTATGCACAATCAAGATAAAAGCGAAAGATACTGTTGCCTGCTACCAAACTTTTAAGAGTCACGAACATTCCCATTTTGTCTCGCAAGTGGATAACAGTTTTATTTTGTATACTGTTTCTCACGACATTAAGTATTCGGACGCTGCTGGCACTTGTCTGTGGGCATTACTTCTATAAGTCAATGCGTAATTGGTATTTATCTAACGTCTATTTTCAACTTCAGACTCTATTATCAGAAGATATGACAACATTAATAAATTAGTGGCGAAACAATAATATCCTATCCATCACAAATTACCCGCTTCGTTGAGTCAGAATTCGCAATCTAAGTTGGAACTTTAATGCTTTCAACTTCAATAAACTGTCAAAGTCTTACAATTCTAACGATGTTTTATACTAGCTCCAAATTTGACATTTTTCGAAATGACATTGAATGAATATGCGGTGAGAGTCCTTTGAAGAGAGGTCAGCACTATTTCGCGTCAATATCTAAGACAACGTATAAGCCTATTGACAGCACCGAAGATTCAAACCTTAGTTGATTCAAACCCCCAAACATCGTGACGAGAGTTCAACAGTGTACCAGAATGGCGAAAGGCTATGAGCGTATTCCGAATCTCAGCGCTGAGCAATCTGATGGCATCACGGTGTTCCGAATTTCATCGATGGAGTCACTGATGCTCCACCGGTGTCGCACCGGTGCTATCAGCTTGCAGAGGTGGTGGCAGTCTCCATCAGCCGCCATCAGTGAATCTGATTGGTTCTTGTATAGGGCGGGAATTAGCACACGAATGACATCGTGCACTGTTGTGTCATGGCGGTGTGTTCTGCTTTAGTTCTGCTGTATTGTTTGTCATGAGCACAACATCAAAACAATATGTTAATGGCTTATGAGCGAACATGTCAACGGACCAGTTATTACTACCGGTTCAAGAAATAAATTGTTTATGCTCTCTTTTCTTTGAACGAGATGGCAGTACGGAAATTTCGCAAAATTTTGCTAGCGTAGCACAGACAACAACTTATACAGTCGTCATGACAGCCATCGATCCTTCCAGCAGTTTTGTTCCTATTTCGCTGCAACGTGACGTCATTATTGTGAGATTCGGAATACACTTATCAATTAATATCACGCAGTATGGCAGGATGTGTATGTGTGTAATGTACGGAGTGGCGCATACTCATTATACGTATGAAATATAGGTGACAGACTTCAGAAATTTAAACTATTTACGGCTTCGTTAATACAAATTCCAAATACTTATGCAACACTTTCACACATAAACACATATTATTATGAACCTCAATGCAAGTTCCACCACATATCGAATGAATAATAACTTTGTGCCATCTTGAATAATTAATAAAATAAACGTGATGTTCCAAAGGAAAAGGCATCTTAGCTTCCCCGAATAAATTTTACAGGATGACAAATTGTCGACAGTATGGTACAATTTTCTCATTTTCTTTCTTTTTTTTTTTGCCAGCAAACGCTATCTACATCCTTTCTGAACAACTAGAAGTACTTAACAGTTCAAAAATCGAGTAACACATACTATAAGAAGCATTTTTATTATAGTGGTGAATTATTTGAAAAAGAGACCTTATCTTCCCTGATGCAGTCAGCAATCTTTTGTGATATCAAAATTATTTATTTTCTTGAACTTGTGATCAGTCATTTACATCATGTTAGGTTCAGTTTCATTGATTATTAAATTTTGGTTAGTTTATGTAATGTTCAGTTCATTTTATAATTTATTTAGTTCTCAATTTCAATTCCCTGATTTATATTCTCCTAGATATTTACTGGTTTTCTTTTTAAATCATAATAGCCTACATCATAATTCTTCCTCCATTACTTATAATATTATCATTATTATTTGGTTAGATTACATTGAGCACCCTTATCATTATTAATTTTGTTGATAAAGTACAAAATGAAGTTTTTTAAATACGATTGTTCAGAGTGATTCTCTTTATTTTCAATTATACTATTTTATGCTCGACCATGCCGAAATGTAGTAATTATACACCTGGTAGTAGTCCTTTAATGCACCTCATTAAAGTACACCTATTCATTACACTTCAGTTGTTCAGCCAATGAGAAATCACCATTGTAGCATTATAAAACCGCAAGTATCGATTATTCTCGGATATGCAATGGAAAGACAACTAGCGAAACGTCACGGAGGCTGGAAATCCAATACTGTCGCAGAAGGTTATGTTCTGTTACTATATTAATTAGCGTTAATTGTAAATAATATTCAAATAAATTCAATTTGTCATCTAGTTTTTCAATTGTAAATCAATTTCCAGGTTATATCAAGATTAATGTTCATGTTATTCTCTAGATTATATCAAGGTCAATGACATTCGTTCCTCGGAAAAAAAATCAATACTTTCGTGTCTGCGCACATCTCACAATTTAGAAGGTCAGTTCCGCTCCTCACTTAGATAACCATAACATGAATACTTATGAATAATTTCAAGTTAGAAATATGGTCGAGCATAAAAAGTCGTATGAAACTTGCCTATAATGATAATTAAGACGCTGGTATGAAAATTATGAAACGAGCGCAAGCGAGATTCATAAACAAACATACTCGCGTCTTAATTACTACCATTATAGGCTCGTTGCATAATGTACTATTTTCAGATGGTAGTATTGTTGTGCCCCATGGCTTAACCAATCCCTGTAGCACATTTTCCATTTCGAAATTGATTTCGAAACAATCCAAGAAGTGTTTTAAAACAGGGTGAATGTATTCCAGCTATGTCAACCAGGAAATACAAAGCTTGTGAAAAATTTGAGTGCAGGGTACAGATAACTCAAGCTAGGAAGCTGCCTGGAGAGGAGAGGTAGTACAGCTGAAAAAGGGGGCCACCTATGCTCCGAAACCCATGTATAGTTATATTATCTGAAAAGTTGACTTCCTGGCGATGTATTCAAGTTGCATCCTCCCTATAATATGTTGAACAGTTGTACGAAGCGATTCTCCTCTGTGTATGTACGGACGCTGATGGGAATAGCTGACACGTGGGCATTCTATCACCGCCTTCCATAAACGTATCCTTGCGCCATAAATCACACCTGAACTCATTAAATTGGTCCAGTGAAATTAATCATGCATTCTAATTGGTTAAATTAAAACAGGCATTGTTCGGACTCTTCTCTTATGCGAAATCTCAACAAAGCGACTTGTTCATGTATTGTACAGAATACATTTAGTTATAATAGTTAGGGCAGTATGATTAAGATGACATCTTAAATGTTATGTAATCAAAAACATCCTAAAGCCCATCGCACCTGTCCTGTGACGTCACAGTCGGAAAGCCGGTAACAGACCACAAAAAAGCGCTTTGTTGATGAATCAGAGGACAGAATCGAAATAGAATCTAGGCAGTTGAGAGAAGATTCTTGTCAAGATGGCGTCAGTTGCTTCAGCACCCATTCGATTTAAGTAATAAATATAACATCTTCATTTTGAAAATAAGTCAAGTTTAGTTTTGTCTGTAATTAATTTATTCTTGAATCTTAATTTACCATAACTTAAGAAACCAATTATATCCCTATATGTCCTGAGTAGAACCAGCTCATTGAGTGAAGCCAACATTTTGTCTATAAGATATTACAATGGTGGTATCAGAAAATCCTGATGAATTTTAGTATGGTCATTGTCGGGAGTCAAACGCAGTAGCCAACCGTTCTACAATTCATCCGACATAAGTTAAAGTAAAACTTAACTTGCATGAGGTAGAAGCGCGCGCAACATTAGGCCTATGTTTACATTTTCCTCTGCAGATGTTCAGGACTTGTTATACACAAACTTAACCTTTACAACTGCATTCAGCATTCTGAATAAGGCGAATTATTTTTAATTTAATTGATAGTGGATGAAGGTAAGAAAGTTGAATATTAATTTTAACCCGAGTTCATTAAAAAAAACTAATGATTATATAACTGTATATTCCAAGTTCAATAACTTAACTTTTTATCGATTTAAAACAGAATTTTTCTGAAAAACAGCATAGATTTAGCATGAAATCCTCTTTGAGAATATGTTAAAAAGTGAATATGGATGTTCTTCACCCTAAGGTACCTTTTTCTGTGGAACATCACAAATTATGGTATTCAATTTTTTTTTCGGTTCGCTACTTTCTTAACCAATAAAAACCACGGAACAATAGTACAGGGGCATCATTTTATTTTTACTTCAATTTATATTGTACCCGAGTTGTAATATATTTCACTTCCACCCCGTCTACTAGTAAACTTCCACCGTTCTCCACATAGAACCAAGCGTATACAGTCAAAGTCGCCTTACGGTCATAGTAAACACAAACAGTACTGAGTTAGTGAGTATAGTACGTTCCAGAAATATGTTCGCGTTTTCCAGTGACGAAAGAGCTTTCAATATTGAGAATATTCTCCCACAGATACTGTCGTCCGTTTGCCTATGTCGCATCCCGGTTTCCCCCCCCCCACCCGCTTCTGCTCGCCCATCTGCAAAGGCTAGAGGCTGGGCTGTCTTAGCTCTTTTCTGAAAACATTAATTTCTGTTAGGAATTGGACGTCTAGGTAATATTATACAACTGTTTAAAATAACTTAAATAAAAGGGCCTCGTTAATTAACAGTCACGTGATTTCCCTCCTTTCTACGACCCTGCGACAAAACCACTTGGACGAACAGTAGATAGGATGTCTGAGTAATTTTATCTTTTCCGATCAGGCAGAAGTGAAAACTGAATTTACAGTACGTAAGATACTCTTTTATAGAATAGGTGCAGAATTATTTCAACATGAGTTACTAGTACGAGGGACAAAACTGGTAAGTGGAATTAGGTACAATAGTCACCATTTTCAAAAATGTGTTTAAATATCCATATTACGATTATTTTTTAATTTAACTTCATTCTCTATATTGTACGCTAATGTGCTGTAGACAGTATAATATACACTGCATAATGAATACGTCCGCATGGATAGCTCAGTCCGTGAGTAAAAACACTTATTGTTAATACAATGCTGTATTTTGATCAAACAAAAACCTAATGAAAATTATCAAACTCAAAATCGCAATATTTCCTAGTTTACGTAGATGGATGAACTACTTTTCTTCCTTCCTATACCTAGTAAAGTGATTTGTTTGTATTTTACGCCAGTTTCATCGAACTCCAGTCGTGGAAAGGGGTAGCAAACAGTGTTTCCGGTTCTCAACGTTAATCCAAAGGTATAGCCAGGTTAATATTAGAAATGTTAGTAAAAATAAAATGACGTCCCTGTAGAAGGGGAAAAAAATTAAACCGAGATACTTAGATAAAACTTGTCCCATTGCCGATGTTTTCAATACAATCTCACAGTAAGTCTGGTTCGAATTCAGGCATCCAATAGTAAGAAGCCGTCAAACGACTAAGCTAACGTGAGATTGTCCCTGTTAACATGATAGCACATACGCAGCTATCCTTATTAAGTGTAACATGAAATTACTGAGGGAATTGAATGATGACATAAGTTATTGGTTAGAAAATGACCTATGACCCTGTCAGAAATGATTAAGGATCAGAGGAACTGTGGCTGTTGGCGTTGTCAGCTGCATTTACACGTTGTTTCCACCCGACCCTAAACCACACCCGACACACAAGTGGGTATCGCTGGGAAATGAGACCAATGCAACAGATTCGTTCCAAGCACCAAAAAGCTACGCCATAACACAACCACGCTGACAGATGAAAACCACAATTGAAGCACTGGGTTCCAGTCCGCAGACTCGGGTTCAAGTTCACAGAAGTCCAAGTGGAACATGTTCTATTGGTACACTGCAGTTTTTCCTTTTATAAATTTCTTCACTCCCTACTGTCACCGCGATGTACACTTAAATCTGAAAAATTATAATCCATAAGAGAAGCAACAACTACCCATCCATGCCAGAGTCGACCTGGTTGGCAAGTTGGTATAGCGCTGGCCTTCTATACCCAAGGTTGCGGGTTCGATCCCGGGCCAGGTCGATGGCATTTAAGTGTGCTTAAATTCGACAGGCTCATGTCAGTAGATTTACTGGCATGTAAAAGAACTCCTGCGGGACAAAATTCCGGCACATCCGGCGACGCTGATATAACCTCTGCAGTTGCGAGCGTCGTTAAATAAAACATAACTTTTTTTTCCATGCCAGGTACTACGCGTAGTTTGGTCCAATGCAGCAACAGACGTGCAGCAATATTATTACAGAGGAGAATAATAAAAATTTGTATAAAGAAAAAAATGGATTATCATACACGACTCATATACAAAGAATTCAATGTCCTGAATATTAAACAAATTACATTATATACCGTTCGACAAGGGTGTTCTTTATCACCTGTTTTATTTAATTTATACATTGACGACGTCACCAGAAGGTGGCTATTACATATGGAAACAATTTTTAACCGAACCAATACACCTCTAAATACAATATTGTTTGCTGATGATCAGGCTATATTTACAACTACAGAAGATGACCTCCAACGAGCTTTATTTAAACTGAACTGCATCGCCAAAGAATATGATCTTCAGATATCTACTAAAAAGACTAAAGTGATGGGTTTTAAGGGAACAACGCCATTAAGAACAAAAATAATTATTAATAATGAAATCATAGAGCAAGTGAACTGTTTTAATTACCTAGGCTGCATGATATCATATGAACAAATTAACGACATAGATAGGAAGCTCTCTAAATTCCAGCAGTTAATTGGCACGATAAAAAGAACACTAAAGAAGAAAGTTAGGACTGACACAATTTTAAAATTTTACAAAACAATGGCGATTCCAACATTAACCTATGGATCCGAAACATGGTGTATGACAACTCAACAAATGAAGAGAATAGAAGCAGCTGAAATGAGACTGCTAAGGCCAATAGCAGGATATAGCTTATTGGACCATAAGCGAAATGAAGACATACGACAGGAACTAAATATGCCAAATATTACAGAAACTATCACAGAATATAGGAATAAATGGCATGAACATATATGTAGGATGGAACCAACTCGCATTCCATACCGACTACACCATTATAAACCCCAAGGGAGAAGACGAATCGGACGCCCTAGAAAACGCTGGAAAGACCAATTTTAATATTGCTATGGAGACGAAACGGGCCAATGGGCCCAAATCGTATTGTTGTTGATGATGATGACATTATATACCCTATTAAAATACTACCACAAAAACAATAATAATAATAATTATTATCATGACCATGGTTACAGTACAAGAAGACGAATTATATCATGTCCTTTGTTTGAACCCAAATGCAATTCTAAACCAGGACTAAGGCATGCCTCAAATTTCGGCCCGAGATTGTATAACAACTTCATTAAAAACATTCAAAATTAGCAACTTCCAATAATAAATTATTTAAAAAGCAAGCACTTCAACCGATTTTAAACACTGATTAGTATTCTATTATATATACCTATATTCACTTTTGTTATTTTTAATTTTTTCTTTACATGAAATTAAAAAATATATGCATCACATATTCATTATATGAGGTCTCTCCATCCTCATTGAATATTAACACGATTACTATGAAGTAGTCAATGTGTATTATCACCATTAATTCGAGAAAAATTCGTTCCGGCACCGGGAATCGAACCCGGGACCTCTCAGCTCTGCGCGGTGAGGGCTCTTTCCAACTGAGCTATGCCGGGACACGATCCACGGTGCCGGTTGAACTCCTCTCATTGTACTGTTTTTACGGCCTACTACCTGCATTTAAACCTATGTAAGTCATGTATGCAGGAGCACATATTTAAATGGCTTTTATGCCCATATTGAACAACAGTTTGTGATAACTGTAAACATTTTAATACATCCCATATTCATTATATGAGATCTGGCCATCCTCATTGAATATTAACACGACTACTATGAAGTAGTCAATGTGTATTATCACCATTAAATCGAGAAAAATTATAAATATTTTTCTAAGTTAGGAATCTTTAAAAATTCAATAAATCAATTACAACTAAAATATCATTTATGTATATAATAATTATTACTCCATTATATTATTGCATAATATTTTGCATTTATTGTATTATTTAATATTTTCCATTTCATTTATTATTTCTTCTACTTTCTAGTTTTGCCTGATATAATTTCATTGCATTTCTTGTATTATTATTTTGATATTCATCACATTCTTTTGCTTAGATATATTTGATATAATTTAATTGTATTTCTTATATTATTCTTTCTTGTATTATTATTATTTTGGTATTCATCACTTTACTTTTGCTTACATATATTTGATTATTTAAATTAAACAATTAAATAATTATTTTAGTGTAAGCTTAAACTTGTAATATAACTTTTTCATTATTCGATGCAAACTCCACTCCCGGCCACAAGCTTTTGCTTCGTCGGGAATGCGAACCAAAAGTGTACCATTATTATGATCGTTCAAATAAATTTTTATTAAATTAAATTTTATTAAATCTGAGTCGTAAAGGCAAACTAACTCCTGTGAAATCCTTTTCATTAACAATTGCCTGAACACAGTTTTTACTAGGGTACATGTCTTTGTATTATGAAGCAACTTCGATGTAATAAAAAATATATAATATTATTAATAGTAACCCATTGTTAGTAGCATGAAGATCAAACTGAGTATAAGGTCACAACCTGTTGTTACGTTAACTGCGCCTAGGTTGTGCAGGACGTCTTCTGCATTTAGATCGATATTTGAATGTCAATGGGATTAAAGCTTCATGAATCCCTGACGTGTGCTTACCTTTCTTCGAGGTATCCAATCTGGAAAGCATGCATATTTACACAAATACAACTTCCTATGTGTAAACAGAGGTCGGGAAGAAGTTACACAAATCATATATTTCCATCTATTCAACTAATAATGGAATAAAAGCGACCCAAATGTGATATATTCCTTATCAAGTGACGGGTATAATCCTTAACACGATGGTGTTAGGGAAGGTCATTTTTTGTGCAAATCAAGTTTTGTTCCCCAGGCAAATACAAAAGTTAAATTCTAAAAAAACAAAAGAATATTAGCATTTGATGTGTTCCATTTTTTTTATTTTGTTGGGTTATTTTACGACGCTGTATCAACATCTCAGGTTATTTAGCGTCCGAATGAAATGAAGGTGATAATGCCGGTGAAATGAGTCCGGGATCCAGCACCGAAAGTTACCCAGCATTTGCTCGTATTGGGTTGAGGGAAAACCCCGTAAAAAAACTCAACCAGGTAACTTGCCCTGATCGGGATTCGAACCCGGGCCACCTGGTTTCGCGGCCAGACGTTGATGTGTTCTATTTGTGTAGAAAATTATTTGCAATAACGGTCCGATGTTTAATTTTCACTTAACTCGAAACTCATTTTTATGACTTATCTCCCTTTATCCATACACGATGAAAACCTACGTTTCAGTTAAAGACTTGTAAGGCCAAATTGTATAAAACTCCCTGACTAAAGATCAACTTTGGTCGAAGATCGGAAAGTGAACCAAGTTCAGACACTTCTTCTATTGAATAAAACTTTTCTGCGATCAAATTACCTTGGTTCAAATACAACCTAAGTTCACGTGAAAAGGATCTGGCAACATCGTATAAACAGGTGAAGTATGTGATGCGCGTGCCATGTTGTACAGATTTGTTCAGTGTTGCCAATGTAGCGACTTTAACTCTTTTTCAACGACAATTTCTTTTAACTTTTATATTGCTTAAATAAGGATCTAGCGACCTTTTTAGCACCTCATAGTGACAAAATTTAATCTTTCTTTGTTGATAATGAGAAATCTAGCGACTTTCCAATTACTTTTTGGCGACTTTCCGTATACTCTGTTGGAGACACTGGTTTGTTTTGTGCATTGTAAATAATAGCGGACAATAAGAAGAAGGTTGACTGTTCTCCAAATTGTTATCATGTTATGGTGTTTGATACTGCTAAACATAATAAAGCTTTATAAAACGACAATTTTCATTTAGTAATACAGTTCATTGAAAATTAATGTACCTATCATATCCATTAACAATTAATGGTTGTTATAAACATAATATAATTATAGGTTATGTTATTTGATACTGCTTAATGCGGTAAAGCCTTATAAAATATAAGAATGTTTGTGTATTAAGGCAAGAAATTGAATATATATATATATATATATATATATATATATATATATAAATATAAATGTACCTACCATATCTATTAATAATAATGGTTATTCCTTTTGCACAATCTGCCACTCGTATATTTCAAACAGAAAAGAAATAACTGAACTTGGATCATCTAACTTAATCGGAGAAATTTCTTCAGTCAAAGTTGACTTTAGTTTAAGACAAATTAATCTCAGATTAGACTTTATACAACATAAAATTCCAAGTTCAGCTAGAACGAGGATCAATTTAACCTCTGATCTAAGATTAAATGGTTTATACAATCGGCCCTAAGTGTTCTACTCCTGTTACTTGAAAGTAATTCGTGACCTGTGTTCCATAATAATCACCAAATACAAGTTAGAATTTGTAAGTTCTACCCAAGATATTACGTGTAATTCTTCCTCCAAAAATACAACATTTCTTGTGAATTATTCTGTCCTATGCTGTGCTTATGCATGCATGCATGTATGTATGTATGTATGTATGTATGTATGTATGTATGTATGTATGTATGTATGTATGTATGTATGTATGTATGTATGTATGTATGTATGTATGTATGTATGTATGTATGTATGTATACGTATATTAAACTTTTTTTCTGGATAAGAATTCCATGTCCCTGGTACAAGTGCCATATGTTCTTGAATCTCATATAATTTACTCGACAGATTCAGGAAGTGAAATCTTCGGCATTTGACCTAGACTCAATTTGTTCTCCCTTTCCTAACCTTCTAAACAATTTCAACCCTGCACGCTAGACACATTTGGTGGGACTCCTGTGACATGGAACAATGATGCTGAACGTCTATATAAGACCACACTGGATATTTCAATAAAAACGAACAAAGTTTTATATATATTACAATGTACCGAAGTACATACGATATTTCCGTGTAGAAATTCTGCGTCACCATATGATGAAGGATGAGTGGAACAGAAAAAAATTCTCTCCGGCACCGGGATTTGAACCCGGGTTTTCAACTCTACGTGCTGACGCTCTATCCACTAAGCCACACCGGATTCCCATTCCGATGTCGGATTGAATCCACTCAGTTTAAGTTCCACCTCTTAGGTTCCTTCTAGTGGCCTACCTTCATACACTGCGTCATAGATGTATGACAGTGGCACAATGTCCATACATGTGCAGAGGTGCAATATGATGACGCAGAATTTCTGCACGGAAATATCATCTGCACTTCGGTACATTGTAATAATATATAATATGCGAAAAATAATCACTTACGGTCTTACTAATAAAAACTCTATATACAGACGTTTAACTGTCTTATACTTATACAATGAGTAGCTCGTTTATAAGTCGTGTGTAAATTCCTTACTAATAATCACTACATACGTATAACTGTTACAAAGCTACATCATAGTTTCGTCATTACTTCGTTACGAAAGGTAATAGAATATCTGAGGTTCTCTACTGCATCCGGTAGAGCGCTCTAGTGTGGCGTGTTAAATATCGATAGTACAACTGGTTCTAATCGATTACCACACTACAATTTGGTCAAAGAGTACAAGCTACAGCAATATTATTCTAATAATTCTATGATCTTTTGTTTGTTCTTCTGTGGTTACAAGGTAAACATCATCATAAAATGACAGTCGATACGAACAGCTGTTAGAGGGGCTGCCATTTTTTCCTTATATACAACGCTTAAACAAGGGGTTTCGTGTATATAACTACTCCAAAGCAATTCCCATTGTATAGTTACAGCCTGTTTATACGTCCATAGCTTATTCACGGTTTATTAGTAACGTTTTCTGTCTCAAATCTGCATAAGTCTCGTATAAAAACTATACACGGTTTATTAGTAAGACTGCTAGTGATTTAAGACGGCGCTTACTCCGTCGGATCCCGGCCACTTAGTCACTCATAACGAGTGCACCTCTGCACATGTGTGGACATTGTGCCACTGTCATACATCTATGACGCAATACATGAGGGTAGGCCACCAGAGGGAACCCAACTGAGAGGATTCGATCCGACACCGGGATGGGAATCCGGTGTGGCTCAATGGATAGAGCGTCAGCACGAAGAGCTGAAAACCCGAGTTCAAATCCCGGTGCGGAGAGAATTTTTCTCCGTTCCACTCATCTTTCATTCAGAATACTAGCTAATTAAAGAAATGATATTGCTGAATAGTTCATTTTATATCTGTAATATTATTTTACCCTTAAAACTAAAGAATAATGGTATTTTACAAACAACTTCAAATTAGTGTAATTCTGAAAATATTGAGATTAGGACAAATGTTTATATGACATTCCTTGCTCAGAATGTCTTCGGAAATAAGCTCCGTTAGAGACGGTAAATCCTCCTGAATCACTCTGTATATAGTTAATGGAAAGAACAATAGATATTAGGAAATGTCTAAAACACATGAAATCTCATATTTCAGAATTTTGTGGTAGGCCTACCGGTATAGCTCCCACTTGCAATGAACCCTCAATTGTTCATCGTAATAAATTATGTGTGTGTATGTCTAATGCCTATCTACTTTACTTGCGTGATTTGGGTTCCACATACTGCGGACAGATGGCATAACTGTGACTCATTTTCAAGTTGCACACCACTTCGACGGGCCACGTTATGCATTATGTTCATCTGTGAAGCGTCATGTCATGTACTAGGGTGAGTGTATGTTAAGTGTTCGTGTAAGTGTAGTGTAGGCAATGGGTGATCATGATGAAGATGAGGAAGGGAGAAGGGGAAACCCAGTGCCGGCATGTAGCCTACTCCTGTCGAATAGCATCAAGGGGGCCGTCAGGCTTAACGTCCCCATCCGACGGACGAATCAGTATCAACAGACATATGTCTTCTCTTCATATGCACTGCGGAGAGATTTGGGATTTAACCCAGGCATGTTGGTGCATAATTTAGTGATTAGAAGTTGTGCACCGCCATCTCCCATAAAATTTTCTGATCCCCCAGGAAATCTAACCCGGACCGCTTAGTCTGGAAACAGCCGCGTTACCACAGAGCTAACTCGGCGGACTCGTAATAAATTATAGTGTTTCATATCTTAATGCGCTTTGCTGTAGCGGCCACTTCACCTACAAGGTCGTTTCGCTGGTTGCAGTCTGAGCTAGGCGCAGCGAATGTGCTTGCGGGCTATTCCATATGAAATCGATCAGTAAAAAATCTCGCATTTTTAATACTCTAATTTTTCCCTATTGATACAAGGTGCTGAGGACAGTGCATTTGCAAAAATATACTATCGTAAGTCAAACGGTTTTCGTATTGTTGAGCGACAAATTTAGCGTATTTTATAAAAACAAGCCTCTTTCAGCGCTCAGAACTCTGGAACCATTTACTGCAGAACATTGAACGAGAGCTTATTTTGAAGCTGACATTTGGTAGGTTATGTTAAGAAGTAATCCTTAGTTTTATTGTATACAGAGAGATAGATAATATGATTTTATTTACTTTTAGGCTTTTTGACCATTTGTAAAAATGTAAAAAATATTGAGAAAAAACCTTGCATTATTAAGAGGGATTCGGCATTGTTTGCTTAGTGGCTCGGCAATAAGTTTCGAGGGTATTAAATAAATTATTTTCACACGCCTGGACTTGAACGGCGCAGTACCGCACGCACTGGCCGAGAGCTGAAGATAAGCGAGCGATGGGCGTCATTTTACTCCTGTGTTTATGAAAATTTGTGATAAAGCTAGCCCAGCTATGCGCTACTAGACGAAACATCACGTGTTTGTCTCCTGGCCTATTTGTATCGGCTAGCTCCCGCCTCACAGTCAGCTTGTTATTTCACGCGGGTACTATTTATTTTCTTTATTTGATATTTTCAATACTTTCTTATCAACGGTGCACCAGTATAAAATATGTTTATTTGTACTTTCAATGCGGAATCTAACCATATATTTTAAAAATATTTTTTCGTGGTCAAAGGCGTCTTAATGAGGAAAAATCTAAATTTCTCCATTTCCATAAAAAGTAAGAAAAACTGTTTATATGTCAATATAAGCTTTAATTTCTCAGCATCAAAATGAACCATGATTTTGATCATTGGGTGAAAGGGTTTTGGAGCCACAACAGTTTGAAGCTGCTAATTTTTATGAAAATACGATAAATTTAAATATTTTTAATTTAAACACTATGAAGTTCTGATGCCTCAAACTTTGCACAAAGCATTGTATCACAGTTGTCAACGGACAGAAAAAGTTTCATTGTATTTAAGAATTGCAAGGTCAATTTTATCTATATTTCGATCGATTTGAGATGGAATAGCCCTTGCGTGTGATATCTAATGTACTGGCTCTAGACCCATCTTGCATTGTTAACGCATTGTTAATATTGTAGAAAATTTTCTTTAATCAAGTTTTAAATTCACACCAAATGGCAGGAAGTATTTAAAATCTTCAGTAATTTACTTTGGCTTACGATTTTAATGGTATATTATATTACTCATAGACAGGGGCGAATGCTGGTTACGAAAGTTAGGCTTGCTCTTTTATTGATGGGGGAAGATGGGAGGATATAATTCATCTGGCTTGCAGACTTTTCGTGTCTTGTAATAGACAATGTTAAAGTATTTAAATTGTCAAAGCCACTTTTACACCATACACCGTTATCTGTAGAAAATAACAAACACGGCCAACAAAACAGTTTATTCAGTTTTTTCGACCCTGCCAACCAATGCGTATTGTTGTATTGAGATGTACTGAACGAGCGCACATATTCTCTATTTTTCTCCTTATGCTGTCTTTTTAAATCTGGGAGCCCTGGACATGGTCTGCCGTTCTTTATAATGTCGGTCTTCTCTTGAATAGTCCTCCGGGAAAATGAATTTGATAATAAAGTTTCAATAACACACATTTCCGAACTCATTGCAGCACTTCAAATTAACGTTTAAGAATTAATAATACATGCAGCAGCTAACATATGCATTCCGCTCATAAAATTACATTACACTCGCAAATCACAGCACATTCACTGGTAAAAACTGTTGCCAATCAGTGTTGCCAACTCGATTCTTAAACATCCGCTGTGAAGCCTTGCAGAAACCGCTAAATTGCTATATTGTCAATGTAAAATTATATTATTTTGCCGCTGTGAGTGCTAAAAATACCCGCTAAATCCCTAGATCAGCAATACAAGTTTCATAAATTTTACCCGCTAAACTAACGCCGAAAAACGCTAGATCTAGCGGGAAGACCGCTGAATTGGCGGCAACACTGCTGCTATCTGTGTAACGTTAATTATAGTCTCTGGTGTAGCTCTCGGACCAGAGCTTCATACAGCATATAACAGAAGCATGTGCGACTGGGACGGATTAGGAAGAAGGCGCTTGCGCGCGCATCATATTCTCGCTGTTTCCTGTAGCTCCGAGAAACGAGCAAGCGTTGCGATCTTGGGGTGCGCAACCTGCGGATGGTATTATGCCTAGACATTATTACAAAAATCAAAAGAAATTTTAATGTACGTAATCCCATTTTGAGAAATACACATTCTACGAAAATATTTGGCTTGCGCAGCAAGCATAGCATGCCCGGAAAAATCGCCCCTGCTCATAGATATCGAAGTATTAATCTTATTGTCTCATCTGTAGTTTTCATGATCTCTGGCAACGGAACTCATATTTAAGGAACATTTATTTATTTTAATCTTGGCTAACTTCGCGAACGGTTATCAAGATATAGGCTGCCAAGCTGTCAACAAGGGCACAACAACCTCTCAGAAATGATCAAGTTTATTCAATTGAGGAGCAAAACTAATGGAGAGATGAAAGCAGGAGCTTGTAGTGTGATGTTGCCAAGAACACGGCCGGAAATTGGGGCAGGTATACTACACCCAACTGCCTCGTTACCTGGGAGAGCTGCATTCAACAAACATCTTGTTTATAATATGCCTCCCTTTTTCTTTGACGCCGTGAACATAGTTGCTTCTCGGAAAGTCTCATTTAACTCCGGCACTTCAAGTCACAGGTGCTCAATAAGAAGTGGTTTGATAGTTCCGGCATCTGTTCGTCGCTTACTCCAAGTACTTGATAATTGCAGCTTAAAGTGAGAGTCCTCAAGACATTTGATACTGCACTTGCTTTGTACCGCGAATACTTTCTACCTTCCTTTCTCAATTGCCATTCCTTCCTTCACTTCTTTCTCATTGTCTTATTCATAACTTCTAGTTTTCTTCTTTTATGACATATCTTATTTCTGGTTTTATTCCTTCATTCATTGTCTTCTTCATCTCTTCTTTTCCTACCATCTTTAGCTTTTCCTCCCTTGCTCCTCTCTCTCATCTTTCTTTTGTTATTTTCTTGCATTCTTTCCTACTTTATTTTCCTTCTTTTAAGTCTTCTTTCATTTCTTCGTTTTTACTTCTTCCTTTCTTTATTTCATTTATATTCCTTCTTATCTGTATTTCTTCAGATCTTCCTTCCTTTCTTTCCTTCATTATCTCTTCCTTCTTTCCTTGCTTCCCTTATTTCTTCAGCATTCTTTCTTTTTCCGCTACACCAGGCATGTCAAAACCCTGCACATCGTGCAACTGTCTCTGTGCGATGTGCACTCTCTATTCCCCTACCTGGAGGGAGTGAATCGCCTTAGAGGGGAACGCGACAGAGCTATACAATACCTGCAGCAGCTCTTGTTTCAGTAACACAGTTTCAGTACGAGTGCCGATTTGGCTGTGTCTGTGAATGAGTTATGATAAATAAAGTGAGGAGTTCACAGATAACGGAGAAGAGAAATTACGAATCATATAACATAATTGTTACAATGTTTTCCTCAGCCAACAATAATAATTATTTTAAAATGAAAGGCTTTCATCAGCCTGTGTTGAGGTAATAGTGTTGTGAGGTGACAATTTAGATCAGATTAGTAAAGTTCTCAAAATATATTGCCAGCGCTTATTTCTTAATCAGTACTCTCACGGCAAAACGTACTTGACAATGGCGTTGTTTTGGAGTCTGTACTAACACAGGCATCAAAGGTTAGACGACTTACGACTTTCATTTCATAAACTGGTAAGTGATGAGAATATAGTGAGGAATACATGTGAGGCTCTTGAGGTTGTAAGGAGAGAAGAAAATAACCATTTGCAAGGCGGAAAAATTTTCTGGTAAAATATATAATGGCAAATTTTCCATCTCACGTCACAATATTAATTCAATATACTTATATTAATAAATCTTTAAATCTGACAAAGAGAATATCGTCGCTTCACAGCTTGTGAACTACACTTTTAATTTCTTTGAGTAAAGCTCCCAACTTTTCGATACTTGCTCTCAACGTTTTCAAATAAACTACATGTGAATTTAAATTCAAGCTTAATTTACATTTATTAATATTAATATTAATTTATATTGACATACAGCAAAGAAATGATTTCAGTGTAAAAACTTCACAATGTCCTACTGCATGTAATTAATTGGGAGTATAATATTTTCTTCAACATTTGTGCACCAATGGTCACAGTAAATAATAATGCTTGACGAACAATGAAAGAGTAGAGTCTATTACTTTAAAATAATTAGTACCTACTACGTAAAATGAAATACTTGTTCTTTTCTTGTTGTTTCGAAATTACTGCAATTTCTTTTCTTCAAATACGGTATAAAAATCATATTAATAAATTATGCTTTACAAACCACTTCTTTGTGAAGTATAACTAAGTAAGCCTAAAGTTTCTTGTATTACAATTGTCAAATATAGACACTGATAATAACTGAGTTTTTTTTCGTTCTGCTAACCATGTTTATAATGTCCAATTAATGTCTATTTAATCCAACACTAGAAGCGCAGAATAGATTATTGTACACCCCTCCAGCTAAGAACGGGTAAGAGGCAACGCTTGATTGATGCAGTCTGCACAGACCGGCGATCCGCGCACATAATTTTTAGCGCGGGCTTCCGGTGGATGATCAGCGCTTTTCGTATTCATAAACCAGTGTTAGCGATAGGATATGATTTGAATTCTGTACTACTAACCAGTGGATAGCCGGGGCTAGCTTAGTAGGCTCGTAGCGCGTTCTGCGAAATGTCTATGAATAGCACCCGAAGAGTCTGATTTCTGACATGCCTACTCTAAACCAAACTCCGTGGCTCTACAGCCACACAAGAGGCCAGGGCCAAACTGAGCGCCTGTCAACTAGTAGCTAATTGCGTAACTATCAGACGAGACAGATGTGCTGCATAATCAGTTCGGTTGAGTCCCCATAAACGTTATTAATAGGATTTCATTTAAATTCATGCTCCACAGTTTTCTGATCACAATGCTGGGTGGATCCCGTTCCAGACTTTATACTTTCGAAAAATGTTCTTTGGTATAGTCGGGAATTAAGTCGGAGCCTTCTGGTTCATATTCAGGCAAAGTCATCACTGCACTGTTTTTGCTTATACTTCATCCCTATTTCATTTCTTCTTTTTGTGTTTAAATTTCTTGTTCTTTCCTCAACCATCATTTTCTCCCATTTTTCCAATTTTATTCACTTTCTCCCTCATGCGTGTACAGGAAGTGTCACAAATATGAAATAGGGGTACAAATGTCAAATAGTGTCATATACGACCTGGGACGAGTTGTATTCTAGCGGAAGCTTTCCAAATTACTACGCACTGATACTCCCTTTCGCGGGAATGTGTTAGTTCGCAGTTAGAAGCTGAACTATTGAAACTTTTATCATTATTGCGTTTCCGAGGAAAGTGAAAATTTTGGAGGTAAATTCTTTTCTTGAATATACATTGTTATTCCTCAAAGTTATAAATATTAATTATATACAGGTTGTTAAAAAAAAGTATCCAATATTTTAGGAGGCGATAGTATGCATCAAAACAAGAATATAATGTCTAATAAACATGGGCCCTACAACACATACTTTCTGAGATCTGAACTCTTGTTCGTAGAAGGTGTTCAATGTGACGTCCATTTATGGCAATGCATTTTTCTGCCCTACAATACAGCAGACTACCAGATAATCATACTGCAGTTGAGACCCCTGGCATGGAATACTGATACATCGCAAGGAATACTGAAAACAAATGTTCGGTTGCGGATATGAGCGGGGTTCAGCAGAGATGGTGTTGTGAATTTTGATAATCAGCATATGTGGTCTGATGAAAATTCCTATGCAGCAGAAGAAACAAGGCATCAGCACCGATTCTCAATCAACGTATGGGCAAGCGTCCTAGGCGATAGATTAATAGGGCCATACGTGTTACCACAGAGATTTACTGGGGCTCGATATCAGGACTTTCTTATTAACGTATTGCCTACCTTGCTGGAGTATGTGCCATGTTAGCAAAGACTACAGATGTGGTTCATGCACGATGGCACACCAGCACATTTTCTCAGCAATGTGCGTGAACACCTGACGCTGACATTTCAGGACCGCTGTGTTGATCGGGGAGGCCGCACACCTTGGCCTGCTCGTTCGCCAAACCTAAATTTATTTATTTTTATTTTATTGGGTTATTTTACGACGCTGTATTAACATCTAGGTTATTTTGCGTCTGAATGAAATGAAGGTGATGTTGCGCTGTTGTAAAAGTTGTTCCTCCTGAGATTCAAGAGCTCCCAAAACAAATTAAAAATTTTCTAATTCGAGTACATCCGTTATCAACACACTTTTTCATTATTTAATATAATATAAACATAATAAATCTGTTGCCAAAATTGTTCTGTTAATTTTCGCTTTTCCAAAAATAATTGGTAATAAGAATTAAGAAACGTGTTAAAGGAATTGTTATTGCACCAAATGAGTGGTCTCTGGATCAAAATGATCGCATTTTAATATTTTAAATACAATTTAAAGTAAGTAACATATTAAACGATTTATCCTTCTATCAAACACGAATGTTCCCTGGATCAAATGTCCTATTTTAATTATGTAATTACTTTATATGTATTTCTAACGGGTGCAGCGGAGCGCACGGGTACGGCTAGTTTACAATAAAAGTTTGTTGGGTACAAATGATTACTAATTATAGCTAAGGATGATTTTAACACATGAGATTCTATGGCATCAATCGTTGCATCAGAAATTTTAAATTGTTTAAGTTGATTTAAAGTTTCGGGCATGAGCCAAAAAACTGTCCAATTTGTGATGTGGTATTGTGCTCCAAGATGCTGACAACAAGGCTCATATATGATTTGTTTTTCACGATACACCTCTTATGGCTGTTGCTCATGCATCTCGAAACGGATTGTGGGATCAAGAATGACACCCTTATCCTTCTGCCGATCAATTATGATGATATCAGCACGTCTAGTAGAGCCATCAGAAGAGACGCAACCAACCTCCTCATAAATCCCATAAGCAGCATTCTGACGGATTGAAGCTGCAATGAGAGAACGAACCGTATTACGTCTGTTGATTCGGAGCAATTCTCCATGATGGCAGAAACCCAAGACGTGAGGAAGCGTTTCTTGCTCGTCGCATCTTCTGCAACGGGTTGAGTCAAGAGTTCTACCAAGGAGAGTACGTACAGGTATTGTATTACAGTTCATCTTAATGGCTTGCGTCCACTGACTGCTCGAAAGTCCCTTTTTGGTTGAGATCCACGAATTACCTATCTTCCAGTGAGAATAGAAAACAACTCCCAAACCTTTACTTTTCAATTTGCTCCATTGATGAAAAGAATCTTCACGCAATGCTTTTCTTAGTTTTTGAGAAGAAATACGTTCACAGCAATACAAGGTAATTGGTATTTGTTTGATAAAATGTTCAATTTCGTTTGGAAGATTCCGAGTGGCTGCTACATGAGGGTTGTCTGAATACATATATCTTCTGAAAAATGTAAAGAAATAGCAACAGCATTATCATTTGCAACATAAGAAAACTGAATTATTATGCATAGCGTATAACGTATAATGAGAAATCGTTATCTTCATGACGTCAATTTTTCATTTTCGTATTATCTTGCATCTCTTTTCCTTTCCTTATAGTCACATCAATTTTTTTTCTGACTTCATATTATTTTCTTATCTTGTTTTCTTTTCCCACTGTCTTTCGATTTCTTCACAACCATACTCAATGGCTGTTTTAATCTGGAACTCGTTTATACTATGATGGCAACAACACCTTGCGTCTACCTAGTATCGAAAATCAGCTTTTCCCTTTGACTGTGTTCCTCACGTAGAGACTTCTTACCTTGCAAGTGCGAAAGCGACCTTTCTTCAACTTCTTTATGTTATTTTTACTCAGACCGCTTTTATATCGTCTCCTCTGTGAGATATTTTCCCTCACGTAATGTGTAATTCTGAAGCGGCTTCCATCCCACTTGTGAAGAAATGAGTAGTTCTTTTTCTTGCGTTGTGATTTATGGTTTCTCCTTCTATACGGCGCTTCAGGTTGTGAACAACAAGTTTCAGCATAAATCTCGTTTACAGCGTGGTGGCGATGCAGTAACCATGGAGATGCACATATCCAAGCAGCGGACATGTGTTTTAAATTCTTTCATGAATGCTTTTAACTGCACTTACATATATATTACACTGTATCTTATATATAGGAGCGTTTTATTGACAATAATACCAATCTATAACTTGTTTATTACTCTTGCCTGTTTACTAGCCTTCTTGAATTTTATTACATCTAATCTTATTTCAATCTCGATATTTTGCACTCTTCTTTTGTTGACGTCGTACAAAATTTTGTCCAATATCCTTTTGAGAAGATTAACTCCACTTATGTAGATGAAATTATTGGGGATCATCAGCGTGGTTTTAGGCATAATAGATCAACTATTGACCAGATATTTTGTATTCGACAGATAATGGAGAAAAAATGGGAGTATAAGGGTACAGTGCATCAGTTATTCATAGATTTTAAAAAGGCATATGACTCGGTTAAGAGAGAAGTTTTATATGATATACAGAATGTTTCAAAAATACGGGGCATAATTTCAGGTATGTATTTCCCACATGTAGACAATCAAAATAGTTTATTACAACATGTGTCCGGAAATGTTTCATTTCCGAGTTATGGCCTTCACAACATCGAAATTCACCGGAAAGTTTTTCTTTCCGCAGGTCGTTGTCATTACAGATGTTCAAAATGTCCATCTCCTGCTTGAATATAGACCTCACGTCGATGTCTCATTGACCTGCGAACACGATCCCAAACTCCAGGAGTATTGAGTATGTCCTCAGAACATGCCACAATTCGATTCCGAAGAGATTCCAAATCAGGCACCGGAGACGAATAAACCAATGATTTTAAATGGCCCCACAAGTAGAAATCGAGAGGGTTCAGATCAGGTGAGCGTGGAGGCCAAGCAATTGGGCCACCTCTACCTACCCATCGATCAGGAAACTTTCGATTCAAGTACCGGCGAGCCGTACGACTGAAGTGTGCAGGAGCGCCATCATGCAAGAAGTAAATGTGTTGACGATTGATCAGTGTCTTCTAAAACATGCGGTATGGCGTTTTCCAGGAAGTTTGTGTACGCCTGCCCCGTAAGTCTGTTTACAAGTACATGGGGTCCAACTAATCGATCACCAATGATACCGGCCCACATGTTGAGGGAGAACCGCACCTGGTGATGAGATGGAACAGTTGCACGTGGGTTTTCATACGCCCATACATGCTGATTGTGGAAATTTGTTATGCCATCTCGTGTGAACTGTGCTTCATCTGTAAATAATACTAAGGCAGGAAAGTTCGGATTTACACCACACTGCTGCAAGAACCACTGACAGAACCTAACTCGTGCAGGGTAATCTGCTGGTGACAGGGCCTGTACACGTTGCAAATGATAAGGATACAATTGATACTCTTTCAACAGTCTCCAGACAGTCGTATGAGGAACATTGACTTGCAACGCTACCCTTCGTGTGCTGATAGGAGTCATGTTCACAGCCTCCAGAATATCCTCCTGTACTTCTGGAGTTGTAGATCTTGGTCGTCCCCTTCCCAAACCAAGAGAGTTAAATTTTCCATACTCGCACAGACGGTAATGGAGACGTACAAATGTTTTCCGATCTTGACATTGTCGCTGTGGGTACCTCTCCCGGTAAAAACGACGAGCCAGCGCAGCATTGCCGTCCGCCTTACCGTACATGAAGTGTATCTCTGCCAGCTCTTGATTTGAATACATGTCGCACAGTCTAACGCCTACACAACACTGAATGTAACCTTCGCCTCGGAATGAACTGTCAGAGTGCCCTCTTAATGTCTCCTTTGACGGCAACGAGCTGCGGAAAGAAAAACGTTCCGGTGAATTTCAATGTTGTGAAGGCCATAACTCGGAAATAAAGCATTTCCGGACACATGTTGTAATGAACTATTTTGATTGTCTACATGTGGGAAATACATACCTGAAATTATGCCCCATATTTTTAAACACCCTGTATATTATATATGACATATTAGGAAAGTCCAGGATAACAGAGAGGGTTTGGAATTGAACGGGTTACATCAGCTGCTTGTCTATGCAGATGACGTGAATATGTTAGGAGAAAATCCACAAACGATTAGGGAAAAGACAGGAATTTTACTGGAAGCAAGTAAAGAGATAGGTTTGGAAGTAAATCCCGAAAAAACAAAGTATATGATTATGTCTCGTGACGAAAATATTGTACGAAATGGAAATATAAAAATTGGAAATTTATCTTTTGAAGAGGTGGAGAAGTTCAAATATCTTGGGGCAACAGTAACAAATATAAATGATACTCGGGAGGAAATTAAACACAGAATAAATATGGCAAATGCCTGTTATTATTCGATTGAAAGCTTTTATCATCCAGTCTGCTGTCAAAAAATGTGAAAGTTAGAATTTACAAAACAGTTATATTGCCGGTTGATCTTTATGGTTGTGAAATTTGGACTCTCACTTTGAGAGAGGAACATAAGTTAAGGGTGTTTGAGAATAAGGTGCTTAGGAAAATATTTGGGGCTAAAAGGGATGAAGTTACAGGAGAATGGAGAAAGTTACACAACACAGAACTGCACGCATTGTACTCTTCACCTGACATAATTAGGAACTTAAAATTCAGACGTTTGAGATGGGCAGGGCATGCAGCACGATGCGCGAATCCAGAAATGCATATAGAGTGTTAGTTGGGAGACCGGAGGGAAAAAGACCTTTAGGAAGGCCGAGACGTAGATGGGAAGATAATATTAAAATGGATTTGAGGGAGGTGGGATATGATGATAGAGAATGGATTAATCTTGCTCAGGATAGGGACCAATGGCGGGCTTAGGTGAGAGCGGAAATGAACCTCCGGGTTCCTTAAAAGCCAGTAAGTAAGTATTTTTCACTCTTACCAATTAATAACATTGTTAATCATGTTGCAAATAAAAACAGCTATTGCTAGACAATGAGAAGTTTCCACTTACAATGTTTACAAGTAAAATAATACTGTGCTAACACAGGCACGTTGCGACAAATTAAGCGCACAATGGCATAATAAAGGCAAATAAAACTAAAACGTGACCAGACGATGACTAGGAAATGTTTAATGCTGTATCTATTCGCAATAAATAAGTTTGTAAGAATTTCTCTCTATTGAATTTATTCACACATTTCTAACTGTAGTTTTGTTCATCTTAACGTGCAATTAAAAACAAGCAATCCCTAGAATCTGTGATTTCTTTTTCTAAGCGTTTCTTTGCTTCTCTTACAATCGATTTGATTCGAGAAGCCATTGAATTGTATCACATAGAAACTTGCTTGTGGCTTTCTAAATATTATTTAAATTTTCTTTGACTGCATTATTTCATTTCAACTAGCTAAATATTATACAAGACCATTTGTCACCTTTCGAGGACAACCTTTGTTACTCATCACTAGGCAGTGGATGCGGGATGACTTATCGTTGAATGTAGGTGCACATTTACAATATGTTACAATTTTTTCATTCAGACCATTGGCTCAACAGGTTTTAAACGTAAACAGACGACGTTAACATGCTACTGTACCTCCGTACAGTCAGAATGAAAAGAAAAATGACGTACTGTAGCACATACCTTGTCATCATTGATGGAATTACTAGCGTTGCAGTAAACGACGATATAGTCACGTAAGTTGTCGAAGCTGAATCGTCTTCTGCTATCCTGCAGGATAACACAACTGCACACATTGCGTTGCAATGTTACTATGAACGGACCGGATCACCGGCGTCCCTTCGTTCTGTACGCTGCTGTACTCGCCAGGTACACGGACGACGCGGCACGTGCCATATACTTTGATACGAGACAATTTCACTTTTCCTTAAGTCATCCCGTATACACTGTCTACTCATCACTCTATCCGACAAGGCCATCGTAGTTTATTTTGCAGATAATTGATGCACTGAATCAAAGATGCACCACAGTCCCTTCGGTTATTTCTTCAAAATGTTACTACTTTAAGCATTCCATTTTCCTTCATTCACAAATTTTATTATAGGCCTATTATACATAATATAATGGACAAGGTCATCATAGTTTATTTTGCAGATAACTGACACACTGAATCAAAGATGTACCACCGTCCCTTCGGTTATTTCTTCAAAATGTTACTACTTTAAACATTCCATTTCCCCTCATTCACAAATTTTATTATAGGCCTATTATACATAATATAATGGACAAGGTCATAATAGTTTATTTTGCAGATAGCTGACACACTGAATCAAAGATGCACCACCGTCCCTTCTGTTATTCCTTCAAAATGGTACTACTTTGAAGCATTCCATTTTCCTTCATTCACAAATTTGATCATAGGTCTATTATACATAATATAATGTTCTTGTTAGAGAATAATTTAACAAACTTGTAATTCATATCTACATCAAAGAACAGTACATTAAAAAGAAACAGTATGCAGATTCTTATGCAAAGTTGCTATGTCACCTCTATATAGACATGGATCTCACGTCCATTAACTGGAGAAGAAAAAAACATTCATTTGTTTCATTTAACGAAAATTCTTAAATGTATGTGTTTAGAACCTATGAGGTGGAAGTGGTTGTGGTGGTGATCGTGAAGAGCGTGATTGTGATGACGGTGGAAATAGTGGTAATTTTTAAGTTGTAGGTGGTGATAGTAGGATACTTAATGGAAATTATGGTGACGCAGATGTTAAAGGTGGCGGTAGTGATGTTGATATTGTTGACTAAATGGAACTTCTGATATTAATGATGACGCCGGTGATGATGATGGTAAAGAATAGACAACCATGACTTTTGTACTTTCTCGCGAAAGCAACAAAATCAGAAGAATCATACCTCACACCTTATGAATATGAAGCCAAGCATACTTCTTCGTAACTAAGCTCGAACATTAGTTCGAACAACGTACATAAATAATCCATTAACTATTCTTTGCAGTTCACTACGACGACCACGAAGTTCTAGATGTCAATTACAGTTTTTTTCTTAAAACATAGCTTTCACAACCAGTGCCAACATCCCTTGCGTCAGAAGGCAAAAAGGGGTAAGCGCCAAAACATGGATTTTCAGGATAATTGAATCATGTAGTATTTATGTGTGTTTTGATGTTGGTACTCCCGAATTCCAGGAATGGATAGTTGCGTACTTATTTCGATATTCAAAAGAAGTCATAAAGCTGTATGCAAAGTGAAACATTCAGCTTACCATATCTCAAAATGGAGATTTTGAACTTCTTTCTTTCTGGCTTTTGAGGTAAGATTTTTACCCGGTATCACATTTTCAAAATATGGCTTTGTTTCAAGTTTGGCGTAATATACGAATCGGCCACAAACTTCATCATTATACGTGTCATAGCTTGACTTGGTATTCGTAGACGGGACCTAGGACGGATCCTTGCATTTAGGCTTACATTGATCCATTGTGCGTCGCACACACACACACACATATGCGACGATTGTCCAAGTTCGAAGGTGGCTCGGATGGCATTCATGAATCTGATGCTGACAGGTGGGCCATCCTGTTTCACCCTTGAAAGAGTACGGTCACACTCCCGGAGGAATGGCCTGATAAGCCCCAGGGTAAGAGTCCCAAGGCCTTCCTATATCAGCATCGAAAATCCGTAGGCCCAATACTTCCAACACTTCATCCCAGCTTGTACTTCAACCATTGCGGATGATAGATGAAATGAGGGAGTGCAATTACAGAGGAAAACAAAAGTACACAGACAAAAATCCTCTTCAATGTCTGCTTTCTCCACCACAAAATTCCATCACTACCTGATCGAAGCCGGGCAGCTTGAATGCAAGTCTAGCGTACTAGCGTTTCAGCCACAGATGCGGCATATATATTCGAATACCGTATCACTTCTTTGTCGCTCTCGATGGTCCACTGTACTTGTCACCATGCTTGCCAATGACTCCGAGGTTCAAGGGTTCAAACTCAGCCATGGGCCATAGATTTTAAGGCGATGCAATTACTTATCATGGCTTTCTTCGAAAAAGAAGTAAAGATGTGGGTCCCGTGTAGTAGATTTACGGCACGTAAAAGAATTCTGTACAAGACATAGGCAAAATTTGTTGCCATTTCTAATCATGTTAAAATTTGGAGGTAGCACAATGGACCTGTATTAGTAGTCCAAGTGCGAGTAAATTTTACCCACAATACCGTAGATATCATATCATATCATATATCATATCATATCATATATATCATGTATCTTGTATTGTATCATACCATATATCATATCATCTCATATATACCATATCACATCACTTTAGCTTACAAATGACTAACATATCATTTATTTGAAACATAATTATTCTTATCTTCACTATCTTGACTGTAGTACATGTGATAGGCAAGTTACTGTGACGTGGACTACATTATTACGTATTTCCCTATCATATCATCACATTGCTGCTCATCCACAAGTTTTTCAATCACAGCGTAATATTTTTATACGACCGTCAAATACAGCAACAACACGAAAGCATAATTCTGATGGTAGAGCTACAATACGCAGACACATGACAAATATTTACGCGAATAGGCACAGACTTTCCTTAGTTTAATCGAAATATTCTGTTTATCGCATGAATACTTATCTTTTGTCATAACATACTGTGTTGTCTCACCGCAATCACCCCCTCATAAAGGAAGTCCCACTGCTTTCCCCTCTAATTTAGAATCAGGATAGTCCAAATATTGGCCTAGGTTATGCCCCAGAATGAGGCGAAAATCAATTCATCATTAAAAAAAAACAGAAGCCTTCAAGAAAATTACATTACAGAAAACGCCTTTCTCATAAATTCAACTCTGAACTTACGGTGAAATCAGAAACAAGCTACATATACATCCACGTAACTTCATTTTCACGATGGGGTGTCTGCCAACCTTACCCTTCAAAAGGGTCATGGCAGACCAGTTCTCTTACTTTCAAAGCTTAGAGTTCACATCATCTCTTTGTGGCACGGCATTAAAGGGATCCTCAGAGCAATTTTGTTGGTTAAATTCAATTAAAACGACTATGTACCTATATAACGATTTTCTGAGGCTGCAACCTCGTGGTAATGTGACTCCATACTCATGAGAATACGCGTTTAAGCAGGGGGAAATACACTGACGGACCGAGTTTCTACTGTTTGTATTCAAGAGGTCACAACAATATTGCCATCACCATACACATTCAAAGTTGGGTAAAATAGTTCTTCTCAAAGTCAAAAGTTTAATACTACTAATCAATCCTTGAGACGGTCAACTAGTATTTTTTTTTTTTTTTGTTTAATTTAAAATAATACTCTCCCTTTTTATCTCGTAACAATATTCGTTCCTTTCTTTGTATTCTAATTCAATAGAACATAATTTTTTTTCAATTTGTTACGGACCACTTTATTTCTAGTTCTTCCATTCCCCTGACACCCATTAAAGATCAAGAATTTTCATTTGTTGGAATTCCGTTATTGCAGCCTAATTTTATAAAGGGAGTTAAGAAAAAAACAGTCTAATATTTTGAAAGGTAGACACAAGCAAAAATGTCCAATATACATGGGTCCTGAAATTAATATCTTTGAATAAACGAGGACTGTGAAACTGGTATTGTAACAGCAGTATAGTCCACACCTGTGGAGTAACGGTTAGCGTGTCTAGCCGCGAAACCAGGTGGCCCAGGTTCGATTCCCGGTCGGGGCAAGTTACCTGGTTGAGGGTTTTTCCGGGGTTTTCCCTCAAATCAACATGAGCAAATGCTGGGCAAATTTCGGTGTTGGACCCCGGACTCATTTCACCAGCATTATCACCTTCTTATCATTCAGACGCTACATAACCTAAGATATTGATAAAGCGTCGTAAAATAACCTACTAAAATTAAAAAACCAGCAGTATATCTTTTAATCTCTCTTTCCTCGTTTCTCTTCGGATGTCACATCTGCAATACATTGCAATCAGAAACAAGGAAAGATCTCACATTAGAAGATATGCTGTTACTACAACACCAATTTCACCATCCTTGTTTTTTTCCAAAGATATTAATTTTAGAACCCATGTTTATTAGACTTCTGTTTCTTGTTTTTATGAATACTACCTCCTCTCAAAATATTAGATCCTTCTTATCTTTGAAGAAATAAGAACTGTCGTGTCCATAGCCCTCGGGTTGACAGACAGACTAGAGTTGTAGGTTCCTGCAGAAGTCTTTTACTTTAAAAGGTAAGCACGTTTACAATGAGCGTATTCCATCTCAGCGCTGAGCAATCTGATGGCATCACAGTGTTCCGAATTTCACCGATGGCGTCACTGATGCTCCACCGGTGTCGCACCAGTGCCATCAGCTTGCAGAGGTGGTGGCAATCTCCATCAGCCGCCATCAGTGAATCTGATTGGTTCTCGTATAGGGTGGTAATTAGCAGACGAATGACATCGTGCACTGTTGTGTCATGGCGGTGTGTTCTGCTTTAGTTCTGCTGTATTGTTTGTAATGAGCACAACGTAAAAACACTATGCTAGTGGCTTATGAGCGAACATGTCAACGGACCAGTTATTACTACTGGTTCAAGAAATGAATTGCAAATCAAGCTTCCAGGTATAACTCCCAGTAAAGTTAATTTGAATAATTTCGAGGAAAAATTGTTCTGGGGCCGGGTATCGAACCCGGGCCCTTGGTTAAACGTACCAACGCTCTCCCAACTGAGCTACCCGGGAACTCTACCCGACACCGATCCAATTTTTCCCCTCTATATCCACAGACCTCAAAGTGGGCTGACAACTGTCAAGCAACCAACATTGAGTGCACACTAACTCTGTGCGACTTAAATTGTGGTTTTCTGTTACGTACAGTGACGTGTATTATGCAAATTAAATCCTTGATAAAAATGGTATAAATGGCTCAACAGTTTGTATTTCAATTTCGTCCCGATCATTTCTACTTGGCCTATGTACATTTAGTAGTTGCGCAAAAAGTTTTTTCCATCTGTTTAGGATTGATGGAGAGTCTGCAAGCAAGTCACCATTCTCATCCTTGATCACGTTTACCCTTGGCTGATATCCGTTCTTAAATTCCTTTATACCCTTATATAAATCTCGAATGTTTTTATTCTTACTATTTGTTTCTACCTCATTCAGTTTTTCCTTCAAGTAACCTCTCTTTTTATTCCTAAGTGTACGACTTGCTTCCCGTCTTTCATTGAAATAATAGATTAATAATAGATTAATAATAATAATAAAATTATTATAATTATTATTATTATTATTATTATTATTATTATTATTATTATTATTACTGTTGTTGTTTCAATGCGCAGAACAATCTCCTACTCAGATCGAATGGAAAAATCGTGTAATACTCGCATTTCTCCAGTGTTCAATGTGCCATAAAAATTGAATACATTTATCACTTCTGGAAAGATGATTTAGTTGCTTGCTCGCTAGTATGTGGTCTGTATACCCATAGTTCAGAAAGCGACTTTCGCTGTCAAGAAAACCTCTCTGCACAATACATGGCAGCTGTAACAATAAAGCGACGGGACGGGTTCTTCTCAAAATGCCAAGCAATCGATATGTCGATGCCATTTCTCACACAACACTAACGTATAAGCAGCTAGAAAGAAGGAAGAAATGAAAAATATTTCATATTAAACGTACAATCAATCTACAAGCTTCAAATAATGGAACAGTACACATACATAACCGAGCTGAGTTATACAATAACGGTCTTACTAATAAAAACTCTACATACAGACGTTTAACTGTCTTATACAATGAGTAGCTCGTTTATAAGTCGTGTGTAAATTCCTTACTAATAATCACTACATACGTCGCGTATAACAATACAACTGTTACACAGCTACGTCATAGTTTCGTCATTACTTCGTTTCGAAAGATCATAGAATATCTGAGGTTCTCTATTGCATCCGGTAGAGCGCTCTAGTGTGGCGTGTAAAGTATCGATAGTACAACTGGCTCCAATCGATTACCATGCTATATTTTGGTCAAAGAGTACAAGCTACAGCAATATTATTCTAACTATTCTGTGCTCTTTGGTTTGTTCTTCTTTGGTTACTAGGCAACCATCATCATAAAATGCCAGTCGATACAAACAGCTGTTAGAGAGGCGGCCATTTTTTCGCTATATACAACGCTTAAACAAGGGGTTTCGTGTATATAACTACTGCAAAGCAATTCCCATTGTATAGTTACAGGCTTTTTATACGTCCATCGCTTCTGCATGGTTTATTAGTAAAATCTTGTCTCAACTCTGCATAAGTCTAGTATAAAAACTATATACGGTTTATTAGTAAGACTGTAATATTATTACTGTTGTACACTTGTTCTAGTAACACATACACTAAATAGATTATTATATACCCTTCCGGCAAAGAACTGGTAAAAGCAACGCGTGAATGACGCAATCTGCACAGACCGGCGATCCCGCGCACATAAACTGCACATTCAGAGTCTCATTTCTGGCATGCCTGAATTACAATGAGACAACCATACGTCAATGACTACTACAGTGAAACCTGTTCAAATCGGAACCTGAATAATCCGGAATCCTGTCTATTTCGAAACAATTTATTGGTCCCTGCGAAATTCATATATATTATGTGTAATTTTTCCTGAATAAAACGGAAACTGTCCAACGCGGAAACTGAAACTTTCTGCTACTGTTCAAAACGGAAATAATATTTTGGACACACTACTTTAATGTAAACTATATTTTGAAACAGTATGTGCTTTCAAGGAATGTACGAAATACTAGTAGGTCACTAAAATAAAAAGTTTTCTTTGTAAAATTTTTGAGGTTGGGAGGGTGTGTTGGCCTGGTGGTCATAAATTTTATTACCATATTGACTAGGCAGACGAGTCCCTTCAAAGATGTTCAATGCTTCACTCCTGTATACTGTCGTAGCTGGGTAGAACGCAAGTGTATGAGCGATTTCGTGATAAAGAAAAGTTGCGTAAAAATGTTGCACTGTCATTAATTGATGAAGTAAAATTTATCGAGGGAAATGAGAAACGAAGAGTATGGAAAATAATGTTGAAATTTATGAATGGAAAACTCAGGTGTAACTTAACACTTTCAAAAATAAAGGCCGTATCATGAATGAGTGGCTTGCGGTTAATAATGGTGACATAAAAAGAAAGAGAAAACAACTGGTTACATAGAAATAAATGAACTGTTGTGGGAGTGGATTCTTATTGCCCTTTCAAAGAGGACGCAAATTTCTGGACCTATTCTGCAAAGAAAATCCTTGAACTGGCAAAGAAATTAAATAATCCAGGATTCAGGGCTTCTAGGCTCCTAGTCCAATTAAATAATGTGCTGTGATATACAGTACAGTATTATATTATAGTGTCAGATTTTAAATTTAGTGTAATTAATAAACTTTACAGTGTTTAATGAGTGAGTTACGATCCAATTTATACACGAAATGAGATTTTCATCAAGATCATTCACCAATTAAATAAGTGACAGGAAGCTGATTTAATGTCAGTAGTGTTAAACTGAATATTTTGTAATTCCTACAATTTGCGGCATGCCATTTTGTTTTTCATTTATGCAAATGATAAAATGTTCCATTTTAACTTCACACCTGTATAACACGGAAACCTGTACACAACGGAAAAAAATTAGGACCATGTCATTTCCGTCTTGAACAGGTTTCACTGTATATCGATGACATAATCACAATATGACAAAGAGACAACCATACGCCAATGACAGACCATGGTATATGACGTTGACACGACCTTCACAATAACGATGACATGGCCATGATATACGATCAAATCACGGTGATGACGACCAAATAACGATTATAAAAACAATTTGACTGACATGATCTGTTTTGCTGGTACAAGGCAAGCGAAGCATTTCATAAGAACGTGCTGTAGAAAGTCTCGGCGTATACCCTTTGACAGCCGACTTGTTTGAAATACAGAATCCTAACCATTTCGTAAGTCACGACTTCTCAGAAATCTCAACAGCGTTAACTTTGCACTGAGACGTGAGCTTGCTTGTAAATTAATTACTCTATCATGTAACACGATGCTCCAGTTTTGTTTGCACTCTCCCTCCCTTCCTCTCAGTCTCGTCATCCTGGTTCATGCAGTATTACGAACATCATAATTAGTCGTTCTGCCCTACGTCTAATTTCAATACAGTACGGCCTAAACCAGGAGTTTTTGAAGATTGTGAGCACCGTCCACATGTAATACTAAATGACCGAAATCGAATAGGTTCATTAGGCCTATATGAGTAATAAATAAAATAAATAAACAAACAAATTTTGAAAACACTTACCAGGATAATGACATCCTTGAACTTGAATGTTACTCAGAATTTCAGTGATATCCAAGAAGTCTCGTGTAGCTACACGTAAACAGTCCTGCAGATGTGAATGAGTTTAGTTAATTTGTGGATTGAGGGAAAACCTTGGAAAGAATCTCAACCAGGATCTGAACCCGGGACAGCTCGTTTCACAGTCAGACATGCTAAGCACAGCGGTGGACTTTCAAGTAATAGATCCTGTTACAAAGAATTTGGTTAATGGATAGCTGAAATTAGGGGTCATCTATAGAGCCGTAAGTGCTGAAGATTTATTACTATAAAAAGCACAATTCCGTGTCATATGCAAGATTTTGATAACGAAATCAAAGATGAATATACGCCTAAAGTGAAGAAAGTCATATTACATTAGTATTTCTTAACACACACAAAGAAACAGTTATAATTGATGCGTTCAGAGCTAAAGTGGATCAAGTCCATGAGACTTAGTTTTGAAATAATAGGACTTAGTGATTTTAACTGATGCAATGCTTTGGTGATTTGATCCACTAAGGTTCAGAACAACGTGAACAAAATAGTCTGAGACAAAAGTGACTGGTGTCACCTATCGGCGAATGCTTGGAATTATGACTTGTTCCATTACTGCTCGGAAAAGATCCAACTTCAGTTAATCATAAAATGAATAAAACTTAATTTATGAAAATGTTGTGACTTGATCTACTTTAGCTCTGACCGTCTCAATTATGGACATGTTACAGTACTAATATAATTTTATGCTCGACCATGCCGAAATGTAGTAATTATACACCTGGTAGTATGCCTTTAATGCACCTCATTAAAGTACACCTATTCATTACAGTTCAGTTGTTCAGCCAATGAGAAATCACCATTGTACCATTATAAAACCGCAAGTTTCGATTATTCTCGGATATGCAATTGAAAGACAATTAGCGAAACGTCACGGAGGGTGGAAATCCAATACTGTCGCAGAAGGTTATGTTTTGTTACTATAATAATTAGCGTTAATTGTAAATAACATTCAAATAAATTCAATTTGTCATCTCGTTTTTCAATTCTAAATCAATTTCCAGGTTATATCAAAATTAATGTTCATGTTATTCTCTAGATTATATCAAGGTCAATGACATTTGTTCCTCCGAAAAAATCAATACTTTCGCGTCTGCGCATATCTCACAATTAGGAGGTCAGTTCCGCTCCTCACTTACATAATCATAACATGAATACTTATGAATAATTTCAAGTTAAGAATATGGTTGCGTCTTAATTACTACCACTATAGGCTCGTTGCATAATGTACTATTATTTTATCTTTATTATCCATTTACCACTTTGGTATTGTTGATACTATGTGTTCTGTGAAGATGGCTTTTTATGATTATGATAATGAAACTTATCATTATTGTCATCATCTTTGATAATATGGAAACATTTTTCTTTTCACTGAATTGATATTGTTCAACAAATCACATTGTTTATCCCACTCGTCTTGTTTATTCCACAAGCTAAAGTGAATTTCTTTCTAACTGTATTCTTTCCACACTGAGCTACGAGCGGTGGCTGACATGAATACCGGTATTGGCTGCTTTTGGAGTTCTCTGGAACTTACGTAAGATATGTATCTCCATTTTTATCCAGAATTCGAAATCATTTCCGTTTGATTAACAGTTACAGACTTCACGCTTGAACAACACTATTTCTCTTATCAAACTATATTACATTTTCATTGTAAGTAAAGGTACCATTTGGGTGCATGCGACAGAGACAAGCGACCGAGACAGGCGACAGAGACGAGAGACCGAGACTAGTCGCTTTCTATCTGCTCTCTATAGAATTATATGGAGTACATTTGAGAGCGCGAGACAGAGACAAGCGACCGAGACAGACGACACAGACGAGAGACCGAGACTAGTCGCTTTCTATCTGTTCTCTATAGAAATATATGAAGTACATTTGAGAGCGCGAGACAGAGACAAGCGACCGAGACAGACGACACAGACGAGAGACCGAGACTAGTCGCTTTCTATCTGCTCTCTATAGAAATATATGAAGTACATTTGAGAGCGCGAGACAGAGACAAGCGACCGAGACAGACGACACAGACGAGAGACCGAGACTAGTCGCTTTCTATCTGCTCTCTATAGAAATATATGAAGTACATTTGAGAGCGCGAGACAGAGACAAGCGACCGAGACAGACGACACAGACGAAAGCCCGAGACTAGTCGCTTTCTATCTGCTCTCTATAGAATTATATGAAGTACATTTGAGAGCGCGAGACAGAGACAAGCGACCGAGACAGACGACACAGACGAGAGACCGAGACTAGTCGCTTTCTGTCTGCTTCCTATAGAATTATATGAAGTACATTTGAGAGCGCGAGACACAGACAAGCGACCGAGACAGACGACACAGACGAGAGACCGAAACTAGTCGCTTTCTATCTGCTCTCTATAGAAATATATTAAGTACATTTGAGAGCGCGAGACAGAGACAAGCGACCGAGACAGACGACACAGACGAGAGACCGAGACTAGTCGCTTACTATTTGCTCTCTATAGAAATATATGAAGTACATTTAAGAGCGCGAGACAGAGACAAGCGACCGAGACAGACGACACAGACGAGAGACCGAGACTAGTCGCTTACTATTTGCTCTCTATAGAAATATATTAAGTACATTTAAGAGCGCGAGACAGAGACAAGCGACCACGACAGGCGACAGAGACGAGAGACCGAGACTAGTCGCTTTCTATCTGCTCTCTATAGAAATATATGAAGTACATTTGAGAGCGCGAGACAGAGACAAGCGACCGAGCCAGACGACAGAGACGAGAGACCGAGACTAGTCGCTTTCTATCTGCTCTCTATAGAAATATATGAAGTACATTTGAGAGCGCGAGACAGAGACAAGCGACCGAGACAGACGACAGAGACGAGAGACCGAGACTAGTCACTTTCTATCTGCTCTCTATAGAAATATATGAAGTACATTTGAGAGCGCGAGACAGAGACAAGCGACCGAGACGGACGAGAGACGAGAGACCGAGACTAGTCGCTTTCTGTCTGCTGTCTATAGAAATATATGAAGTACATTTGAGAGCGCGAGACAGAGACAAGCAACCGAGACAGGCGACACAGACGAGAGACCGAGACTAGTCGCTTTCTATCTGCTCTCTATAGAAATATATGAAGTACATTTGAGAGCGCGAGACAGAGACAAGCGACCGAGACAGACGACAGAGACGAGAGACCGAGACTAGTCGCTTTCTATCTGCTCTCTATAGATATATATGAAGTACATTTGAGAGCGCGAGACAGAGACAAGCGACCGAGACGGACGACCGAGACAAAGCGCATGAGACCGCTTTCGGACCAGTAGTATCTCGCGACGGTCTTGTGCAGCGCGTATTTTGTGGAATAAAATACCTGTCTAAAATGTCAGAAATTAAATTCACTGGCAAAGAAGACGATTCTTAGAAATGGTTTCAACAGAAAGAAGTACTGCCTCCAACGTTGATTCAGATCCAGCAGTTGCTTCAACTTCGACAAACCAACAGCCTGAGAACAGCGAAGAATGTCCAAATAAAGCGTCGCAATCGCCTAAACCACTGCCGCCACGAAAAAAAGGACACAAAAACAATCAGGATAATATTCTTGATTACTTCAAGAAACGGGAAGAAAGTCGGCAAATATTAATGCAAAAGTTAAGCACCAACACAAGTACGGAGTGAAGACGATGTTACTTCATTTGGGAATCATGTGAAGTCCGTTTTAAGAAAGCTACACTCACGATTGAAAATACAGGCTAAGAACGAAATATTCAACGTTTTAACAAAATATGAAGTAATTGAGATGGATATGCTAGAAGATCGATCACTATCAAGTGGAATATCCAACCCAAGTACTTCTATGCCAGCATATTCTCCTTGTCTTTTTCTGTTAAACTCAACACATAACCAAACTATTTTTGATTCAATCTAAAATAACTCCTGAACTTATCTCCTTCTACTAATAAACGATTCATCTATACTAATAATAAATCTGTAGCCAAAATTTTTCTGTTAATTTTCGATTTTCCAAAAATAATTGGTGTTAACATGCATAATTAATCATCCTGAAACCGAAAATCGCCTTTTTGAAATTTTTGTTTGTATGTCTGTCTGTCTGTCTGTCTGGATGTTTGTTACCTTTTCACGCAATAATGGCTGAACCGATTTATATGAAAATCGGAATATAAATTAAGTTCGTTGTAACTTAGATTTTAGGCTATATGGCATTGAAAATACTTTATTTAAAAGGGGGGTTATAAGGGGGCTTGAATTAAGTAAATCGCAATATCCCCCTTATTATTAATTTTCATGAAAAATGTTACATAACAAACGTTTCTTTAAAAATAATTTCCGATAAGTTTTATTCCATGCAAAATTTTGATAGGACTGATATTTAATGAGATAAATGAGTTTTAAAATTACAATAACAACGCCATCTAAGGCGCTGTACTGAAATAAAAACAGATGACTTCGTCTATACGGGGCCTTGGACAACAGCAATCGAAAGCTATTAAAAATAGCCTACAGAGAATGTTTCTGTGTTTGTATGAAATAATATCGGAAGCTAATTACTTGTTTAATTATTATTTCACCATTGGAAATTGTAGTTTCTCTAGATGGACATAATTCTACAATGTTATTACAGTAACTTCTGAAACATATAGCAAGTAATATAAAATATACACATTAAATCTAAATGATGTCAATCTTCATTAAACTATGGTTGCATGTAATAACAATTAAGAAACATGTTGAAGGAATTGTCATTGCACCAAATGATTGCTCTCTGGACCAAAATGATCGCATTTTAATTATTTAAATACAATTTAAATTAAGTGACATATTAAACGATTTATCCTTCTATCAAACACGAATGTTCCCTGGATCAAACGCCCTGTTTTAATTATATAATTACTTTATATTTATTTCTAACAGGTGCAGCGGAGCGCACGGGTACGGCCAGTTATTAATAAACAAAACATCCTTCTTCACGTTTTGTTTTGAATATAGAACTCATAGATATTTTTTGCTTCTTTCGCAACACATAGCACAACAAATCATCATCATCATCATCATCATCATCATCATCATCATCAACAACATCATCATCTTTTTCTTCCTCTTCAAGCAATTTTTAGAAGCACTTTTGTAGTGATATTTCACAAATATTTGCACTTATTTTCTCAACAAACATTTCTAGAATACTGAGAGTTGCTGTGTCGGTTTCGCTTGTCTCGGTCGCAATATAAATTATTATTTGCGACAAGTACTCCTGTCTCTGTCATCTGTCTCGGTCGCTTGCACCCAAATGGTACCTTAATATTCCCTCAACCACATTTAGTCATAAAAATGTACTGGTAGTAACACTTGACTATAATAATCAAAGTAAGTACATTTAAAAAAATGGCATGACAAAGGGTTCCAGGATATTTTAGCTGTCCTATCTTCCTGGAATTGCCAAGCCATTCTAGTGAAATTAGCATTCCGGCCAGATGGCTCACCACAAGAGATTTGAACAGCGAGAGGTTTAAAAGCTATGAGTTCCCGGAAATATTTATTCGAGCTTCTCTGAAAATAACAGAATTCCTGTGACCTAGTTGTCATAAACGTGCGCAGTTTATGAGTCTGAAAGCTGACCGTCGTTTGTTAATACGGCTGTAAACGTCACAGTGCAACTCGTTTGTATATTTCTAATTCTATATTTTATATCGTAGCACTACACCGCTGTAAAAATGTACAGTGCCACTAGAATGCAACATTTTATAATTAAATAAATCTTCCGACTTTTTCATTGGCCATTTGATCCATTCCTCTCTAAAAACGTACATAATTTTCTACACACGACTCTTAATACAGGCAAACATCAAATTAGGTCAACTGCCATTATTAATTGTAACAATGAATGCGAACAAAAATATTATTAGTATATTGTGAAGCTTTAGTGCTTCGTCAAAGGGATAAAACGAAAACAGAATGAAATTCAGTACTCCAGGTAAATGTGGACGAACTTGATGACAGTTAATATCAAAATGTGACTAATAATAATAATAATAATAATAATAATAATAATAATAATAATAATAATAATAATAGCCTTCTCCTTCGTCTTGTTCACTGGTTTCTGACAGAAAAGTTACGAACAAAATTGCGCGCACGCACGCACGCATGTGCACACACACAGCCTTGCATATTAGCAATATTGTGAAATTAGTTTTTCATCGTATTACATGGTTTACAGGCATAGCTACTTCTTAAAAAACATATTTTCTACATTTATGCTGTAAAATGGAATAACGATTATAGAAGGAACATTGAAGAAAAATAAACAAACGTACCATCTTATACAAAAAAAAAAAATGACCGACTGCCAAATGCAAAGTCCCTTCGGAAAACTTCAGTTGATTCCGTAAAAGCTTAGGTTTACACGTGAACGAATTTCTTATTCCTTTGTTTTGTTTGTTTGTTACTTTTTCTGTTTATAGGTCAAGTATTATAAGGATATATTCAAGGGTATATTAGGTGCAAGATGATCATGTTTTCCCTTGTCGTGCGAACTAGGCGCTGGATAAAATTCACGCTACAGGTCGGTCATTTTTTTGTGTCTAAGGCTATAGGCTACGTACGTTCTTGTAAAGAGTCTGTGTGACCTTCAGTCTTGTTGGCTACTTACATCACTTTGAAAGAAAGTAAAGAAAGAAATAATAATAATCACGAATTAAAAAAAGAAGAGGTGCAAATGAGGGCATATCCTACTACAGCACATAATAGGAGACAGAAGCCGGCCTATCGCTAAGCTTAATATTATTTTACTTATTTTTTGGTAGATGTATTTTCAAGCCAAACTAACTGACAGCGCCAAGGATCGCTGTGTATTCAGATGGCGAGTAGACAGCCCTATTTGTGTCCGAACCAGCCTCTTCTGCTCTTCACCTGCTAGCGATAGGAGAATGCTAGGAAAGGCTAATGATATGAAGATCTTGACGGAATGATTTTCATGCCTAATATGGGGAAACGGGAGAATTTCGAGTAGACAGCCCCATTTGTGTCCGAACCAGCCTCCTCTGCGCTTCGCAGCTAGCGATAGGAGAATGCTAGGAAAGGCTAATTATATGAAGATCTTGACGGAATGATTTTGATCCCTAATATGGGGAAACGGGAGAATTTCGAGTAGACAGCCCCATTTGTGTCCGAACCAGCCTCCTCTGCGCTTCGCCAGCTAGCGATAGGAGAATGCTAGGAAAGGATAATGATATGAAGATCTTGACGGACTGATTTTGATGCCTAATATGGGGAAACGGGAGAATTTCGAGTAGACAGCCCCATTTGTGTCCGAACCAGCCTCCTCTGCGCTTCGCCAGCTAGCGATAGGAGAATGCTAGGAAAGGCTAATGATATGAAGATCTTGACGGAATGATTTTGATGGCTAATATGGGGAAACGGGAGAATTTCGAGTAGACAGCCCCATTTGTGTTCGAACCAGCCTCCTCTGCGCTTCACCAGCTAGCGATAGAAAAATGCTAGGAAAGGCTAATGATATGAAGATCTTGACGGAATGATTTTGATGGCTAATATGGGGAAACGTGAGAATTTCGAGTATCCTCTGCGCTTCGCCAGCTGGCGATAGGAGAATGCTAGGAAAGGCTAATGATATGAAGATCTTTACGGAATGATTTTGATGGCTAATATGGGGAAACGGGAGAATTTCGAGAAAACTCAACTGCGATTTTGTCCGTACAAGAGCCACTACGTATTTTTCAGTGAAAAATCCCAAAAGTTGGCCGGGACTAGAATCCGAACCACCACCTGTGTCACAGGCTAAGGTCTGACTATACAACCACCGCAGAAAAGATCGCTACGTCTAAGAGTAAAGTCTAACAATCGCAGTGCGGGATCACCCAAGGCCGATAACGGGAGGCATCACAATTACTACAATTACCGAAGCTCGAACCCGAGACTTGAGTTCTATTCCTGGTGTGTCGGATTCCAACAACGTCTCTCATTAACACGATCTATACCACCAAGGTCGACAGAAGTGATGGTATGAATTTGACAAAGATTTGAAATTTGCAATAGAGAGTGCAAAGTGGTCCGTGGCGCGTTTCTCTTCGGGTTCATGCCTGAACTTTTCTTTAGGATAATCACGGAAATTCATAGATAGGATGAGTTCATTTTATTTAATAATCCAGTCAGTTGTCTATATTTATACACTAATAAAAGTCTTGATGCTTACTGTTCCTGAGGAATCTAGAACTAGAACAGGTGCCTAATATTAGCCAAGGAGCAAAGTAATGGAAAGTTCTGCTGGTAGTAGGATTGGGCTGGCCATTATTGCTATCTTTCTACTGAATACACATTGTACATACATATTACTGCCAATCCATTCAATGTATATTTAAAAGAGATGAGCCTTAAAATATTTGTTTCCTTATACGTATTCTATACTGTTGATTGAGCTCGAAACCTAGGTACGCAGCGAACCTTAGGTTTGGAAATGCGCCTAGCTTGAGGGTTAGCGCAGTGCTGGGCCATAGTGCCCCCTCCCGTACATTCCATTCCATTCTATATGCTGAATGCAGAACAACCTCCAGTGCTGTGTTTTATAGCTTTAGCACCTTCTGCACTAACACAAAACAAGTCGTAGGTTATCCAGTAGAGCAATTCAGACAAAAGTCAATATCGGTTCAATGCCGCACACATGGAATGGAATTTGTGATAGATTTAAACCAGGCATGTCAAGCGCGGGAATTTCTAGCCTTTAACCGAGGTGTAACAGTGACGTAAACGCGTGTGCCTGCATGCGATTCTGTCAGCGGAACGTTCCTAGACTCCTTGTTAGAGGGTAGAATATACAGGCGCTTGACATGCCTGACTTAGACTTCTGGAGAGGTTTTCTCAGTGTGTTTCATCCCTTCACTGCTCCATTTATTTCTGTATTATCACTCCACTGTCTCTGATAGTGCTATTAATAATTGGAAACGGATTATACTGACTTGGTAATAACTGTGGGATCAGAATGGCAGGGAAAGATTTTCAGGGAGTTAAGTATAACAAGTTTTATAATTGTTTGAAAGCCTACAATATATTAGGGTCATTTGCAGAATTTGTATAACAAATGATGTCCATCAATTCTTATTGCAGTTATAACGATAGAGTTATAAATTCCTAATAGTGAGTAGTTTCAATACTAATGTAGTAAACGTCACAAGAATTATTTCCTTCATATGAAATATTTCACGAGAATAAAATAAAATTCTCATACTGACAGCTAAAATGCAGTGTCCATACTAGTTAAGTTTTTAAAATGGAGCATGATTATATCCAGATAAAGGTTTGTTTAATAATGTAATTGAGAAAAAAATTAAAGAAACATTTGGTATTATCAAAACTTCTTCATTTATGTCTGAGTTTATATTTCCTTAAATATGATTACATAATTAGTCTAGTCCAGTAAGTCTGTCAGGTCTGTTATACTATTCTGTTCCTATGGATACACAGTTGAAAAAGAAATCCCACAGATGTCAGCACAAGCCAAGATGGTGCACAAAGACCCATTTTGATTGTACTACTATTTTCACTTATTTTGATTTGGCGAGTTTGTGTGTCAAACTTACTTTGTGTTTTACTCTAAGCGTGCATTTTTACTCTGTCAGATCTGTTTGTGTTGTGTTTTCCACAAAGTCAAGATCAAGAGGACATAATAGTACACGTGTCCAGTAGTTTAGTTGCTATTTTGAAGATTTTTAAGCAAAAACATTTTAGGTTAGCACATGCTTGTTTGCTTTGTCATGTCTGTTACCTGTCAGATCTGTTACTCCATGTCATGTCTGTTACATCATTCAAAACAGTGCTGTAAAGCAAGGTGAGTGTACAGTGGTTGATTACTATGGCACAGACATTGCACTATATTAATACATGCAGAATATGCACTAAATAGTACTTTCATTTTGACGTTCTTAATCGTCCATTTGTTTACAATTTTTGCAAATGACCCATTAGTTTTCCAACAGTTTAGATTTAGAAAACAAAAATCGATAGGAAATTAATCTCCTCGGTTGGTGGATGCAGTACTTCACTCTACTGTAAATTCCAAGTTACATCCTTAAGGAATATTTTGTTATTTAGCTAAGAATTTAAGTTTTATAATAAATCAAATCATACCGTAACTCCAAACAAAAAATAAAATAATCTGATATACCTAAATCATAACTAAAAACAGTATTTTGCGCAATTTCACAATCATGAACTTTAAACTGTTTCTCTGTCTATCAGAATTAGTCGAGTGTTGACAATGTTTGGCCTTAACTTGTCGCCATTTTGTCTGCTATTGGTAGGCCTACATGCATCATGATGTGACTTAGTATTGCATTTGGTCTTAATATAGTCTAACGTAGCTGTATCAACTACCGCAAGTTGCCATGGTAACGCGTAGCATTAATGTTTTCATCCACTATTCCACTGGAATAGTTCAATGACCTGACAGTGGCGTAACTGTATTAGAGTCCCAAATCACCAACTCAATCTAGACTTACTTTGTATTATTAGATCTGTTCCTTAGGGGAAGCAACACGCCATGGTCTGTAGTCATTCAGGGATTTTAGAGGGGATGAAGAAATTGATTGTCTACGTCCTAAAAGGATGAGAATTGCTAGCTGTTATAGATTCAGTTCCTTTACTTTTGGAAAAGCAGGTTAGCAAAAATATTCAGAATTAGACGACATCGTGAAAGAAATATTAAAAATGGATAGGCTATCTTCAACAACATATTATTAATGTTATCATTAGGCCTATATTATTACTTAATATAGTTTGGAGTCCCATGGCATCCTCCTCGTTCAGATGTTCTCGATTCTTACCTAGTTGTGGCGTCGTCAATGATGTGGCTGGTATATCATGAATAGAGGGCGGGTATTAATGAAATGCCATTCTTTTAACTTTGAAACAATACCCTTTAATACGGAAATTCATTTTATGTTATAACTAGACAGTGGATGCGGGATGACTTAAGGAAAAGTAAAGTTGTTTCGAATCGGAGTATATGGCATATGCCGCGCCGTCCGTCTTTTGTGTACCTGGCGAGTACAGCAGCAATGTGTGCAGTTGTGTTTAGCCTGCTTAAGTACTTAGTACGAATTGAATAGTGTAGTGCTGATCCATTCATAATGTCGAAGTCAAAACGTTAAATTCGCTTAGAGATACGAAATGCAATTAAGAAGTATGAGAGTGACATTTTATGTATTAACGAAGACAGTGTGTAATGTATGTAGAATTGAAATAAAAACCAGAACTCAGGCTATAGACAAATATTGCAAGAGTACATCGCACAGGAAATGCGTTGAAATGAAATTTGAGGAACCATCATCATCATCATCCAGTTGTGCGGGTCTAAACGACACGTGCAACATGATGCTCAGTACAAATATTCCTCTAAAGAAATTGAGTGACCCCCATTTTAGAGTTTTTCTTCAAACATTCTCTCGATACAAAAACTGTTTAAGCGATAGGCGAAGACGATTCAGCTTCGACAACTTACGAGAAAATATCGTCATTTACTGCGACGCTGGTAATTGTATCAATGATGACGAGGACTGAAGTTGCAAGGTATGTGCTACACTACTACAGTACGTTATTTTTCTTTTTCTTCTGACTGTACGGAGATACAGTAGCATGTTGACGTTGTCTGTTTACGTTTAAAACCTGTTCAGCCAATGGTCTGAATGAAAAAAATGTAACATATAGTAAATGTGCACCTACAGTCAACGATAAGTCATCCCGCATCCACTGTCTAGTTATAACTAAACAAAATATGTAATTTTTGTTGTTTTTTTTTTTTTTTTGCCATTTGTGTCCGATAGGTCATATTTTGCATTCTTTGGGTAATTAAAAACAGTTTTCTGCCATTCTTATTAATTTTTATAACATTTTGTTTAAATGTCATTTTACTTTCCAGCGATTTTACATTAGAACAATAGTTGCTGCTTTTTCACTGCTTAATATTTTTCATTCCTAAGAAAACTGACCTTAATTTGTGGTCATCATGGTGATCAGATAAGTTGGAAAAAAGTTTGGCGAGGGTAGATTTTGTCTGTAAATATAGAATTCACTGCACACTACTACTGTTGTTCAGGTCTCGGTCCGCAAGTGCTTAAAAACTCAGTTGCTTAAAATTTTCTTAGGTGGGAGGGGAAAACAAAATAAGAAGGACGGGGAAATAAGACCGGGCAATTAAAAAAATATATTTTTTCTTACCTCATTAATTAAAAATGACCGATTATGAAAATTTAACTAATAGAAACATTAATATATTACCTATACAATGTGTGGTAATAATAGGTTCTAAATGCATTAATTATCCAATATAGTTTGTATTCAAAAGAAAACAATTATTGATAGCATCAAACGTTATATTTTATCTCAGTGTAAACAGTGACACTGCAGTTTAAGATCGTCCTAAAGCAGGATTTTTTTTTTTTCTTCACATCTTTAATATTCATGCACGATATGACCGCCATAGGCTAAAAGAAGAAATAAAAACTGTTATAGCAAGTAAACTGTTATAGCAACTGCTGATCAGATATTTTGTATTCGACAGATAATGGCGAAAAAATGGGAGTATAAGGGTACAGTGCATCAGTTATTCATAGATTTCAAAAAGGCATATGACTCGGTTAAGAGAAGTTTTATATGATATTCTTATTGAATTTGGTATTCCCAAGAAACTAGTTCGATTAATTAAAATGTGTCTCAATGAAACGCACAGCAGAGTCCGTATAGATCAGTTTCTGTCAGATGCGTTTCCAATTCACTGTGGGCTAAAGCAAGGAGATGCACTATCATCTTTACTTTTTAACTTTGCTCAAGAGTAACTTATGTCATTTGGAAAGTCCAGGATAACAGAGAGGGTTTGGAATTGAACGGGTTACATCAGCTGCTGTCTATGCGGATGAGGTGAATATGTTAGGAGAAAATCCACAAATGATTAGGGAAAACACGGGAATTTTACTTGAAGCAAGTAAAGAAATAGGTTTGGAAGTAAATCCCGAGAAGACAAAGTATATGATTATGCCTCGTGACGAGAATATTGTACGAAATGGAAATATAAAAATTGGATATTTATCCTTTGAAGAAGTGGAAAAATTCAAAAACCTGGGAGCAACAGTAACAAATATAAATGATACTCGGGAGGAAATTAAACACAGAATAAATATGGGAAATGCGTGTTATTATTCGGCTGAGCAGCTTTTATCATCCAGTCTGTTGTCAAAAATTCTGAAAGTTAGAATTTATAAAACAGTTATATTACCGGTTGTTCTATATCACCACTATTATTAAGGCAAGAGTTATGTGTATTTAACTGGAATAAATAACAAGCACTACTGAAGTGAGTGCAAAATCCTTTTAGATCGCCAAACCAGCACAGTGCTAAGTAAGCTGTAAAATATCAACCTTTAAGAACCAGATCGAAAAATGAACTGGACAGAACAGTAACATCTGCTGAAGAGCTAAGAGACATCAAATATTGACTATTATCACCCCGTTCTCATGCTTAATATTCGGCAGATCTTTGAAATTTACTTGTATTATTGCTTTCAATGTCTTATGTCGCCGCTACAATCACTCGCCTCAATTTCAGTGTTGCAACCAATAAGCTGCTTCCATTATAAAATGGCACCTACTTGTCTAATCCACGTGGACTAAAACCGATGTTGTAATGCCTTGTGCTGAGGACGAACATTAAGGTTTGTGATTAAAAATTATCATTATTATTAAGAGTTAAGAATGTCAACGTACTCGTATATGAAACAACAGCAACACAATATAACAAACTAGTGCTTATTCTTATCGAGGAAGTAGACGCGACAACGTGACGCTTAGAGTGAAACCTACAGAGCAACAATCGGTCGGCAAAATTGTTTAAAAGCACACCGCACGTTATTGTATGATGCCGGCTTTTTAAGCATGAGGCCGCGGCGATTAGAGATGGGAACGATACATCGGTTTTTACGGAATACAGATATTTTCGTTTCGATATAGCGATATATCGATATTGAAATTTTGATTCAATATAACGTAAAATATATCGGTTTTCTCATAAATTTATCGATCTTTTGTGGAATTATTATCATTATCAAAAACAACAAAACCCACACTAGACAACTCCGATAATTCCCGAGAGGTGGCGCTACTGAAGGTGGACAGTTACATAATTGTGCAACCTGACTCAGTACCTTGTTCTAATTGGCTGGATTAGAATTCGAATTGTGTTTAATATGCAGCACCAAATTCAAAATGCACCGTGTGCGAACGTGAGACAGACGGGAGGTTTATCTACTACTGTTTCAATATTGTTATTAATGTTTTCCAAGGCAAAAGCAACTCTCACCCTGAAAGGGAACCGACTGACCTCAAAACGGATATCAAAACTTTTATTTCTATAGGCCTATTCTGAAATGGAAAGAGAAACAAGGATTTAATACCGATATGACATTTGTTTACGTCTATGATTTCTATGCACAACCTAGTATTGACATTCTGTTTTCTTATATTTTTAGTGCATAAAAATTCTATCCCTATAATCATCACCATTGTTGTTTGGAATGTAGGAATGTAACAATAACTTGCAATGGGAACTTACTATAGAAGGATTGTATCAAATCAACTGTGAAGTTTGTTGAAACTTGTAACATTCTAAGTACGGTTTACTTACATTTTAAAAGTAATTGCAAGTTCTGTTTACTTGCACTTAAAAATGATTACGTTGTTAGGTAGAAAAGAGCATTATATCTCTGTCCTGGATTGAATCCTATGTAACATTAGAATAATTGAATCGTGTTCCAATATCAAATACTCAACCACGTAGACTTCACTTAACTTTTTCTCACTATATCATTTAAGCTTCCTTGCCTCCATCATAATTTTTATTTAGGTTTGGACCTACATCATTATGGTATTGAAAATGTATTGTTTATTGTTAAAATTTTACATTTATGCTTTAGACTGTTATGATGTTAATTTAAATGGTAAAAAGGAATATTAACATTTAAGTAATTAATACAGTATATGTACGTCTGAAAATGCAATTTGCTTTCGGAATAGCGATATATCAATAATCGTTCGATATATCGATATATTTTCTGCGATATTTATCGTTTATCGAAATTAGGTTTGCAATATATTGCAATATCAATATATCGGTATTAAATTTATTTCCTCCATCACTAGCGGCGATAATACTATTGGGCACTGGGCAGATATCACTGTTACCCGACTTATAAATCTGCTCTTTCACTTTAACACTACCCATCTCTTGTAACAAAGAAAATAAAGGAGCATCTGTTCTATAAAGCAAAATAAAAGCAATAGCCGTCTACAAGTTGGAAAACAGCTGACAGACAGAAGTGCAGACAGCAAAGCAAACTTCGTACGAAAAAATGTGACACCATGTAATTTGCTTTTAACTCCCATCTTTCCAGACTCTTTCATTATGCTTTAGATTTCCCCAGTGAACACACACATACATAAACAAATGTCGGCGTGCTGTTTGCAGCATAAGCCTGTAACAGATAGGTGCAGGATGTCTGTCCTCGTTTCCAGCTGAAAATAGCAACGTCGTCCTCCAGTAATAGCATCTTCCATTCAAAGTATTACATTCAACAATTCTGCAGGTATAAACATTTCAGAGACAAAAACACATTTGTACGCGTAGTCGTGAAGGAAATGCTTCTGAGATCTTGTTCACTTCAAATGCTTTGCTGTCACAATGCAATTCCGAATCAGTGGTGATAACATCTACAAAATAGTATGCTTACTTCTTCTCGTCCCCTCTCTTTTCCTTTCTTCCACCATTTTCTATTCTCTATTCTATCTCATTCTACTTTTTCTATCTTCCATGTTCTCCACTGCTCTTCTTCCTTCGTCCTTTCTATAAATAGGCTATTTTCCTCTAATCACCTTCCTTCTCTCTACTACTTCTTTCTCTTCTTTTCTTGTTGGTTTTACTCTTCAGTCGCTTCTTCCTTAGTAACCTTCCTAGCCATCAGCGTGGCTCAGTCAGTTGAGGCGCTTGCGTGCCGGTCTGAAGTTGCGCTCGGGCGCGGGTTCGCTCCCCGCTTGGGCTGATTATCTGGTTGGGTTTTTCCCGAGGTTTTCCCCAACCGTAAAGTGAATGCCAGGTAACCTATGGCGAATCCTCAGCCTTGTCTCGCCAAATATCATCTCGCTATCATCAATCTCATTGACGCTAAATTTCAAATTTTCAAATTTTCAAATTTATTCACAATTTAACATTTGAATGATACATATGAATAGATACCCGAAATGAGCATATGCTCGTGCTCGGGTACAGTCCAGTAGTCTACATAAATTTTACAGAGATCAATGATAATGTTGATGATAGAAATAATAGTAATAATAATAATAATAATAATAATAATAATAATAATAATAATATAACCATGACGGACATGATACAAAGATAGTAATACAAATTAATTCAATAATAATAATAATAATAATAATAATAATAATAATAATAATAATAAAACAAAAATATTTACAATAATAAAATAAATACTAGGACAGATAAAATAAAATATAAAAGCGCTTAGCGAGAGTTAACACAACTTAAATAAGCATATAATAACCAAGAAAAAAATGGCGAACTCGAAAATCAACAGAAACGTTCGTTGCAGCGCAGACGACAGCAACCGCCGTATTGGCATTGTGTTATGCATTATTGGTAGTAGGGGGAAAACCTCGTAGTTGATACAGCGTCATTAAATAATCAACTAAAAAAAAGAAAAAAGTATCTTTCCTCTTCTTCGGTCTCCTTCCGTTCTTGATCATCCTCATATTCTTCTCCTCCCCTCTCCTTTCCTTGTTCAATCCCATCTTTCTCCTCTTCCTCTCCTATCTGTTGTTTCTTCATTTCCTCGCCCTCCCCTCCATTCTTCCTTTTACTCGTATTCCTCTTTCTCATTATTTTCATTATTTCTCTCTTTGTTTGGTCATTCACTATATCTCGCTCCACGACAATCTCGTCTCTTACAATCCTTACTAATCTATCCTCTCTCAAACGTGTCGCACGCCTCCTCTCTTCGATTCATTAATTTATCTTTCACTTGACACTTCTGTCATATCATTTTTTCATTTCCTCACATCTCGATTTCTTTGCTATCTTCTCTAAGTTATCATCACCACAACGTTTGGAATTCTTTATTTTTTAAAGATATATTTTTGACAACATAAGATCTGATGAAATTGCCGCGATGAACTGCTCTTGTCTAAGGGCTTTATAAAGTAAAATTAATGACATACAGTACATACTTCCTGGAAATATCGATGAATGAAATCAAAACCAATTCAGGAGGAGGGTGAGAACACTCATGGACAGGACTAAAATAATAATTAATAATAATTTATTTACTTAATCTGGCAGAGCTAAGGCCAGTAGGCCTTCTCTTCCGCCCAGCCAGACTCTAATTCTAATTGAATACAATTGCTTACATAGTTATTACATTAAAATTTAGACCATAAAACAACATGAAGATAAATAATGAAAGTTGGATAAGTAATGTTAGTGTGACAATAATAAACATTGGTAAGAAATAGTTATAATAATAATAATAATAATAATAATAATAATAATAATAATAATAATAATAATAATAATAATAATGAGACAATTTAAATATTTATTCTGTGATATATATATATATATATATATATATATATATATATATATAACCATTAAACATTGAGAAACCTGAAACAGCTATTATTGTTAACAAGAATTGTTAGAAAAACATTTCGTTAGCCTATTCTTAAATTGGTTTGATGTCTGACAGTCCCTGACATTACTCGGTAGGGAATTCCAAAGCCGAGGAACAGCCACAGTGAAAGAAGATGAATATGAGGATGTTCGGTGGGAGGGAATGGATAATATTGAGGAGTGTTGTGATCGTGTGTCTAGGTTATGATGGGTGGATAAATTTTTAAAACGAGACCCAAGATAGACGGCGTGGAGAAATGCAATATGTGAAAGAGAAGGGAAAGATAGTGGATTTTTCTACGATCTTCTAGACGGAGCCAGGACAAAATTTCGAGGGATGGTGTTACGTGATCAGCCCGGCGAATATTGCAGACGAAACGGACGCACATATTATGAACACGTTGCAGTCTCTGCGCTGAAGTAACGCTTAGATCAGTACACGGAATATCACAGTAATCGAAGTGGGGCATCACGAGTGTTTGCACTAACATTTTTTTCATAGAAAAGGGTAGAAAATTCTTCAATCGCCTAACCGAGTGGATTAATGAGAATACTTTCTTGCAGATTTCTGCAACTTGAAGGTTCCAATTTAAACTTTTATCCATATAGATACCTAGATTCTTTACTGATTCACTGAACGGAATTTCGGTGCCATATATTTAAATTTGGTATGGTAATAGTGCTTAACAAACGTGAATGGCCCACAATGTTTGACTATGATTTTTCTGGATTTAGTTTAAGTCGGAATTTCCCAGTCCATGTCCAAATTGAGTCGAGATCGTCATTAATTTTAGTTATTGCATAATTTATTTCGTCAGTATGGAATTTTATGTATATTTGAAAAGCGCTTGCATAGAGATGGTGTTGGCAGTACTTTAGAGATTCTGATATGTCGTTGATATAAATTGTAAATATGGACTGATAAACTTACAACTTACTGACACAGCCAGACCTTTTATTAAAGACTGACCTGCAGAATTACAGACTGATTTAATGACCCACTGAATGACTTGGGCCTACTTAGTCACTAACTAGTTACCGTCTTAAGTCACTAACTGGGCAATTTACTGCCTTGTTGGCTTATTGGCTGATTGATTAAGTGGTTGACTGATTCATTCATTCATTTCATTCATTCACTTGTCGCCCATTCGTTCGACTGGTCGATCGATCAGATGGTTCGTTCGTTTCTTCGTTCTTCCCTTCTTTGACGCTAATTTAACTATGATGAAAATAATGTAGGCCTACGTATATTTTCAATCACTCTCTCGAGATCGACTTTCTTTACTTTTATAACATTTTTCTTCTTCCCATCTATAATGACGATATAAAAAAAACTACAGATGAATAATGCAAAAGGCAAGGAAGCACCCCTCTTACATTATTCTTCAAGGCTTAGAGCGATACGGTTCCATCTCACTTAGAATTGCAATAGATGTGAATTTCCAGGAATCCCGATTTACGATGTAGTAAATATTCTGTTTAGAAGGAGATTCAGCTTCAAATTATTACATGTCCTACCCTCCGAAGAAAAGCGTTCGAATCCTAGAAACAAAGAATTTATATGCACTCCGTCTAGTTTCTCAGGTAGAAATAAAACTATGATTACTTTATTTTTCACAAGAACAGATAACGGTACCGTACGGTACGACTTACACCAGCGTTTCTCAAACTACGGTCCGCGGACCACCTGTGGTCCTTGAGGTCTATCCTTGTGGTCCTTCAAAAAAGGCATAGGAAAAAATAAAATTCAAACGAATTTCGTATCACTCTATAGCTGAAAATCTCAGAGTTTGGAAATTACACATGGCAATCGCTTTTCACTTTCTCTCCCAGTACTAATATTTTATGAAATGTATTACCCTATGCGTCTACCGACTTCCCACTCTACTCTCAACGACAAAAGAGGAATTTAAGCACTATGAATGTGGTGTTTTTCGCCATCTTTTTCCTGCACATCTGGCGCTGCGCCTGTAACCCGAATTCATATCAGAGGACCGGACCTTTCCATGTATTTATGACTTTCTTAATAGTTTTGCCCACACTCAGTCTGCACGTTGAAATGGTCACGTACTGTACGTCGTACACCAATAATACAACACTGAGGTCACAATTTGAAACTTATTTTCCAAGTAAATATGACGATTTTCATGGGTTCGTGATCACTTTCATTGTTATATTGAAACTAACAAACTTTCATTGAGTGAAAGAGAACAGCTAATTGAACTCTCGAATGACACCGGACTTAAAATGAAATTCCAAGTGGAAGGTATGGACCCATCACAACTGAAAAGAGAATATAGTGAACTGTACAATGCTGCTTTAGAGATTATAATTCAGTTTGCTTCTACGTATCTGTGTGAGAAAGGGTTTTCATCACTAATTCTAATAAAAACAAAGTAGGTTACCGAAATCGACTCGATGTATCTGACGATCTCTGACTTAAGCTTACCAACATAATCCAAATATAGAACAACTGTGCAAGAATCGGTAGACTCAGCCATCTCATTAATATGAGTACCAACATTTATTTATTTTTTTATTTAATAAATTAAATATTATCCAAACTCTAATAACCTTGAATTATTAAAGAAACAAAAGTGAATTTTCTTCTATTAAAATTAGTTTATTAGTTAATACTAATATAAATTGAATTTAATTTAATTAATTTGAATTAATTAATTAATTCTATTTTAAAATATAAGTATACTGGTATTAAAATATGCTAAAAATGATTAAATTTGCTTTCGAAGGGGACAAGAGTAAGGTGGTCCGCGCAACTGTTCTGACTTAAAAAAGTGGTCCCCACTTCAAAAAAGTTTGAGAAACGCTAACTTACACGATACAAACGTCACTCCTGACTCAAATGCGTTAACTTGCATTTAACCGTCACAATACTTTAGCTAATCACAATCAGTACCAAATCCGACGAGGTAAGTAAAGTCTGTGGTGGACCAGAGTTCGAAAATAGCCTTATTTTCCTTACAAGGTGAAATATTAAGTAAGAGATCATTATAAATTCATAATAAAAATGGCAGTGTACTTCAGGAAATAATGAAATATTCTCCAAAAGAAAAGAGACAGAAATAAACTTAAGGAGAATTAGTGCGGTCAGAACAGGTGATTGACTAAACTTTCAGATGGATGGATGGACGGATGAATGAATGAATGAATGAATGAATGAATGAATGAAGTGTTGTAAAGATGTATGAATCTTATATGCTTATTTATTAATTTGATTATTTTATTATTTATTTACTTGAAGTATTTATGATAGTGAGTGAGTGAGCTTTCCTTGGTATAATCCCAAATTCCTATATTTAATAAAAGACAGCAAGAGTAAACTGAAATTTGATATAATTATACCGTTAAGTATACGGTATACGAGTATGGAATAAACTACAACAGTACCACAGCACACAAATAAAAAAAAAAAATCCCTGCCAAACTTTAATACACGTAAAAATTAGAGAGAACCATTTTAATGAATGTATGTATGTACTATCAAGACGTTTCCAGGAACATTGAATAAAATAAAGATTAATATCTTCGGAATATGTATTATGTGTCTTTCTCCTGTTAAATTCTATCGTACCTGGTTAACATGTTTCGACCTGTTATGGGTCTTCTTCAGAACTGATTGTTGCTGGTCTTGGCGCCTTTTGTTTTGTTTCCTGCGGGGGTGTGTTTATGTAGTGTAAAGTGGAGTCAAAGAGTGTGTGTGTTCTGAAATTGAGTTTGTGTTGAGAATTTAATTTGGATGTGTTTTTGTGTGTCTGTGTATTTCGTATTGATCTAGTGTGTTGAGTTTCTGGCTTTTTGGTTGGATGTGTAGAATTTCCATGTCTGTGTTGATGTCTCTGTAGGTGTGGTTAGCACTTGTGACGTGTTCTGCATATGTGGATGTGTTTTGTAATTTTGTTATGGCTGTGATATGTTCTTTGCAACGTGTTTGAAATGATCTGCCTGTCTGTCCTATGTAGAAGTTGTTGCAGGTGTTACATTTAAGTTTGTATACGCCTATGTGGTTGTATTTGTTTGTGTTGTGTGTTGAGATGTTTTTGTAGAGTATTATTTGTTCTGTAAGCGATATTGTAATTTAATTTCTTGAATGAGGTTGCAATCTTGTGTGTGTTTTTGTTTTTGTATGTTAGTGTGATATTAATAGTTCTGAATATTATGCAACATACAGTAACACAGTTTGGCAGAAACCAAAGTAATGAGATTTAAACATATAATTAAGTAAAAATAGAAACATGCAAGTGAAATAACGTCCTATTTACTCTTTCCCTTGCCCTTATACTGGGTGTTCATTTCAAAGTGTGTCATGACGTTACTGTTGTGAGTCAGCGATTTGAAGCGAGTTTCAGCTTTTATGTCAGAGAAGTTGCATATTAATCAAGGCGTTCAATCTGAACTTGAGAACGTGTACGGTATAACTTCAACGTCGTAGCAACAGATGGCGGTCTGTAAAGTCTGTGTGCTACCATAATCTCTTTCGAACTGTGTTTTGCGCGGGCAAGTCGTACGCAGGGTATTTGTTATCATCGGTTGCGTACGGCAACATTCCACAACACAAATCAAATGCTCCGTGTCCATGTTGACAGTCGAAGTTAATGTCAACAAATACGTAAGTAATCGTCTTAACCTTCTCCACATATCCCGACAGTAAGAAAAAACTCACCTCAGTACGTGTTTCCAAACAGTTCACATTCCTGCCACTGCCGGCGTTACCGTACATATCAGTAAGTACTCTTCAGAATGAACGCCGTACTTGCTAGGCAACTTCTCTGACACATAGGTAATACGCATCTGCGGAAGTGTAGGAAGATTGAATTCTCTAGGCTCATCGACTAGCCATATGACGGCATACAGCGAGCCATGACACACTTTGAACTTGTCACCCAGTACTGTAGTTTTCCATAAATGTGTCACGTATTTTATGGTATGATTTATGAATACTAGTACTATGAAACGCCTATCAGTTTAGACTATACGCACGTCTTTCGATATGATTATTATACACTAGCATAAATAGTTGAGAGTGATTAACTTTGCAGGAATATTACTTGACTTAATGGAAGGATTCACTGATGCTGAATTAGCCGATATTCATTTATGTACGGAACAGCGAAAGAATCTGCAACCGTGAAAGGCTCTATCTCGGACTGCGGATCGTGGACAGCAACGTGACGATTCATTCGCAATGTGACGCAACGTTTCTAAACAAACATTCCACACTAGTTAAGGAAATATTAACCTTTGATAACAATTGAGAGATTATTGTATTTCGTATATTTCATTTCAATAACAATTTTTAAATCTGAATTTATTAAAGTTATTTCGTGATAGTTTAGAAATGAATGCCATGTCGTTTATAAAGCCTTTTTAGCTTTATAATTTAGGCAACATTACTTTAAATTATTTTATAGATTCATTAATTTGTCATACAGAATAATATCTGTAATATTGACAATTAATATTTGAGGAGAAAAACTCGCTCCGGCTCCGGGGATCGAACCCGGGTCCTTGGTTCTAAGTACCAAGCGCTCTGACCACTGGGCTACGCCGAATTCAATCCACAGCACCGGATCGAGTTCTCCTCCTTCAATGTTTCCCTTTATGGTCTGACTCCAAGTTAGGCATATATGTTGACGAATATGTCCAATGCCAACTGCCATTATACTAGAAGCGCACTCAGCTGAGTGACTTATTTGGCCGGGATTCCGCAGTTCAGTGCACAGTTATCTGTACAGACATATGCACTGCTAGCTATGAGAATATTATAGATTTATTAATCTGTCATACAGAATAATATCTGTAATATTGACAATTAACATTAATTAAATTATTTTGTTTCATTGCAGTCTACCATGCTTCGAAATTCGAACGTATTACAGTACAAAATAAATAATGACTGTAATTCCTTGTGCTAAAGTAAGAAAGTGATTGTGTTAGGATACACGATAAATTATATATTTCAGACCACCAGTATCAGCCTTTTTTCTCGAAAACTATATGATACTGGTTGTTCATAAAAAATTTGATGACCAAAACCTATGTAAAGAATCGATTGGTGGTAGTACTATTTCCCGTAACAAACCGGAAGTAGGGGTACCTGTGGTCAACTTCGTAATTTCAAATGAGAACATGGGTGCCAGTGGAAACTACTTTTAAAAAGAAACAACTTTTACTAAAACTTTTTTTCTAACTTTTATTGTTTACTCACAAAGCAACAAAAATGGTATCTTCTGAGAAATGCTATATGTTTATGTACGTACACTCTTCATAGTAAGTGTTCAAAATGTACGCCTCCTAACATCCGTGATTGCACTTCAGCACAGCTGAGAGACCCACAGGCTTCTCTAATTCTTTGTTTCATGTATTCTCTAATTGTTGGACGCATCTGGTAGAACATGTCTTTAATTCTCTCCCACAAGAAGAAGTCATCTGAAGCGAAGTCAGGAGATCGGTCTGGCCAAGCTACTGGTTCTGCTCATCCAATCCACCGTAGGGGAAATAACTGGTTAATAATTCGTCGAGCCCTACGTGAAAAGTGAGCCATACAGCCGTCCTGCTGAAGCCACATCATTCACCAAAGCGCAAGAGGAACATCATGAAGTAAATGGTGCATAATGTTTCGGAGAAAGCGTGCGTTCTACCATTCAAGTCAAGTTCTCCTAAAAAAATATGGTCCTATAACTCTGTGTCCGAGGAGGCCACACAATGTGTTGAGGCTCCACAGGTGCTGGTAATCCACTTCACGTAGCCAGTTATTATTATTATCATTATTATTATTATTATTATTATTATTATTATTATTATTATTATTATTATTATATTACCGGTTGTTCTGAATGGTTGTGAAACTTGGACTCTCACTCTGAGAGAGGAACATAAGTTAAGGGTGTTTGAGAATAAGGTGCTTAGGAAAATATTTGGGGCTAAGCGGGATGAAGTTACAGGAGAATGGAGAAAGTTACGTAACACAGAACTGAACGCATTGTATTCTTCACGTGACATAATTAGGAACATTAAATCCAGACGTTTGAGATGGGCAGGGCATGTAGCACGTACGGGCGAATCCAGAAATGCATATAGAGTGTTAGTTGGGAAACCGGAGGGAAAAATACCTTTAGGGAGGCCGAGACGTAGATGGGAGGATAATATTAAAATGGATTTGAGGGAGGTGGGGTATGATGATAGAGACTGGATTAATCTTGCACAGGATAGGGACCGATGGCGGGCTTATGTGAGGGCGGCAATGAACCTTCGGGTTCCTTAAAAGCCATTTGTAAGTAAGTAAGTATTATTATTAATCATAATAAGTTTGATGTAATATGCGTAATGCTGACTCATTTCGTGAACTATTCGTAACAATATTTTACGTTCCTCTAAACCATTTTTCAAGAATGAAGTAGTAAATAAGTTTACATTGACTGTTCCCCAGAGTACTCCAGAACTTTCAACTGAATATTAAAGTTGGAAACATATTAATATTATATTTCTGCTCTATATTTTGACGTGACAATTCTACACGGCCCAAAGTTACTACAATAAAGTATCGCGCATGCTTGTTATATTCTCTCAACAAATGAACATCGAAATAATATCACTGTGGCTCATAAAAGCAACTGAGATTGGTACGGTACGGTCTAAAATATCCATTGTGTGCAGCTTCGCTTTACTTCAAACCCCCCTGCTGGCTTATACCCGTGCATTTACGGCGAGAATAGATTTTAATTGTACTGGATAATCGTGGAAAACCTATTCTAGAACTGTCACACAATGCACACGTAATCTAGGAAGGGTTTCCTTGCTTGTATTGTTTAGATCCGGGAAGATCTTGAATTAATTCTGTTATTCCAGGACGGAGCTAATTCCAACTTGAAAGTCCGTGGCTAGAATATTAAGTATTTAAGCGATGCGGACAGAATTATATCCAACTATGGACTGAGATTCATTCATCCATAGCCTTGCATCACGCTTAATTCAACGCTGAAATGTTAACAAAATGAATTCCCCTAACAGTAGTTTCAACAGTTTCTGACCGTAAGATGATTGACTGCAACTTCAGAAATTTGTATTATTATTATTATTATTATTATTATTATTATTATTATTATTATTATTATTATTATTTAATGATTTCATTGTCATTCTATTTACCAAACAACGACAATGAAACTAACATTCCTATAACGTTTATATTACTGTAGGCAATCAGACACCAATCTTTATTGTCTCAATTTTAACAAAACATTCCACTCATTACATTATATTTCGCACGAAAACATGACGACCTTCCCTCATCCCCTTTGCCAGTTAACTGCAGGCACGCGCAAGGGATAAACCCTTAGCCGAATTGCCAATTCTTGAAGTCATTGTGATTTGCGAACGTTTTTCAAACTGTGTTCCGTGAAACCGCGATTTTCAGAAAGACTATATTATCTTTGTAAATATACCTTAATTTATAATTACTAAAACAAAATTGGCATAAAAATGAACAAACTTATTTTAAAAACACTTTATATTTATATTTTCACTAACATGTTTTGCCTAAATAAACAAAAAAAATGCAGACTTCTATAATAAGTGTTAAATTCTCATGTTATTGAAGTTCCAGAATTTTATACTTAATTAAGAATGTTGCACCGGTAAAATTTTCTGAAACTGTGATCATTGAATAGTTATAGAATTTGTAGTACAAAAGAGTAGAGTTAGATTTTATCAGCTTCGCCTTGGGTGATAATTTCCACGAACGCATAAAATCTGTTTACTCTAGTATGCTATACAATATTTTATCCATTACTGGTATGTAAATTTAATTTTAAATTGTAGGGCTTTTCTTTGTACTGTGTTGTTGGCGAAGAAGTTCATATATATTCATTTTACTATTGCTAATATGTTGGTTGTCATGTAGAGTGGTTTAAAAGCGTTTAATTCACTGCTGTAAGTTAGAAAACTTTTAAGCACTGCTGTGAATAATGTCATTATTTAGGTTGCTAAGGACGGTGTTGCTGTTGGCGATATCTCTTTCGCGTGCTGTTCACATACTGTTCGGCGAAGTAAATCACGTATAAAATCGTCTATCTTACCGAATTCTGTTTTAATTTGTTTATTTTCTCTTTAGTTGGTGAACCGTAATTCTTAATTCCTATGCCCATATATCCAACTCCGCCGGTTGCGTCCGATGTTAAGTGATTAAGATTTATGCTTATTAAACTGCCTGAACTTTCGATTACTTTATGTATAGAATTTCTAACGTTAGACACAATTTTAACACTTTGTTTTCTTAGCTACGCTCCTCTGCAAATAAGATATTCTGTTTTCTTTGACGGTGTTTTTTGTTCTTGTCGTGATGGTCCTGGATCTTCAGGTGTATCAGGAGGCCTGGCTGCGGATCATCTGCTCCAACACTCATTAATCATGGCCGGAATAAATTAGACATATTGAAGCGCACAACGGTATAAAACAACACGTCGACAAAGACACTGAGAACGGGTGAAACCCAACAGGTAGAGGCAATGACTGCTATATTTGGCAATGCTGGGGTTTATTGTATTTCTGCCACGCGGCTAGGGGTTGAGTAGAAGATGGGGGTTTATGAGGGATTACCAATTCCAAGAACAGAGGCCGTCATGTTTCCGAGCCAAGTATAGTTTTACTTGTCTTACTATCTTCCTTATTTTATTTAGAATACAGAAGAGATCTCCTTTTTCACTTGATTTTTAAGGTAATTTAAGGTTGAAGACTTTTTGACTTGATTACGGTACTTTGGTTTATGAAATATAGATTCCAACGTTATATTACTTACATAAAACAGTAGGCTAATTTTCTCTGTCTCCCGCAACTTGTGTCAAGCCTTCCTCGAAGTTTCTTCTGGACTTATCGCACATATTCTTGAATATTCTTCGGAGGTTTTCCCCAGCCGTGGGACTGAAGCCGGATGGTCTATGGCAAGTCCTTGGCATCAACCCCTTTGATTTGATTATCTGGTTGGGTTTTTCCGAGGTTTCCCCCACCGAAAAGGCAAATGCCGGGTAATATTTTGGCGAATCCTCGGACCTCATCTCATCTCACTACATCTCGCCAAAATGTAAAAAAAATGTAAAAAAATTGTACAAAATTGTAAAAATTGTAGAAAATTACTAAATTGTGAAACTATAAAAATTTGTAAAAATTGTAATTGTAATATTGTAAAATGTTGACATGTTCCACATCTTAAAGCTTCATTGCTCATGTAAGATCTATGGAATAAAATAAATGAATGAATGAATGAATGAATGAATGAATGAATGAATGAATGAATGAATGAATAAAAGAAAAAAAAACACTGACCGAAGCTAACTTATCGTCAAGTGTTTTTATATCTTCGTTGACCGTCATCATGCCAACAGTGGGGTAAAATGAGTTTAAAGACATTTATATCTTAAGAAAGAGCGAAGAGTCATCTCTGCAGAGGAGAAACTACAGAGCGTTCGGAGTTTAGAAAATACCACCGAGTATGTAAGCGTCTTCTTTGTAATGCAAATAAAATAAGTTACTTGCGTATTTTCTAACTTATATAAAAAACAGAAAGAAATCTAAATAGGCCTACTGTAACTAAGCACTGCTTCGAATAAAAACGCTTTATATTGCTAAAAAAATAGGCATATATTTGTTCGTTGTATTTCCAATAATGGAATAAATGGAACAGATTTACTTTTGCTATTTTATATACGTTTGAAATTACGCAAATAACTTATGATATTTAAATTAAATTACACAGAGAGAGGATGTCAGCTGAAGTGACGCCTCTATGCTGAATGGCATTTTGTAAACTCTCAAAGCACTATATCGGATTTTGATGTCTTTAAAAACAATAACAAAGAAGTTAACAGAATTACGCACGAAGAAAAAAAGAGTAATACTAGGCCTTAATAGCCAATTAGAATGCCAATTCAAAATAATCTACAGGGAAAGAAACAAGGTTTTGGACGAACATAATCAATAGGAAATAAATTACTGGTGACAAATCCACTGAACAAATCAGTAATTTTAAATTATTAACATGACTTGTATCACACAAGGCACAAACTGATATAAAAGATTATACTTAAAAATTGGTTATGCGCTGTATTATAAAAATTTTAGAAGTGTGCAAGGAAGGGAGCAAAATTAAGGATTTCTAAATTAAACCAATCCTGTGTGTGCTATATGATAGTGACACATTATACTTACTGGCTTTTAAGGAACCCGGAGGTTCATTGCCGCCCTCACATAAGCCCGCCATTTGTCCCTATCCTGAGATAGATTAATCCATTCTCTATCATCATATCCCACCTCCCTCAAGTCCATTTTATATTATCTTCCCATCTACGTCTCGACCTCCCTAAAGCTCTTTTTCCCTCCGGCCTCCCAACTAACACTCTATATGCATTTCTGGATTCGCTCATACGTGCTACATGCCCTGCCCATCTCAAACGTCTGGATTTAATGTTCCTAATTACGTCAGGTGAAGAATACAATGCGTGCAGTTCTGTGTTGTGTAACTTTCTCCATTCTCCTGTAACTTCATCCCTCTTAGCCCCAAATATTTTCCTAAGCACTTTATTCTCAAACACCCTTAACCTATGTTCCTCTCTCAAAGTGAGAGTCCAAGTTTCACAACCATAAAGAACAACCGGTAATATAACTGTTTTATAAATTCTAACTTTCACATTTTTTGACAGCAGACTGGATGATAAAAGCTTCTCAACCGAATAATAACAGGATTTCCCATATTTATTCTGTGTTTAATTTCCTCCAGAGTATCATTTATATTTGTTACTGTTGCTCCCAGGTATTTGCATTTTTCCACCTCTTCAAAGGATAAATTTCGAATTTTTATATTTTCATTTCGTACAATATTCTCGTCACGAGACAATCATATACTTTGTCTTTTCGGGATTTACTTCCAAACCTATCTCTTTACTTGTTTCAAGTAAAATTCCCGTGTTTTCCCTAATCGTTTGTGGATTTTCTCCTAACATATTCACGTCATCCGCATAGACAAGCAGTTGATGGAACCCGTTCAATTCCAAACCCTCTCTGTTATCCTGGTCTTTCCTAATGGCATACTCTAGAGCAAAGTTAAAAAGTAAAGATGATAGTGCATCTCCTTGCTTTAGCCCACAGTGAATTGGAAACGCATCTGACAGAAACTGACCTATACAGATATAGATTATATAGAGGGAAAAATGAGATGTTTAAGATCTACACTGAAGGTTGAAAGAAGCGAGGGGGTAAGAAATGAAGATATAAAACCAATAGAAAGTACTTAGTCTAAATTATGAACTATTGGGGAAAGCAGCTGCTAGCCCATGTACGCATTCAGAGAAAGAATTGACTTTCAAAATACATTTTTCAATTACAGCCGAAGGAAGAAGTGAGACAACAAAAGCAATTTCTGCCACAACTGGGTTTCATTCAATGTTTGAAGAAGTAGGAGGACAGCTGCATAGAAATAAGCAATATCTTTTCTAAAAAAAAAAAATAATTTTCATTTACCCAATAATCCAATACCATTATAAATATGACTGAACATTATGTGTTTTCCTCTAACTTCATAAATAAAATGATAAGAGATACAGAGATGCAGGTTAACAATAAACATAATTGTTGATGCATCAAATACTGAAATCAGATTCTTCAATTTTAAGTTTAACGAATTTTTTCTTTGATACTAAAGCGTTGAACGTCCCGAACATAAAAACAAAACTGAAAGACCGTGGAAGACACAACACGCAACTTTTCTACATTTCAAGTGAGGCGTTCAGTTGCAAAATCAGACACATCACTAAAACATTATTTTTCGGTATGAAGGAAAAACGTACATCACCTATATACCAAGAGGTAAAATATTAATACTTCGAGGATACGTTTGTTATGGAATATTGTAATGTTCCATGACGTATGGCAGCGATATTATTGCATAATTAGTAGTAGTAGTAGTATTTATTTATTTAACCTGGTAGAGATAAGACCGTCAGGCCTTCTCTGCCCCTCTACCAGGGGATTACAACTATAATATGAAGAATAAAATTACAATTAATATTAAATTTACAATTACAATTACAATAAGCATTAAAGTGCGACAAGATTACCTGATTAATGAAAGCTAGACGTTTTATCATAGAAGTTAAGAACAAAGAATATTTTTTGTATTTACTGAATTACAAATTAAACCTAGAATAACAAAATTCTATAGTGATGAAATTACCGGATATTGAATTATTTTGTGATAGATTAAGAGAACTATTTACAATAAACCATGTAGGTAATAAAGAAAATGTATTTGTTGTATCTGGTTTTGAAAATTGTTCGTTGACCTAAGTGAGTATGCAGATGAATAAAAGAACTTGCTGCATCTTGGTTTGAAAGCAACTATCCATTCTGTTATATACAATGTATTATTTTAAATCGACTCTTACATTATTACAATTAATTTGTCATAATTGTTACATTTTCATCGCAAAAGAAACTGAATTATTAAACAACCAGATCATCTATTTCACAAGCATGGTCACACACATTTTCTTCTTCATTCATAGAGGAAATTTGATTTTCATCCAAGCTTTCCAGTCTGTTAACAATACGTGCATAGTAGGATAATACTTGAAGTGATTTCCGGTCATTTCCAAAATGTTTTGTCAGCAAAGCAGTTACATCATTTATTTTTAATAGTGACACTTGTACCCTGGCAACATTATGCTTGGTGACGCAATATTTATTATTTTTTGTTCTTCTTACAAATGCTCTTGTATTGACCAGACTCACTTCTTCTTGTTCGTCTGAAAGAAAAATCTTTTACATGTAAAGTGCCACTGAGCTGGTGGCTGCACTATATTGAAAACAGTTTTTTTTTTTCCAGTCACTTGTTTATTCTGACAAAGCTATGATTGTTCCAAAATTAGAGAAAATATATGTTTACTCGTTAGGTCTAATGATGACATCTTGTCGTTTTTCTTTCAGCTGTCCTTGCGCGAGAACTATACTGATGTGCAGCGAAAGTAAACACTAACCCTTGATGTACCTGGTTTTGAAAATAAACTCACATGACTTATCTAGATTTGGAATCAATACTATTCTTTCATCATACAAATGTATGTGATGTATCTGGTTTTGGAGCATAATAGTGCTATAGAAGTTGTAGAATCATATGAAGATATGAAACATAACATTAGTCTAACTCATCTCCGAAAAAAAAGTGATGTATCTGCTTTTGCAACTACACGCCTCAAGTATCTTCCATGTGACTGTATGTGTATTTCGTAGTCTACGCTGTTATTCATATTTCCCATTATTACGAGCCATGCTCAGTTTATGAGCTTCATAACCGGTAAATACAGTCGCGTTCGTATGAATATATACTCAATGAGCCTTATGCAACAAGTTATATTAATTTGTAATGCGACTGCTACGTTGGCTTCCATGACTAAGATAGGCCACTTGAAATTTAATAATCACTGACCGGCAGAGATAAAAAAAATGTAAGATCTGTAGAACATTGATACAAGGTTAAGTGGACATATAGGGACCGAGGGGTGTGTTTTTGTTTTGCTGAACTTCAAGACAATGCTAATTCATTGAAAATTTGTGTGACTGTAACCTATATATAATTCGTTTGGTTTTACTTTATTTACAGTTTGATTTTATATTATTTTATTTGTATTTCTGGTGATGTGGAAGAGAAGGTCTGATGGCTTAACTACGCCAGAATAAAATATAAGCACACATATGTTCATTTAGTTTTACTTTATTTATTTATAGTTTGATTTTTCTATTATTTTTATTTGTATTTCTGGTGATGTGGAAGAGAAGGCCTGATGGCCTTAACTACGCCAGAATAATAAAATAAACACACACATGTATGTATACACTATACATACGTACCTACATGCATACATACATACATACACACATTCATACATATTAAAAAAACATTTGAATGTAAGGCACGTGGTGAAATGTTTTCTTTCGTTGCCTGATCTGCATTTGTTTTAAATTGAGTTAATCCTTTCAGGCAATTGGTTAAGTTCATTAATTCATGTAAATGACGCTATGTAAAGATTCATCTTTATGGACAAGGAAAGCTTATTAAAGACAATTCGTTTTGGTCGTCTATAGTTGAGTTTCTGAGATTTCCAAAAATTCTAACCAGTTTAATTAAAAAAAGAAGCGAAACGGACAACATGGGCAACGCCGGGTGCTTTCAGCTAGTACAATATAATATAATATAATATAATATAATATAATATAATATAATATAATATAATATAATATAATATAATATAATATAATATAATATAATATATAATATATAATATAATATAATATATAATATAATATAATATAAAACACTGTGTTGACAGGCAAGATTGTCAGTTAAAAAACGAAGACTTGTTTTTCACTTTGAAAAGCTCTAGAATTGAGGTCACATACTAAAATCAACATTTTGTTGCAAGCTGTAAGCTCAAGTAAGAGTAAAAGAGCAAACAAAGATGGTGTAATTGTGGTTAAATCAGTTTCTGTACGATAGTGCGTAAAGTTGCATTTCATCCATTGTTATCAGTGTGTAAAGTGATCCTTTAAAACAGTAGTGCATAAAAAGTAAGTAATCACGTCATACACTGGTATTCATTTTACGCAATGCCAAAGAAAATGCGATATTCAATGTGTAAACTACATTCAGTAAGAAATTAATGCATTACTTCGATCTTTCATGACATAAATATTACACGTAACACAAATAAGTAACAAATACAACATTCATATTTACATTTTAGTCATTATTCTCAACTTACATCTGTAGTACTCATCACAACAAGATAAAGCATTCAACTTTTCCTAACGCTTTGTTGATTATAGCAGGTTTAGACGGTCATGAAATCGTGATAATGAATAAAACAGACTGCCATTCCATGGATCCTTATTTCTTAATGGTTCTGAGTTTCGATGGTCATGACATTGTGATCTTATAACCTCTCCAACTATCAATATCTATTTAATGTAAATTTATGCCATCGTAGAAAAAACATTGTACGATATACATTCGTAAACTTATCTTTTTGACCCTAGTATGTTTATGAAACTCGCTTCGCTTCGTTTCACAAAAGGAGAACCTTTACACATTTCTTTCATAAATAACTATTTTCGCAACTATATTAATAATAATTATTGTACTCCTTTACCATAATGGTATTTTTATTGCTATTCTAATGCCTCAATGATACTCCTCACTGTGATAATGTGACATCAAATGGCTCGCAGAAATGACTCACCACGACAAAGTGAAGAACGCTGAAATCTGCGAACACTCACCTGAAAAAAATAATAAAATGGGTTAATTATACTGTGAATGTATTTAATACAGGAGAAACAAAACACTAATCAACTATGACAAATAATTACGTCACGAGAAGAGTTCTTCCTATTATATTTAACAAACTGGCGAAAATTCCTCATAATTTAAACACAATTATTACGAAATAGTATAATATGAAACAAGTTCATAATTTTATACGTTATGGCACGAGTCAATTTTTAGGGAACGAGCGAAGCGAGCTTCCTCATTTTAACGAGTGCAATAACTGTATAACATTATAAACGTGTTTCATACGTTATTTTTATACGAAAGCATTATAATAGTAATTTATAGTATCAGAGAGTAAAATTAGATTATGCGCGAATAGAAAGTTTAGAGCCCGAGGCGAAGCCGAGGGTGATAATTTACACAAGAGCATAAAATCTGCTTACTCTTGTGTGCTATAAAATAATTTATCCATTACTGGTATCTAAATTAAATTTTAAGTTCTACGTCTTTTCTTTGTAATGTGTTGTTTGTAAAGACGATAGTGAATTAAAAACTTTAAAGTCATTGCTGTGAATAAAGCCATTGCTTAGGTTGCTAACGTCGATGAAATAAAGACCAGCTCAGATACCACTCATGGACAAAACGATAAATAAAGAAATAACATCAGATTTGGTTATGCATAGCTTCTTTGTATGAATTTATTTTAAGGTTTTCAATCTTATGATTTATCATTAAAAAATATATATATATTATTTGCTAATATATCTTACAGAAGAAATTTTACGAACGTTTTCGCCTATGCGGCATCATCATTACTGGACTTACATTTACATTTCGTTGTAACATTTTGTATATCTAATGATGCCGTGTAGGCGAAAACGTTCATACACACATTCCACAATTTGGGACATCTGGTCGACATCTACGACTGACCACTAGGATCCAGAATACAAAGCAGAGGTTAAATTAAAAATATAATATGATTGCGGAAAGAATACGGAACAATGATAGATTTAAAAATAAAGTACAATTTGGTTTCGGAGAAACATGAGATGAAAATACATTGAAGAGTAATGAAATTAAGTAAAAAAAAATACATAGTATTACACAAGTGATTGTGTAAAATGGATAATGAATCTCTCAATACCATTAGACAAATTTTGTTAATGTCCTCATTAGAAAATTTAAGGGAAAGGAGAAGGTTTTGGTTAACTTGAATGAAGTTCCACTAGTGCCAAAAAAAAAAAAAAAAAAAAGTCCTTTCACTTCCCATGTATTAATATTCATTTTGTATCTCTCACTGAAGTGAGGAATACATGGGTTGTAAATAGACTTCTTTTCATCGTTAACGTTATTGGCTTGTTGATCATCCTTCTCAAAACGGACAGTGGGGTCAAGAATGAGGCTTCTTTGATTCCGGCGATCGATGGCTATAATGTCTGCTCTTCTCGTTGACCCATTCTCAGCCAAGCAGTGAGATCTTACATCTTGTGTAAGATGTATTACCAAACAATAATTTTGCAAAAATGATAATTCATATGATTGAAAACTTTAAAATAAATTTGAAAACTTTAAAATAAATTTATAATCTTGAACTGATTTGTCTGAAAAATCAATAATGAATTGTAAGAATCTTTCTATGGTTTGAAGTGCTTCTACTCAATTAGGTGTTTTGTGAGTTTTGTTTAAGTTAATTGTGATTTTAAAGTTGTGTTTCTGAATTAAGTGTTTCATTAACTTCAGTACAGTAAGTGACTCTACTTAAGTGTTTTGTGCCATTAAATCCGCTACTTCTGCCCGTTATGAATACGGGAGAAGAAGCAGCCATTGGTAATGCCAAGAGGCAAAGGCTGGAACATAGTTCTCCATTTATTTCACAGGAAAAATTAGCACTCTTAAATAATATAAATGAAGACGTCACTGATGTAAGTACTGAAAGTCAAAATAATACCGAAAAGTCAGACAAACCTCCACCTATTTATATTTGCAATCTTAAAAATACGAATAGTCTGCAAATAGCCTTCATAAAATTTGATATTGGCCAGTATAAACATATGACTATCAATGATAACAAAGTCAAATTAAACTGTAAAACAACTGAAGGTTATAGAAAACAATAGAATATCTCAAGACCAACAATGCTGAGCTCTATACATACCAAATTAAAGCGGAAAAACATTTCAGAGTTGTGATTAGGGGACTCCAGCCCTCTTGTGATACTGATTTGATGATGCAAGATATTTCTGACATAGGTTTTCAACCTGTCCGGATGTTACCAGTTCATCATCCCGTATCTAAAGTTCCTCTACCTTTATTTTTCTTGGATCTCAAACCCAATGCCAAGAATGAAAATATTTATGAAATTAAGAGGCTTTATGGATCTGTCATTAAGGTCAAACCTCCTAAGCCTAAACATTCTGTAATGCAATGTATAAGATGTCAGGACTACGGTCACAGTAAGAATTACTGTCATCGTTCTTCGCGCTGTGTCAAATGTGATGGGCCGCATCCAAATTCTCAATGCACTAAAAATCCACATTCTCCTCCAATTTGCGTGAATTTCAAGGGCCAACATACTGCTAATTATAGAGGATGTCCTGTTCATAAAGAATTTCAGAAGTCTACTCCAGCAGGAAATATAAATACAAACATAAGTTCTGTTGCATCTACAACTCTTAAACAGTCTGAACCAAAAACTTACTCTCAATATACACCAGAGCGTTCATATGCTGAAACTGTAAAAAAGAATATTGGTTCCCCAGCTATTAGTTATAGTGAAGAATTGATAAATAAGATTGATACTCTTATGTCTATATTGTTGCCTCTTGTTAGTACTTTGCAACAAGTTCTTCCTGGTCTTATTAACAAAAAATGAATTCTGACAACAATTTATTAATTTGCACATGGAATTGCAGAAGTGTCAATAATAAGTATTTTGAACTAAAGTTGTTTTTAGATTCATATAATATAGATATCTTATTAATAACTGAGACAAAACTCACACCCCACTTGAACTTTTATGTACCTGTTTTATAACTTATAGAGCTGATCATCCTAGTAATACCAGAAAACGGGGATAAGCTATTCTTGTCAAAAATCACATAGCTCATGACGAATTACCACCAGTTACTGAAGACGAATTAAAAATTTCACGTATATCAATTACCTTAAATGGAATGAAGTACCAGATCGGTTCTTTCCATTCTGCACCTGCTAATAAAATAATTCTTTGCAGCTTTTGAGACACCGTTAATGTTATGAGATTTCAATTGTAAACATCCCAGATGGGAATCAAATTTAGCCAATCCAAGAGGGCTAATACTTCTAGATGCGGCAACACAACTCTCCTTAGAATTCATACATCCAATTGAACCCACACACTATCCAGATGGAGGGCAGATGTCTAATGTACTGGATTTTTTCATTGGTAAAAATATATTTCACTTAAGCTCGGTGTCAACAGTTCATGCTTATGAACTTAGTTCAGACCATTATCCAGTAGTGGTTACTGTTCATTCAAATGAAAGTAGTATGAATAAACACTATGCATTAATAAACTATGCTTTTGATTGAAACTCCTATTCAGTTCTTCTCAATTAAATTACAGATTTAAGATTTCCTTTAAAAACTGCTCAAGATATAGATGTGGCTATTAGCAAAGTAACCGAATACGTTCACCATGCAGCAAATCTGGCTAGTAGTAAAAAATTCTAAAAGAACTGTAATAGACAGAGACCTACAGGGAAAACTGCGCAACTGTTACGAGAAAAGAGATATTGTCATAAATTATGGGAACAGACTAGATATCCTCCCCATAAAACTAATTATAATAGAGCTACCAGGAAACTAAAAGATGCGTTGAAAGAAGAAAGAACTGACGCTGTAAAAATCAGCTGCCATCTCTAAATACTGCTGATGGTTTATTGTGGAAAGAAAAACTAAAGTTATAACAAAAGCTATTGAGAGAATACCACCGCTAAAATAGGTAGACTCTTGGAAGTGTACGGCTGAGGAGAAAGTAACAGTTTTCTCTGATGTATTAATAAAACAGTTTCAATGTAATGCTACTGTTAATCCCGAATTTGAACAAAAAATCCTGGATGAAGTGAAGACTCCATTGCAACTATCACCCTTTACTACATTCTTCACCACCGTTCAAGTTTTAAATGCAATAAGACGTACCCCAACAAAAAAAGACTCCTGGTCAAGATTTAATTGTTCAACCATTGCTAATGCCATTTCCGAAAAAGATCATTGTATTTTTAACTCAAATATACAATGCCATTCTGCGTTTGACCTACTTTCCAAAGAACTGGAAACATGCTATCATTGTAATGATTCTAAAACCTGAGAAACCTGAAAATAATCCCAATATTTATCGCCCTATAATAATAATAATAATAATAATAATAATAATAATAATAATAATAATAATAATAATAATTTATTTTAGCTGGCAGAGTTAAGGCCGTAAGGCCTTCTCTTCCACACAACCAGCAAAAAGTGTATATACATATGCATGAACTTACAAAGAATTCAACAATTTGATTTAGATGAGAGTTACATGTATACAAGAGTTATTTACGAATTAAACAACAAAATACTATGAACTATTAATTAAACACTGAAATAAACTGTGTAGCAGAATTAAACTAAAATACATAGAATGTTAATATATTTCAAATTATATTAGATAATAGAAAGAGATTATTATGAGACAATTTTGAAAATGCAGCACAATCAGGATGATGTCTAAAGAAAAAAAAGCAACAGTGTAGTCAGTAATATTTTAAATCAGTATGATTGGAGTGAAATGCTAATAAGGTTATCTTTTAAGCTGTTCTTAAAGGTGTTTGTTGTCTTGCAGCCCCTAATACTTTGTGACAAGGAATTCCATTGACGCGAGGTGGATATTGTAAAAGATGAGGAATAACATTAGTCTTCTTCCCATTTTTTCCAAGATTTTTGAACGCCTTCGGCTTCTTCGGCTTCTATATTCAATAAACCCCACTATTCCCAACACTCAATTTGGATTTAGATCTTCACATTCTTGCCCGCAACAGCTACATCGGGTAGTGGACATTATCTTGAACACTTTTGAAGAAAAATCTGTTTGTCTTGGTCTGTTTTTAGACACCGAAAAAGCCTTCGATAAAGTGTGGCATGAGGGACTCTTGTTTAAATTAAAACCAGTAGTTTCAGACACATTATTTAGAATACTATAGTCCTATCTCTGTTTTCAGTGAAGTATATGTTATCTTATTTTACGTTCTGAGAATAATCATAATCTTTTAAGTATTAAATCAAAGACTTAATTAAAAGAGGCAGTTGAGGTTCACATATTCTGAAAATTGGTGATATGATGCTAATTAAAAAAAAAACAGGTGACGAAAAGTTTTACTGCATTCAAAAGGCGAGTTCCTAAATTCATCAATGAATCTATCGATAGTACCGTATATTCAGTAAGATGTTAATAAAAAAGAAAGCTTGAGTACGTCATAAATTCATCAAGTCGCCTTTTAATTACTGATATTAGATAGAAGGAATCGTTTTGGCATCAGATCCCTTCAACCTCCAAGACATATTATATTTTACGACTAGTTTGGTTAAGTTATTTGAGGTTAGATTAAAATGGGATATACATTTTATCTTTCTACACTCGCAGATGTCAGCTCGAAAAGAAATTTAGGCTCTATATATATTTTGGTGCAATAATATATATTCATCTTCACAGTCAAGCAGTGAGTGTGTCACAGATGTTGATGACAAGTGCAGTTTATGAAGAAAAGCACGTCAAATCACAAAATTACATCAAGAATGTTGCGAATAATTACAGTGATATAGATTTCAAACTATCGAATCGTTCGCTAAATCAACGAATAATGCTAATCCAGCTTATTTGCTGACGTCATGACCATACATCGATTGAATTAATCGGATTCTTTCTCGCTGAAATTAACGAATTCGCCATACAAGCATAATGCTTTAGTTAAATATACGATATTGTATACTATAATATTTATTGTAGCTACAATTTTTAAAACTGAAACACATTCGTACACAGTCAAGGTTTGGACTGTAACAGTCATATGAGCGCACAGCCACGTTGTTCCCGCAATTAAAATTTATCCTGTACTACGAATGCTACAGTATTTATTTATACCGTTGACCTTGAAGAAATCCCTGCTTTATACTGACTTGTAAAGGAGTGCAATTTTACCTGAGGTAACATAGCAGCAGCGTTGCCAGCTTTTCACAGTCACATTATTACAGTTGACGAATGGCAATTGTAATCCTTTTTGGGTTTTTAATCAAAAACTCTACCGTTCTATGAACAAGTTACTACTAAAACATGTAACAAATAGCTTATCCTACACCAGCCTACAAAAAAAACTCGCATATTTTGAAACAATTTCATCGGATCCGCAATGAAAATTTTAATACAAAATGCCACTTTTTAACAGTCCGCAAAGTAACAAAAGGTTTTTACTCTTTTTTAATCAGTAATTTAAAGACGCTGTATAAAATGCGAGATTATGTATTTATTTACACTGCAAGTGGGCAGGCACCCGGTGGCAGTGGTATACACAATATAAACAATACACGGTACAATCTATACAATACACAATACAATAAGGATACACAATACAATTTAACACAATAATTACAATTAATAATAATACACATAAAATAATCTAATTAATAAGTGAACCTAATTTTACAATACAACCTACACATGTATAGGCCCTACATAAGTTTCACATTGGTACTGATAATAGTATTTCACTTTACACTCATCTCACTCACTGTTGTGGCACTATGACGCATTTCACTGACACTTTAGGACACATTTCACTGACACTATAGAACACATTTCATTTACACTATAAATTATCACTGATCGGAACTATTCACTGCACTATAAAACCATAACTTCACTGACTCACCACGCTTCACTGATACAACAGTTCAAATAAGACAAATACTTACACCCTTGTCCATACTTATAAACAGAACTACATTTAAGCTAAACATTTCTAGTCTAAGACCCTCTTACAAGCTATTTTCAAATAATTTACAATTCAAACCAAAGGAGTAACTCGTCAGGTTAAGTAAATACATGTCACCCTAAAAAATTAAATGTTAAATGTCACCTTAATTTTAATTTTCACTTTATACACAACTTTTTAAGTTATTCTTGAATCTCTTTAAGGAAGGACACCCCTCAAAGACCGCTGCAGGTAGGTCATTCCAATCATTTATTGTTCTATTTAAAAATGAGAATTTACCTACATCCGTTTTCTGTTTCCTACATTTGATTTTAAAATCATGATCGTCCCTACCATAGTACGTTGGCTTTTCTAACCGAGCCTTTATGTCTACCCATGCTTTCTGACCTAGATGTGCTCTATACAATGATGTTATTCTAGTTTTCCTACGTCTGTTTTCCAAAGTTTCCCATTTAAGTTCTTTTATCGTATCGTTTCCATCTTCTCTTTTACCTTTAACAAATTTAGCTGCCCTATACTGCCCTATATTATGCAGCGTTGGTGGAATTTGTGGTAGTGATGATATTTGGCAAGGTAAGACCAACCTTCGCTATAGGATTACTTAACATTCTTCTCAAAATTAGGAAAATCATAGGAAGAAATCCAGCCAGGTAATCTGCCCAATTGAGAATCGAACCCCTGCCCAAGCAAAGTTTCGGGCCACGAGTCCTTCGCTACTCCGAAACTACACCGGTGGCTTACAATGTGCTTTATATGTATTATATTACCAAGGAAAGTAGACTGCGTATTTCACCCACAGCTCTTGTTAAGTAAAGAGTAAAAGAAAGGTTCATTCGTGCACAATGTCTGCTGTTCAATTTATTGTATAAATAAAGTGAGGTGCACGACGTCTGGCGGCCGGGTTTAATCAGGGGACGTCTGGAATACTGATCGACTAGCCTCTGCACGCTGCAGAGCTATAAACTGACGGCCATAAAGATCGGGGGACAGGTGCGAAGCTGTGATGACAGCGATTTACTGCGGCAGGAGAGTCGTTTAGATTTATATTCTCCAGTTAATTTCCACACACGTCGCTATCTGCTTTAATAATAATGTCAGTAAAAGAATGCCATGGGAGTTATTGTAACCTTTTCTAACAAAATAATAGGTTTCTACAGGGACATCATTTTATTTTTACTTCAATTTTTATTGTACCTGAGTTTTTGAATGTACTTCACTCCCACCCCTTCTACTAAGGAAGTTCCAACTCCGCACAGAACCAAGACCGCAGATAGTAAGCAGTACTGAGTTACTGAGCATAGTTCGTTCCAGAAATATGTTCGCGTTTTCCAGTGACGAAAGAGCTTTCAATATTGAATCATATTTTCGCACAGGTACTGTCCGCTTGCCTACGTCGCATCCCGATTTCCCCCACCTGCTTCTGCTCGCCCCTCTGTAAAAGCTGGGCTGTCTTAGCTCTTTTCTGAAAACATTAATTTCTCTTAGGAATTGGACGTTTACGTAATATTATACAGCTGTTTAATTTAACTTAAATAAAAGGGCCTCGTTAAGTAATTAACTGTCACGTGATTTCCTCTCTTTCTACAATCCTGCGGAATAACCACTTGGACGGACAGTAGATAGCATGTCTGAGTAATTTTATATTTTCGGGTCGGGCAGAAGTGAAGATTGAATTCACAGTACGTAGAGTAGGTACAGAATTATTTCAACATGAGTTACTAGTACGAAGGACGAAACTGGCAATTGGAATTAGATGCAATAGTCTATAGTGCGATAATATGCACAAAAGAACTGAAGCCTGTATCGAAATGAACGGCCACCATTTTCAAAATTGTGTTTAAATATTCATATTATGATTATTTTTCAATTTAACTTCTTTCTCTATATTGTACGCTAATGTGCTGTAGACAGTACACACTGCATAATGAATACGTTCGCATGGATAACTCACTTCGTGAGTAAAATCACTTATTCTTAATACAGTACTGTACTTTGATTAAAGAAAAACCTAATGAAGATTATCAAACTCAAAATCGCGATATTTCCTAGTTTACGTAAATGGATGAACTACTTTTCTTCCATCCTATACCTAGTAGAGTGATTTGTGTTTTACGCCAGTATCATCGAACTCCAGTCTTGGAGGGGGGGGGGGCAAGCGGTGTTTCCGGTTCTCTAAAGGTATAGACAGGTTAATATTAAAAATGTTAGTAAAAATAAAATGATGTCCCTGTACAATTAAACAAGGGATAAGAAACAATTCAAAGGGTATTAAACAACACTTTGTGTTTGAGATATGACTCTGCATTTCTCGCATCATGATGAAACGTAAAACGAAAATATGCATTAAATTAAATTAAAATAATCAAGTAAGTAATTGTTACTTTACTAAAGATTGAAATTTTACTGATCTCTTCCTTCTAAAAGCTAAATGAAGAACTTATTTCCGAAGTAAATTCAAAACTAATGATTCTCCATTTTTTTCTTCATAAAATAGTTCACAGTTCCCTTATCTAACAGCAAAAGTTTTAGTCTAAACGCCTGTAATAAATATCTGAAAACCGCGAGATTGAAACTCTTCCCCATATCCTTGGCTTCTGCCCTATAGTGAGGCCCTTCGCAACAACCGTCACCATGTTGTCTGTTCTATGCTGGCCGAGGCACTGAAGGAAGTAGGGTTTACAGTCCATCAAGAGGAGCAGGGACTAGCCACACAAGGAAGTGTTCGGCGAATTGATATCATTGCCATTAAGAACAACTCGGTATACATTCTCCATCCCACCATCAGATTTTAGACACATGCAGATCAACCGCATGAGGTGGACAGTGAAAAGAAACGGATCTATGAACCAACAATCCCGTTCTATAAAGATAAATATAGCCTGTCCCACATTGATGTAATAGGTCTGAAGGTGGGAGCACGTGGTACCATACCCTCCTTCTTTGCCAACAAATGTAAAAACCTGGGGCTAGCACACAGCATTGTGAAGGAAATAGTCATTAGTGCCCTCAAAGGATCGGTTAAAATATTGAGAAATCATTTGTATGGGAGTGATAATGGAAATTTCAAGTTATCTTAACCGATGGCTGTTAATTGGTTTAGATATCAATCCCAATAAATCCGTGCTATTATTTTTCTCGCGGTATATCTGATGATATTTTTTCCCCCTTTCTTAACTGTAAATGAGCACAAACGCTAATTAGGTGTAAATTTTGTATATTCGATTCCCTAACCGTTTCAAATGTATATCATTTTACCTTTTAGGTGTGTTTCCAAATTATATGTAATACGCTTTATCAAATCTGGCAAACTTTTCATAAGGGAAGCTACATTTATTTCCAATTTGTCTTTTATCTATTTCGACCAATCCGCTGGCTCTCTGGACGTCACATAATATGAAGCAGGAACATGGCTGTTTACAGCTGGTAGTAGAGTAATGTTGAGAACATATTTTGTGTCTTATAGTGGTAAACAGAGGTCATGGCTAACTTTGAAGTTGTAGAACATCAGTTTAGACGGACTGTGAGGAAAAAGGCAAGTACACCGACGCACTGGATGAAATATAGAGAGAAAATGAGGAAATGGGCAAGTAATGGTTCTGTTCCGAAAGTAGCATGTAAACATTAGCTAATGATGGCAATTGTCAGGCTATTGAGTTGTTGCATACCGACTGCGCTTTGAATAGGTCGAAAAAATGCTGTGAAAAACCGAAAGTGTCCTTTTGCCTACTGAGTATAACAATATTTGTTGGAAATATTGGCACTGTATATGTTTTTGATAAGGTCTGGCATCTCTGCACATGGAGGTCCTCAGCTAGAGAATACATTAAATCGAAATTGACTGGATTTTAATATCTTAGAGTTTAAATCTATAGAGATACTGTATGTGCCAACAAAGTGTTTTGCAAACGCAGATACTGTATTCAGGGACGTCAGGATGTTTTCACACATTGTTGAATAGGATTAAAAATGGTCGTTTCTCAAGCAACGACAAGAAGAGTCAAGCAACCCGGTGAAAGAGGAAAATATGAAAGATATGAAAATGCTTCTAAATAAACTGGGTATAACCACAGTCTATTATTTACAGTCACGAAGCTCGATTTGTGATGGTGCTAGGAACAATAGGCTGTGCCGGTACTATTTCGCATTGTCTGTAATGAGGCGATACTAGCGATCCTAGTGGTTAGCAACTATCCATGGATGCATATTTACTACGTATTGAGCTTCGTGACTGTATAATACTAGACTGTGGTATAACTGAGAACCATCCTGCAATACCGTTTTACCAACAAGTGTTTTCTCTAACTGGCATTATTCATAATGGTAGTGGAGTGATGGCGGTGATTGAAGACTACGTAATCTACTTCATGTTTTGAACATTTATCTTAAAATGTATTTTGCTCATGTAAGTGCTATAATAACTGGTGAACTTAATTTATAATCAATATTTGAAATGTAGGTACCTATACTTCGTTGCGTTTAAACCATTTAAATGTTGAATAACTCTTCTCGGGTTCTCAGCCAGGTGAGTTGGAGATTAGCTTCCAAGCTTTCGACGGCTAGCTCTGCCATCTTCTTGAGGGACGAAGTGAATTTAAATGTTTACAAATGTCACTTAAAATATGTCAATAAATACTTCAGTTCCAAAACGTCTAACTCCAGTTACAGTTGCTATCACAATTTCCAATGACACTAGATTTTAAAACACAATGTCGCGATGTGTATGGAAATAATGAATGAAACTACATCATATTCATAATCATATCTGAATTTAGTCATAAGAAAATAAGAAATTGTTATTTCTGAGGTTTTGTATGTTCATGGATTTACTTCTCTTCGAAAATAATCACTTCAAATATGTTCTTACTGCAAAGATTGTCTATTAGCTTCAATCAGTCATTCAAGAATGTCCAACACACAATTACGCGTTCTTCCAATTCAGTTCCATAATCTGGTCCAACTCTCAATGATTAGCTTCCTGATTCCGTAGGCTGCGTCTGTGGCTCGAGTGCTAACGCGCTCATCATCCACTCAGGCGGACCGGGTTCGATAAACGGCAAGGTCGTGACGGAATTTGTGGTGGACAAAATGGACTTTGAAGAGTGTTTTTCGGGATATTTCAGTTCCCCCCCCCTCTATCACTCCGTCAACACCCTGCAACTCCCCCTCATTTCATCTATCATCTGCAATAGCAAAAATAGGCTGGGTTAAGTACTGGTGGTAGTACTGTTCATATAGGAAGGGTCTGCGGCTCTGGGACTCATCAGGCTACCCGTATGCAGACGGTACCTGGCTCTATGAGAGGCCGAGGGAGGGAATGGTCCATCTGTCAGCGAATGTCACCAAGGTCACCTGTGGAGCTTGGACAGTCATCGCATATATAGAGCGCACAATGGGCCAAAGTATACTTTATTTTTTTTCATGGAGTGCAGTTTCATAGAAAGGACTTTGCCGACAGACCTTCTACTGCCCCCTACTAATTGGCTGTCATAAATAAATGTCTTCCTTACTGTGACGGAAATCTTGTCTTCTCCTGTCAGTAACCAATCATAACCCTCGTTCAGAAGAATTGACAGGTGCCCGTCAAATCCACGTGGAGGCAGAGTTGCCGCATCTATTCCGAATTTCAAGAATCCCTTCAGTTTCGCTGCATAATTTCGAAGGTCACCAGGATTGTGACAACTGTGCAATGTTGGGACAAGGGGACAGGATGGAATTGTCAGAGTTGTTTGTGTAGGAAGTCATAAATCTGTAAGTGGGTGTTCAAAGGAGCCACCGAACTGCACTCCTTGAAATAAAATAAGGTATATGCCTAAGTGTACGGATCCGTCCCAGGTAATGCCAAAAGTCAAGCCAATAGGCTTATGTCTAATTCGGTCGCAATCAAGACATCAAAAATCTCGTCTACTATTCGCAAAATACAAAAAAAAAAAAAAATAAAACATTCACTATATATGTTTATATAGTACATACACACAGGGTGCGGAAAACGGAAAAAATACCTTTCAACAATTTGTGAGATGATAGTTATCCGTGGTGCGACAGCCCATTCAGGACCAGCCGGCTGCTGGCGTCACGTCCACATGCCTTAGCAAATTTAAACGATCGTCCAATCAGTATGGGGTAAAGTGTGGTCAGTAGATGATCCCCAGCCGTTATAACTGGTTTTCAAAACCGTATTTCGCTACCTAGCATAGCTCCCCAAATTCATCACGATATTGAGTGGACACCGGTCCCATACACTGGTTGAAATTTCATAAGAAATTCAGGTGATATACTGGAGCAAACGAAACATATTAAGTTAGAAAATCCATGGGTCAAAAAAATTCGCTACCTACTGCGCTAAGGACGTAAGTTCTATAACATTGGTCGTTGTAGAGATAGGCAACTTTTTAAAATAAAAGTGTGGTTCCTGATGTGGTACATTGTCACTTCTAATGGTATTGCGACAGATTTCAGCAAAAATTAAAATTAAAAAAAAAAGACATTTATATATTAATACCGATCTAGGCAGGTATTGAGAAGTAATTTTCGACTGGGCCTTACCTACTCTAACCAAGACTGAATACAGAACGTTAGATCATTCTGTAAGAGATGCTACCAGAATTGCCAGAGGAAGTACCATTGCACCGACGACGTGACGTTATGTGATCTCAACATAATAGGGCTCCTGCTTACTTTGCTGGCGGCGTGCAACATCTTGGACTAATGATTGGAAGATGGATCGTCAGACTTCTCACCTCTGGATTTCATTGTTGGGAGATATATGAAATAATTGTTTTACTCCGAGGCAGTGAAGTCTGAAAATGTTATTGCTCGCATTAAGGCTTCTATAATAATCAAAGACATATCTGGAATTTTCGAGCGAATACAATTTCTTCACCGGAAGTGAAGGCTTACTCCTTGTCTGCAGTTTCTAAGCATACATTTTGAGCAGTTTTTGTAGACTTACTTACTTACTTACAAATGGCTTTTAAGGAACCCGAAGGTTCATTGCCGCCCTCACATAAGCCCGCCAGCGGTCCCTATCCTGAGCAAGATTAATCCAGTCTCTATCATCATACCCCACCTCCCTCAAATCCATTTTAATATTATCCTCCCATCTACGTCTCGGCCTCCCTAAAGGTCTTTTTCCCTCCGGTCTCCCAACTAACACTCTATATGCATTTCTGGATTCGCCCATACGTGCTACATGCCCTGCCCATCTCAAACGTCTGGATTTAATGTTCCTAATTATGTCAGGTGAAGAATACAATGCGTGCAGTTCTGTGTTGTGTAACTTTCTCCATTCTCCTGTAACTTCATCCCGCTTAGCCCCAAATATTTTCCTGAGCACCTTATTCTCAAACACCCTGAACCTATGTTCCTCTCTCAGAGTGAGAGTCCGAGTTTCACAACCATACAGAAGAACCGGTAATATAACTGTTTTATAAATTCTAACTTTCAGATTTTTGGACAGCAGACTGGATGATAAGAGCTTCTCAACCGAATAATAACACGCATTTCCCATATTTATTCTGCGTTTAATTTCCTCCCGAGTGTCATTTATATTTGTTACTGTTGCTCCAAGATATTTGAATTTTTCCACCTCTTCGAAGGATAAATCTCCAATTTTTATATTTCCCTTTCGTACAATATTCTGGTCACGAGACATAATCATATACTTTGTCTTTTCGGGATTTACTTCCAAACCGATCGCTCTACTTGCTTCAAATAAAATTTCCGTGTTTTCCCTAATCGTTTGTGTATTTTCTCCTAATATATTCACGTCATCCGCATAGACAAGAAGCTGATGTAACCCGTTCAATTCCAAACCCTGCCTGTTATCCTGAACTTTCCTAATGGCATATTCTAGCGCGAAGTTAAAAAGTAAAGGTGATAGTGCATCTCCCTGCTTTAGCCCGCAGTGAATTGGAAAAGCATCAGATAGAAACTGACCTATACGGACTCTGCTGTATGTTTCACTGAGACACATTTTAATTAATCGAACTAGTTTCTTGGGAATACCAAATTCAATAAGAATATCATATAATACTTCCCTCTTAACCGAGTCATATGCCTTTTTGAAATCTATGAATAACTGTTGTACTGTACCCTTATACTCCCATTTTTTCTCCATTATCTGTCGAATATAAAAAATCTGATCAATAGTCGATCTATTACGCCGAAAGCCGCACTGATGATCCCCAATAATTTCATCTACGTACGGAGTTAATCTCCTCAAAAGAATATTGGACAAAATTTTGTACGACGTCAACAAAAGTGATATTCCTCGAAAGTTACCACAGTTGGTTTTGTCCCCCTTTTTAAAAATAGGTACAATTATGGACTCCTTCCATTGTTCTGGTACAATTTCCTTTTCCCAAATAGCAAGTACAAGTTTATAAATTTCGCTATATAATGCGCTTCCGCCCTCTTGTATTAATTCTGCTGGAATTTGATCGATACCTGGAGACTTGTACTTTTTCAGATTTTCTATCGCAATTTCGACTTCTGAAAGCGTGGGTTCGGGTATAAATGGCTCAGCAGTTTGTATTTCAATTTCGTCCCGATCATTTCTATTTGGCCTATGTACATTTAGTAGTTGCGCAAAATAGTTTTTCCATCTGTTTAGGATTGATGGAGAGTCTGCAAGCAAGTCACCATTCTCATCCTTGATCACGTTTACCCTTGGCTGATATCCGTTCTTAAATTCCTTTATACCCTTATATAAATCTCGAATGTTTTTATTCTTACTATTTGTTTCTACCTCATTCAGTTTTTCCTTCAAGTAATCTCTCTTTTTATTCCTAAGTGTACGACTTGCTTCCCGTCTTTCATTGAAATAATTATCTCTCTTCTCCTCGACTGGATCCTGTAAGAATTTCAATTTTGCCTGTTTCCTTCTTTCTACTACCATGCAACAATCTTCATCAAACCACGGTTTCTTTTTCTTAGTTTCATAATAACCTATGCTCTGCTCAGCTGCAATTTTGATACTATCTCTGATATTTTCCCACACGCTATTAACATCTAATTCTTTCTCAACTTCGTCGGAACTTTCTAAAGTGGCAAACCTATTCGAAATTTCGACCTGATAATTTTGCTTAGCTTCCTCGTCCTTTAATTTCAAAATATTGAATTTAGTAATATTAACTTGTTGCTCTACTCGCTTGGCTACTGATAATCTTTCTCTTAATTCTCCAATCACCAAATAATGGTCAGAATTACAGTCTGCACCCCTGAAAGTTCGAATATCTACTATACTAGTATGTCTCCGTTTATCTATCAAGATGTGATCTATTTGGTTGCGTGTCAATCCATCTGGAGAAGTCCAAGTATATTTATGTATATCCTTATGGGGGAATGTTGTACTTTTAACAATTAAATTTTTCGATGTGGCAAAGTTGACTAATCTAACTCCATTGTCACAACTAATTGCGTGTAGGCTCTCTTTTCCAATAGTTGGTCTAAAAATATCCTCCCGTCCTACTTTAGCATTGAAATCCCCCAATAAAATTTTCGTGTGATATCTAGGGAAATGATCAAAAGTATGTTCCAATTCCTCATAGAAGCTATTCTTTATATGGTCGTCTTTCTCTTCTGTAGGAGCGTGAGCATTTATAACCATGATGTCGCACCATCTACCCTTAAGTACTAAATATGATAACCTGTCACTGATAAATTCGACCTTTTTTACTGCTGATTTTATTCTTTTATGAACAAAGAATCCTGTTCCTAATTGGTGATTATTGTTTCCTTCCCCATAATACAACAAGTAATCTCCTATTTGTGATATGCCATTCCCATTTAACCTAACCTCTTGTACTCCCACGAAGTCTATTCTATATCTAGCTAGTTCTTTTGCTACTAATGTTACCCCTCCTGTTCTATAAAGACTAGTTACGTTCCAAGTGCCAAATCTCAAAACCTTATTCTTTTGCTGTGGTCGTGCCAGAGAATCAGTCCTATTCCGAGGCTTATTATAGGGATACGTAACAAGCTGTTTTTTACGGTGATGGGTTGTTAGCCCTTCGCCCAACCCCCAAGCTGGATGACCACCCCTTATCGGCTGTCCACGACTGCTTATTCAATATATTCGCAGCTACCCTCCATATCTGGAGGCCGTCTCCTCTATCCGCAACCTGAGGACGCGCCATGCCGTGGTGATAGGGACCCACAATACATGGTTTTTGTAGACTATGTATACTAAAAATAGAACTACCAACGTAAATAATAACTACATGTATTTTATTTTCGTACAAACTACAATAAAAAGTGGTACTAAGACCACTACATTTTCAATTGTGTTGAAGTTTTCTAACTCTACAGCAATCATTGTTACGGTCATAGTGTAGTAATTACGTATTTCCGACCCATTGTTTCCTATCTAAATGTGTGCTTTTGGCCCAGTTTATCATGTCACAAAAAATTTTTACAAGTACTATTTCACACCTTAAACATAACTTGCATTAAAATTTACCAGTGCATATACCACTTCGTGTTCTGTCTCTAAAGATTAGCTTGATATTACATTTGGAAGTATACTCTATTTCTTTCATGGAGTGCAGTTTCATAGAAAGGACTTTGCCGACAGACCTACTGCCCCCTACTAATTGGGTGTCATAAATAAATGTCTTCCTTACTGTGACGGAAATCTTGTCTTCTCCTGTTAGTAACCAATCACAACCCTCGTTCAGCAGAATTGACAGGTTCCCGTCAAATCCACGTGGAGGCAGAGTTGTCGCATCTTTTCCGAATTGCAAGAATCCCGTCAGTCTCATTTCAAGAGTCACCAGGATTGTGGCAACTGTGCAATGTTGGGACGAGGGGACAGGATGGAATTGTCAGAGGTGTTTGTGTAGGAAGTCATAAATCTGTAAGTGGGTGTTCAAAGGAGCCACCGAACTGCACTCCTTGAAATAAAATAAGGTATAGCTCATGTATACTGTTTAAGACCTGACCACAGTATAAGAAGAATCAGTAGGGACAATTCTTGTCGGCTCCTTTGATGTTGTTGGTACTAAATTCAAGCTCAGTAAGGTCTAGTTCTCAATGAATCCAACTATGTCGCTAGTATCAAACCACTATCAAAATATTAGTAAAATAGTTATTTAAAATTTATTTTATTGGTCAGTAATACGAATAATCTTGTATGTATATTATCTATCATTAATATTATGTCGCTGGGAAGTCAAAATACTTATATCCATTGTTGACATTCATGTTCGCACTTCACCGCAACGGACGCCATGATGTATTATGTTGTACTTGGATCAATTTTACCAACATAAGCCTCAAACAGTGACTTGAACGTTAGCGTCAATTACTGAATATTTTCATGATGATTGCATACGGAAGTAATTATTATTATAGTTATATTGCCATTCCTTTGCCTCATGTCTTTAAAATTGTTAAAAGATGAGTAATGAATGTTTTCATTTAATATTAAATTATGCCAGCCTGTCGTAGATGGAGAGCCATCTGGTGGAGGTTCCAGATAATACACCCGGTTTCGTGACATGCGCACTCAGAATTTGTTCCCACGAAATGGCTTAGGTGTCCTTACTGTATGTTCTCTATACTGTGACCTGACATTCAGACACAGATAATAATGTTTTTTCTTACAAGACATTACGTGGAAAAGGATAAACAAAAAATCGTTAATGGTTTATTTTAATAAATCGTCATTCTATGCATTTGTTCAACTAAACATTCATTAATCTGTAGCATTACGGGATGAACTGTCTCGCAGATATTGCATATGAACAAATTCCATTAAATATTTTAGGAAAAGTCAGTATACTCAGATAAATACAGACAGCGTGTAATAATCCACTTTTCGATATTACAGAAGACGAAAATTTGTGAATTCTTCAAAATATTTCTAATCGGGTACTTAATGACGTTGTGTCAACAGCACAGTTAGCATAGTAAATATAGTTCCGTTGGTACTGGTGACAGCGAAATGGAATTCTTGCGAGACGAGATCCTATATTCGCCATAAGATTACCTGACATACGCTTTCCAGTTGGTAAAAACTTCGCAACCAAACATGTACTCGTAATTAATCAAAGGAGGAGTGGAAACGAATTCATGCCCGGGCGCAGCCTCTGATCATGAGCAGAGCTCTTCACCCCTGGATATGACGATGCCGTCGCCAAAATACCTAGATTTTTACAAGATTTATTTATATTTTGTACAATAAGAGTACAAAAACGAGAAAACTGTTATGCGATGCGAATACTAAAAAATAAAATATAAAAAACAAGTATTTTCCCAACTACTAATTTCCCATGCTCGCTCTAATATCAAACCACATTGATGACTGTAATTTCTAGGGACCGGATTTTTATGTAATTACATATTATATTCTTTTCAACCTAACCCTATATAAATAACAAATCTTGTAATTACCAATAATACATTAAAATTTGATACTACACATTTTTACATATTTACCCCACATTACATATTATGGCCTGGTATTACATAAATCTACATATTTAGGGGTTTTATTCATTTTTACTTCTTTAAAAGGGGAAAAAAAGACTTCTGTTGGGGAAGTTTACAACTTGACATACACAGATTTAAAAAACCTTTTCCCCTACGCAAGAAAGGACATATTTCGGGACGAAACATAACGTCCTTAGTTCCAGAAAGTAATAGACACACTCACCCCATACCGCCCACTATAAATATGAGTGAACAAAAGGCAACCTTTCTCATACAACTACCTTGTATTGTAAAAATCACTCAGAAGGTAGCGTTGCCTTCATGCGGTGGAGTGGGACGAGGACGGCATGATTTGTCTCGAACTATAATTGTTCTGCACACGTCTTAACAAGCCGTTCTCATGCAATTTGCAACCTTACCCACCCTCTTCCTAATCCTTCCAAGGAAAACCCGTGTCAAGTCCGACATGAGCCGCAATAAAGTAGCCGACTTTTGAAAAGAAGCTGGAGTGAAAGAACAAACTGGAAAGATATTGAAAGATTATAATCAGGGAAAGGATTTATATGTAAATACATATTTACTTATAAAGCTAATATAATTTATATTTTGCATTATCTTTATGTTTCACAATGTGTAGGGTTGAAAAATCCTACTTTTATTTTTCATATTTTTCCATATTTTAGAGTTTAGTATATATTTTCGTTAATTTCCATATATTTTCCATATTTCATATAAAACAGTCCATATTATATTAGGTTTAACAATAAAACAAAACAAAATTCCATTAACTTTTAAAAATACATTTCAACAATAGAGATTTAAACACATGTTCAGTAATCCCTTTAACATCAGAGTTATTTGAAAATTAGCAGTCCTATCAACAATGGGAAAGTAAGTTACAAAACTGTATTAATTTAATTTAAAATTTTTAACAGACTTCAGTTGTGCAGCTCAACAGTTAAATGCCAGTCAGAGTACACATAGGTTCAGTTTTGTAAATCATACTATAAAGACGGTAAATATGCCAAAAGTACGTCATTCAGTCAATTTAAAATCAAAACTAACAAGTTACATTTCAGAATTTAAAGAAGATGGTTTATCAACTGACAATAAAATATTATTTTGTAATTTGTGTCAGTGTGCAGTATCATCTACACAAAAGTTCCTGGTGCAACAACACATTACAACTAGTAAACATCAGGCCAACAAACAACTAAATTCCAAGCAGAGACAATTGTTTTTAACACAACCAACAACATCGAATGTAAGATCTGAGTTTAACATCGACCTGTGCCGTTCTCTCATCTCTGCTGATATTCCTCTCTACAAACTAAAGAATAAGGTCTTCAGGGAATTCCTTGAAAAATATACTCAACATACAATCCCGGATGAGTCAACACTTAGGAAGACGTATGCTCCATCCATCTACGATGAGACAATACAGAAGATAAGAGATGAAATTAAAGATAGTTCAATTTGGGTTTCCATTGATGAGACTCCCGACAAAGAAGGTAGACTTGTTGGTAATGTAGTTATCGGTTTGTTAAGTGAACAATATTCTGAACGAATTCTTTTACATTGTGATGTTCTAGAAAAGTGCAATAACAAAACTATAGTTAAACTGTTCAACGAAGCTATGGGTATCCTGTGGCCAAAGGGTATTATGTACGATAATGTGTTATTCTTTATTAGCGATGCTGCCCCTTATATGGTCAAAGCTGGACAAGCATTATCTGTTGTATATCCTAAATTGACTCATTTTACTTGTGTGGCGCATGCATTTCATCGTGTGGCAGAAGTGGTCAGAGACAATTTCCCTAAAGTAGATTTGTTGATTTCATCAGTGAAAAAAGTATTTCTCAAAGCTCCCAGTAGAGTTAACGTGTTGAAAGAAATGTACCCTGAAATTCCATTGCCACCAAAGCCAATTTTAACTAGATGGGGTACATGGCTAGAAGCAGTTGAATATTATGCCGAACATATAGACTCTATTAACAATGTTCTCCTTGCATTGGACTCTGAAGATGCAGTCTCAATTGATACTGCGAAAACAGTTACCTGTGACATAAGTGTGAAGAATGACTTAGCTCACATTCAGCATACATTTTCATGCATCATAAAAACGCTCAAAAGTCTCCAAAATAGGCACCTTTCACTATCTGAAAGTTTTGAAATTATAAATAGTACTGTGGAACAACTGAATCGTGGTAGAGGTAAAGTTGCAGATGCAGTAAGAGCTAAGGTGGACACTGTACTTTCAAAAAACCCTGGATATGAAGAACTACAAAAGGTTGTTGCTGTGATGAGTGGTGAATCAACAGTGAAGATTAACTTGGACTTATCCCCAGCAGACATTGTGAAATTGAATTATGTACCAGTTACTTCTTGTGGCGTCGAACGCTCTTTTAGTCAGTATAAATCTATCCTCAGAGACAATAGAAGAAGATTCACTTTTCAGCACTTGAAAGAAATGTTTGTAACCTATTGTTATGGTAACAGACAATAAAAATTGTGTTTTGTTGAAACTACATTGGAAGATAGGGTACGTCCATTATATTTTTTGTTTAGTTTGATTAAAATGTACCAATATTTAACGTACATAGTCATTTTTTTATAATTTTAAGTCCATATTTAATTCCATATTTTGGTAAAAATCCATATTTAATTCCATATTTTGGTAAAAATAACTACATATATATTTACATATTTCATATATTTTTAGTCCATATAAATCCGTTCCCTGATTATAATATATAGCTTTTCAGGTTATTGCTTGACGTCTTTATTTTAATTAACACTTATTAATTATTCTGTAGGACCAAAAAAATAATAATCTTTACGTAGATTCTTCACTTTAAATTTAGTAGACCTATACGGAAATGGAATTTTCCGAGCAATTAGAAAGTATGGTTCTCAGATGGAATAATCCTACCCTTCTCAATGAGACAGGAATGTCACTTTTCAAACACTTTGTAAATGCCTATAGTTTGAGGTTTTAGTAGGTACTTTGTTTCTTACAGCGAGCAGCTAAAATGCATGTGTCCCATCTCTCCACTTATTTTCACCTAATCCAGTAAAGCGAAACAGTGCTTGCAGTTATGTTGTGTCATTCATTTCACTCAGTTTTCTAGTTTTAGTACTTACAGTAAAAAGTGCGAGTTTATCTACTGCTTTTAACTAACTACAAAAATAAAATCATGGATTCCGATGGACGAAGCTTTCACTACAGATTGAAAAATCGTAACGTATCAAGTGTGCGGTAAAAGAGTCCGGTGCTCTATGAAATCACAACTGGAGAGTCTTACCTATCCTATACTTGCCAGATATTGATATTAAATATTTTCATGATTTTTACATATTTTGGCACATATTCAGCTTATTTTTCTTACATAAATATGTACATATTTCACACCTTGATATTACATAAAAATCCGGTCCCTAGTAATTACGTTAACAAGCAGTCTCGATCTGATCACTAGTGGTCGTACTTGAATTCAGCAGGATAAAAATCTTTACTTATGTATTTATCGGTAATCATCTCACGTATGTAGTCACATATAAAGCCTTTACTAGACAAATTGTTACGAAATAAGAGCTAGAGACTTTGAGAACATAAAAAATAAGATAAGAATTTTCCGTAAATAAAGATACTACAACAAATACCTGAACATTACAGTATATGACTATCAGCAGCTATGGGTATCAGTTATTCCTTCATTTGATCAAATTCTTTATCAACAATTGCCAACACCACATCCAATCTGTGCAAGCTCACGTTTTCTACTAATCATGCAAGGATAATGTCTACCAATGGCTTCTCGAAAAAAAAAATGTAGTGAACATTCACAATCCATTGCCAACTTCATGTTTGTTGATGAAGCAGGATTTACGAGGATATGGTATTGTTGACTATTATAACACATATTCTGGTCAGAACAAAAATCCTCACGCTGTGGCAACATCGGGGCAGCGGCTTCGATTTTTCATCAATGTCTGAGCAGGAATCTCAGATCATCAGTCCGGAAGATCAACCGTATTACCTCATCGACTAAGAGGAGAAGCGTATCATAAAGTCTTGAATAATTAACCTGTTCTGTTGGAAGAATTGTTTCTTCAACGACGACAATGAAATTGGATCATGCATGAAGGAGCGCCGCATCATTCTCTCTGCATCGTCCAACAAATTTCAGTGCACAAACGGAAGACATCCTGTTGATTGGCAAATAAATCTCCTAACATTAATATCTTCAATAGTTTATTGATAAAATTCGTGAGCAACCAGGAACTTTTGGACAAATCCGTGCTTCTCTGTGACGAAATCCAGAACACCGTGTTGTAGGAATGAGCAGACATTGCACACACTTCTTGTAGTAATAACAATACAATTTAAAAGACATTTAATGGCTTATAGCTCACTAGGTATTCGTATGTAGTGTATTCTTTGGTAGAAGATTCTTATTTTGATAAATACTGTATTTTCGGAATGTTTAACCCTACTTTACCACCATGTATACCAGAGGTCTGCATCGGACGTTTTCGCTCGAGCGCCAAGTAGTTCATAGCATAATCCGATAGGTAGCGCACATGCATGATGGGGAAAATTGTCACGAGCGATAAATCCTCGAACGGTATAAGCCGAGCGTTAGACATTCGTTCTTGTTACAGTGATGAACTGTGTAGTAACATCATACATGTTTATCATTTAAAAACTTCGCAGTGTTTAACTAACCTCTCCATAGTACAACTACAAAACTTGCTTTAAAATGTAATATAAATGTTGTAGGTAAATGTTCCCCCCCCCACACGGGAGTGATTTTGTTTTTGCCACATCTGATAGATGTTATTGGATGTAAATGTAATTATTATAAACGGAGAACAGAATCACGATAATGCAAGAACTGTATCAAGTTTTCTAGTAGTAATAATAATAATAATAATAATAATAATAATAATAATAATAATAATAATAACAATAATCTCTAATAATTAGTGTATCAATCTTTGCGTCTTTAACAGTTATGCAGAATGATTATTCGTTTTATTATATTTTCTGTGGCGTTATCTTTGTACTAATATTGTTATTAACCTACTGCTATATCAATAATATTTTGTAAAACGTTTCTACATTGTCGCAGTATATAGGCGGAACACTATGTATGGACCTATAATATTATATATGTGGTAAATCAAATATTGAATAATTATTAATTAGCAATAATAACTGTATATCGAAGTTTTTCATACTATTTTATTTATAACTTCATGTTCCTGTTTTGGTACGTTCCATTGACTGTTCCATTAAACGTTTGTCATACACGCAGAAAATAAAGCCTTATTTTTACCGGGTGAGCAAAACATATGTGTATCTTATCTGTTGCCTTACATACAAGATAAGACATGTCGGTGAGATGACCTTGTACTGTGCTTCTATTTATTACGAGCGTATCACAACCGATCGTATCTCACTCGAGGGTGCGACACCCGACCGAGTTCAAGCGAGCGATTTAACTCCAATGCAGCACTCTGATGTATTCCAAAGGAGGCATAGACTGTACCCGAATAATGTCCATTAAAAGGGCGTACAAAATCTGAATATGCAAAAATATGCAAAATTCAATTTTTATAGGGTTTACTATCTTTAAAAAACAAAAACAAAATGTGAATGATATGATAGATATATATGTTTTTTTTCATTTGACATTAAGGTTCAACATGTACACTTCATTTCTTTGTTTACCTTACTTTTCTTTTTCCAAAGCACACTAGGAACTCTTCAAGATTCTCTGTTGTCATACTTTATCTACAAGGATATTTTTAACGCCGAAAATGATCGTTCAACATCACATGAAGTTACGGGACAAAATTTTAGTGTACAAATTGAGAGTCTGTAAGATTTACGTTCAAGCAGTGTGTTGTTGGTGACTGTGGTTATCTTCTCGCTAAAATGGCTGGAAGACGGTTGAATGCTCGAGTAACCGACTAAGCGCAGGATTACACTCTATAGATCGTAAAAAGAACTTGGTGTGAGTGTATATTATTAGTGAACTGATTTAAATACATGCCGCAGAATTTTAAACAGTCACGAAAGAGAATTGTTTTGTAACTTAGACATTCCTATGTTTCCAAATAATTGGAGGTTGCGCAAACCTGCACAAAGTCAGAATTAAAAGAACTAATCACTGTCGGTAACAATTAGATAATGTATAGGCCTAGTCCAAGAGCACCAGAACCATTTTATCATGAATGTATAGTAAAGGTCATTCACACTGGAAATGAACTGTGACCTCTTGAGAAGGACAATGGTTCAGTTATGAAGAAGTAGGTAATGGATAAGAACAAGTTGAGTAGATTTCTCACATTTTTCCAAATAGGAAACTAAATAATATTACCTGAAAATTAAAATTAAAAACGTGCTGTCAGTGTTTACGATTTTTAAAAACTTACAGTCTGAAGAATGTATATTCCGTCAAAGTAGCCTAAATGCTGTAGAGCTACAACCGTAATTGGAAATGTACAATACATTTTTTCTATTCGTATATCAATAGAGGATAATTTACACTATTCATATCAAAGGTAAGTACAATATATGAAGTCTGTTTCCTTATTATTAGGGGAGAGTTGGGTAGTATCGGACATCGGGTAATGTCGGACAGTGAGTTTCTTTCATCTACAACCAGATGATAGTACCTGAATGACATGGTTACGTTTCTGTGATGTCACATACAGTTCCGTAACCACGTCATTCAGGTACGACCATCTCTGGTAGATGAAAGAAACGCACTGTCCGATATTACCCAATGTCCGATACTACCCAACTCTCCCCTATCTAAACATTACCTAAGAATGACTGCAACAACGTGCTTACTTATTTAGGCATAACAGAGACAAATTCTAATTTGTATAAACAAGAAAAAGACTCACAATTTTCTGAAGATTTGATAGTTAACACTAGTAGAACTCATAATTTGCTGAAACTTTCAGAGTAAACACTAGGCATATAACTAAAGGCTGTCAATTGGGGAAGCATGGGGAGCGTCGTTCAATGACATAAAGCTCCGTAGCCATGGACACGTTCATCCACCGAACCCTTGCTAGAATTTCAATACTTGAAACATACATCATACAATATATGTACTGAAGCCAGAAAACAAAGGCTTTCCAGCATAATGGCCTGGCTTCTAACGCTACGCCATGTTGATATTGGTTTCAAGTTAACACCAAACTGTGTGAAATAGAAAACGCTTCAACAGGCAATGTGAAACCGCAACCACAAAGGCCACAGACCTGACAATATCAGCCTCAACATTGATCGTGGAATCAATGATGGAAAAAGGCAAATTAAGTTCCTGGGGGTGCCCATGAATTCAACAGAGTCTGGTTTCCGAATTCAGAACAATGCGACAGTTCTAGTTATTGCCCTTATTGATCTAATCTGCTTCAGAAAGCTTCGAACTTCATTTCTTTCTTATATCAGGAGCATACACCATTATAAAAATCTTCAACATATTCCTTAGTGCTAAACTTTTGCAATTTTGTCTGACACCATCACCTTCATCCACACTTTTTCACTACTACTATTACCACAGTGACTAATATTACCATAAGTCCACCGTTGTGACTGAGGGGTTAGCGAGTCTAACTCAGAACCCAGCGAGTCCGGGTTCGATCCCCGGTCCGGACGAGTTGCCTGGATGAGGTTTTTTTCTGAGTTTTTCCCTCACTCCTATGGATGAATATCAAGTAACTTTATCAGGCGGGTTCACACATGTGGAGTAACGGTCAGCGCGTCTGGTCGCGCAACCAGGTGGCCCGGATTCGAATCCCGGTCGGGGCAAGTTACCTGGTTGAGGTTTTTTCCGGGGTTTTCCCTTAACCCAATACGAGCAAATGCTGGGTTGCTTTCGGTGTTGGACCCCGGACTCATTTCACCTGCATTATCACCTTCATATCATTCAGACACTAAATAACCTGAGATGTTGATACCGCGTCGTAAAATAACCCAATAACATAAAAAAAACTATCAGGCGATTAGAAACTCACTCATCTTGGCCACTTCCTTTCCTCCCCTATCATCCTTTCATTCATCATTCCGTTACTTCTTCTGGTTTTGAGATCGTTCTACAGGCGGCCCTCCGAAGCTGCTGGCTCTCTCGGCCGGCCTCCTTGGATTGTATTCATGTGATGGATAGTTTCTGCAACGGAACCCAGGGCAGACATTCTCGGGGGAGGACTTCCGCCTCGGACTATTAAGGGAGCCTTGGGGGGTTGCCGAAGCAGGAGTGGTACATGGACTCTGTTGGCTGTAGGGACCGGTCGTTAAGGGGGTCGAGTGGTTAGGTCGGTGCGCGTAGAGGATCGGTGGGCACGCAATCCATCCCATATAGGGGGTGTACAATAGACCTCAGGTCGTAGTGCGTGGGATGTTCCCTCCCTCCCTCCCTTCTAACAAGAAAAAATATATATTACCGTAAATCCTGCGTCTAGATAAACTTCAAAGATACATGAGACACGTTACTAACGTCCGGACTTTACATTGCCAAGCATCTAAAGTCCTTGTAGGCAATGTACTTTCCAAAAGTAGAAACTATTGATAATTACGACCAGTTAATATAAACTTCTTTACTCAAAAGATCCCAACTACATGGTCCGTTAGTATTCATATAACTCTGTAAATCACCTTATATTCAGTTTTTATTCCAAAAAAAAAAAAGTAATTATAGTTCAGAAGACACTGGCCAGCAAAGCGCTGAAAGTTATCATGAAATGCTTGTTTCCTTGTTACAGGATGCATTAATCAAAAGACTGGGGCCAAACGCACACCCCTTCACAATGGAGGTTACGCCTCTTGCACCACCGAGCGTTCAGTTGGTCCCAGCCAAGGAGTACAGTGGAGCCCCAATCGGCACCAGCTACGATGTTCGAGCCTATGTCGGTAAGACATTCAACTGTTCTTATGTCTTCTTTCGAAAATCTTCGTATCTGCAATCTTCATGTGTCTTATATGTTGTACTTCCAGGAAATAGGAGGGAAAACATAGGCAGATAAGACTGAGTTCTTCAAAATACTCGTATATTAATACTAGTGCCGTCAAAAAGAATGTTTGAGCCCATCTACTTTGAGTCACTCAATAATGTATGGGAGGCCGACCATTAGATAATTATGATGAATAAGCTGCGGATTTTCAGGCACTAAAGACAGTTGAAATAGGCAGGCAAAATAGGCATTCAAAATTCTACAATAGGCATTTAAAAAGGCACTAACAATTTCTAATTATTAATGACTAACACGACCATAGCCTAGCATTATACACTAGTTTCTATAGTAATGCCATTATGGCGGTGAATAACTAAATATTCCTCCAAATGTTGTAATGAGAACTGATGCCTGTTGTCTGTAAGAATGTTCTTAAATTGGGAGAAACTTCTCTTCACTTCACATGAAGTGATGGGCCAATACTACAGGGATCCAATCTCAGGTGAGGACCAAACCAGTGGGAACGCAGTAATGTCAATGTCATTTCCAATCAGCAATAACACTTGCTCCCAACCAGGATTTCTTTTCACAATTTTCAGATAGGCTACTTATTTCTCATTGTTTCTCCCACACTGCTTGGTATTTCTTTAAGAATAGTTTCTACTTTCTTCATAACTTGCACAGCACTTTGGAGTGGAATACCCCTCGCTTCCAGTTTCGTTATGTAAGCAGGCAGCTTTTCAAAGTTTGCTTTGATGAAAGCAAGATCAGATGTTAGCTTTGGGTTTGCCAGGATAATATTTGCTGCTGGATAAAAAAGAAACAAATTACAGATTTAAAAAAATCGATAGAATAGTCAATAAATTCAAATATAATATATAATACGGATATTTACGCAACTTTTAGGGATTTATAAGCAAATAAGCATTTACTAGTGAAATAGGCAATTATAGGCGCTATAGAATTTGCATATAATACTCATAATGCCTTAAAATGGATATGTAACCTAAAAGTTTGCGTCTTCAGGTTGAGGATTAAAATAGGCATATAGGTATAAATCCGCAGCTTAATGATGAAATTACTTCACTAAATTAATATTTTAGTTGTTCAGACAATTCCTTTACCAAGTAAATCAGTACCTACTTGACTATAAGCGAATGTCCCCATATCTTTCTCGCCGACAAATAGCCTCCTAGCATTCAGTTAAGATCCTCTTTCACTATGATAAAAGAAACTATTCAGTATGGATTCACTGATGACCAAGACGCTTCATCTCAGACTAAAAATACATATATACATATATATATATATATATATATATATATATATATATATATATATATATATATATACTAATAATAAATCTGTAGCCGAAATTTTTCTGGTAATTTTCGATTTTCCAAAAATAATTGGTCCTAACATATATAATTAATCACCCTGAAACCGACAATCGCTTTTTTGAAATTTTTGTTTGTATGCCTGTCTGTCTGTCTGTATGTTTGTTACCTTTTCACGCGATAATGGCTGAACGGATTTCAATGAAAATTGGAATATAAATTAAGTTCGTTGTACCTTAGATTTTAGGCTATATGGCATTCAAAATACATTAATTAAAAGGGGGGGTTATAAGGGGGCCTGAATGAAATAAATCGAAATATCTCGCTTATTATTGATTTTTGTGAAAAATGTTACATAACAAAAGTTTATTTAAAAATAATTTCCGATACGTTTTGTTCTTTGAAAAATTTTGATAGGACTGATATTTAATGAGATAAATGAGTTTTAAAATTAAAATAACTGCCATCTAAGGCCGTGTAATGAATTAAAAAACAAATGACTTCGTCTATAAGGGGCCTTGCACAGCAACAATCGAAAGCTATGAAAGATAGCCTACAGATAATGTTTCTGTATTTGTATGAAGTAATATCGGAAGCTAAATTAACCGATTTGTATAATTAATTATTAATTCACCATTGGAAAGTGTAGTTTCTCTGGATGGACATAATGCTATAATGTTATTACAGTAACTTCTGAGTGAATCAAGGACAGGTAAGATTAAAATAGCTTCTTATGCACAGAAAACTTGATAGGCTATTCTATACATTCGTTTCCTGTATTTCCTAAAATAATTTTTATGACCAAATGAGTGGTCTCTGGATCAAAATGATAGCATTTTAATTACGCAAATACAATTTAAATTAAGTAACATAATAAACGATTTATCCTTATATCAAACACGAATGTTCCCTGGATCAAATGTCCTATTTTAATTATGTAATTACCTTATATTTATTTCTAACGGGTGCAGCGGAGCGCACGGGTACGGCTAGTACTAATAATAAATCTGTAGCCGAAATTTTTCTGGTAATTTTCGATTTTCCAAAAATAATTGGTCCTAACATATATAATTAATCACCCTGAAACCGAAAATCGCTTTTTTGAAATTTTTGTTTGTATGTCTGTCTGTCTGTATGTTTGTTTGTTACCTTTTCACGCGATAATGGCTGAACGGATTTCGATGAAAATTGGAATATAAATTAAGTTCGATGTAACTTAGATTTTAGGCTATATGGCATTCAAAATACATTATCTAAAAGGGGGTTATAAGGGGGGCCTGAATGATATAAATCGAAATATCTCGCTTATTATTGATTTTTGTGAAAAATGTTACATAACAAAAGTTTCTTTAAACATAATTTCCGATAAGTTTTATTCCTTGAAACATTTTGATAGGACTGATATTTAATGAGATAAATGAGTTTTAAAATTAAAGTAACTGCCATCTAAGGCCGTGTAATGAATTAAAAAACAAACGACTTCGTCTATAAGGGGCCTTGGACAGCAACAATCGAAAGCTATGAAAGATAGCCTACAGATAATGTTTCTGTGTTTGTATGAAGTAATATCGGAAGCTAAATTAACCGATTTGTATAATTAATTATTAATTCACCATTGGAAAGTGTAGTTTCTCTAGATGGACATAATGCTATAATGTTATTACAGTAACGTCTGAGTGAATCGAGGACAGGTAAGATTAAAATAGCTTCTTATGCACAGAAAACTTGATAGGCTATTCTGTACATTCGTTTCCTGTATTTCCTAAAATAATTTTTATGACCAAATGAGTGGTCTCTGGATCAAAATGATCGCATTTTAATTATGCAAATACAATTTAAATTAAGTAACATAATAAACGATTTATCCCTATATCAAACACGAATGTTCCCTGGATCAAACGTCCTATTTTAATTATGTAATTACTTCATATTTATTTCTAACGGGTGCAGCGGAGCGCACGGGTACGGCTAGTATATAATATATGCAGAAGCCTAATTATAAAATATGGACGGAAATAAAAAAAATACGGATAGGCTATACAAAAAAAGTTGATAACACTGTGCACCGTAGTTACCTCTGGGAAGATGACATGAGGTATGTAGCTGTAGTCTGACATCTTGCTGAAAGGGAACGGTTATATTGCACGGTGATACGCAATGGTTCTCAGTAATCGTTAGTAGACTTTGTTATGGAGGCTGGGGTGGAGCATTATTTTCAGTCATATGGGACCCATATTTGCGGGGTTTTTTTTTTTTTTTTTTTTGCTGATTTTTTTCTCCTTTCACTTCTTGAGATAAAAGTGATCAGTTCTCCTGAAATTACTAGCCAAGGATAGTAGTGTAAATTTTAATGGTTTATCTTCATGAAATTCTAGACCAATTCCGTGTGAGAGAAAATAATACTCTACGAGAAATGCTTTTCTTCGAGTACCAAGCACCATTCTGAGTTTATACTTTTCACGGTCTTCTTTAAGAACAGTTGAAGTAAAAATCAACCATATGAATTTTCACTAAAGATAATTATTTTATTGGTCCTTCTAGCAACAGTGCATATTTCTATACAGATTACTCTGCACATTACTGTGGAATCCCAGCCACCAAGTCACTCAACTGAGTGCGCTCCTTGTATAATGGCAGTTGACTTAATAAAATGTCAACATACATGCCCAACTCGGAGTCAGGCCACAAAGGGAAAAAACACTGGAGGAGGGGAGTTCGATCCGGTGCTGTGGCTTGGACTTCGGCGTAGATCAATTGTGAGAGCGCTTGGTACGTAGAACCAAGGACCCGGGTTCGATCCCCGGCGCCGGAGCGAATTTTTCTCCTCTAACATTAAAACTATGGGACGGTCGTTGACAGCAATAGAATAAGTGTATAAAGACCTGGAACAAGGAGCCGCTAAAATTGGGTTGCAGATTAATGCAAGTAAAACCAAACGGATGGCACAAATAAGAAACAAACAGAATATATACAACCCTCCTAATTTGACGATAAACATGTTTGAAGAAACTGAGAAGTTTAAATATCTTGGAACAGTAATGACAAGTAACAATAACGAATTAATTGAAGTACAGAGTCGAATCACTGCAGCCAATAAGGCCTATTTTGCATTAAGCGCAATACTGAAATCTAACTGTGTGCACAAGGAAACAAAACTTAAAATATACAAAACAATTATTAGAAGTATTCTCTGTTAGCCAAGCGAAACTTGGACATTATCTAAGAAGACAGAAGCTAAACTAGGTATATTTGAACGCAAAATACTCAGAAGAATTTTTGGACCGGTGCAAGAAAATATGCAGTGGAGAATACGTTATAATAACGAGCTACATAAATTATATAGAAGTTTTGATATTGTTACTTTCATCAAATTAAGGAGGCTTGAATGGGCCGGACATGTCTATCGGATGGAAGGAAACAGAATACCAAAGAAGATTTTAGAAGGGAAAATACATGGTAAAAGACCAATTGGAAGACCCAAAAATAGATGGATAGATGCAGTAACGATCGTTTCTCAGGACTATTTCGGAACAACTGCCTGGAGGAGATTAGCACAGGACAGGGACAGTTGGAGGAAGAAAATTGAGGAGGCTAAGGCTCGACTTTGGGCTGTGATGCAGCAGCAGCAGCAGCAGCAGCAGTAGTAGTAGTAGTAGTAGTAGTAACACTAACATTAATCATATGAATTTTGTTGTGCATTCAGGCAGGATGCGCAACGCTGCCAAAGTACGGTATACTTTATTTTCGATCAAACTGTGCAATACATTTTCCCCCTCCCCCACACTAATTATTTACCCATTCACCGCTATATTCATTCATGCAGTCCCTCGACTACTCCATCCTCCTCACACTCATTTCTTTGAGCACCCATTCACTCATTCGTTCACGCATGAATTTGCTCAGTTTTATCCAACGGTGGGTATGTTGATTCCCATCTATTGATCTCGAATGTACCCCCTATGACTAACGCTACCAAAACTTTTGCAACATTCAGCAGACATATAATATGTTGCCCGTACTGCACCATGGGATGTGGATACACGTTACAGCAGGACAGTAATGCTGATGGTCAATTGAGAATTTATGGAATTCCAGTACGAAAAAAGAAGTTTTGTGCAAAATGTATTCGAAACACTATCGTCGTCGTTCATCAAAAATTAACTTGGTTTCATCGAGATTTTAACCCGGCTCTCTGTTGTTTAATTTTCGCTTAAACACAGTATGCCTATTGCCTTTTTCCTTACGGGCGGTAGCATATTACGGTTTTGAATTACCCATTCTACTCGCGTGTTGTAAATTAAACATAAATTTTTCACAGTCAAAAATTTGAAAAGTAATAATGAATTTTCAGCATTTATTCACATTTCCTTTTTACTCTATCTTCCTATTTCTTATTTTTTTAGTTGGTTATTTAACGACGCTGTATCAACTAGAGGTTATTTAGCATCGATGAGATTGGTGATAGCGAGATGGTATTTGGCGAGATGAGGCCGAGGATTCGCCATAGATTACCTGGCATTCATCTTACGGTTGGGGAAAACCTCGGAAAAAACCCAAACAGGTAATCAGCCCAAGCGGGGATCGAACCCGCTCCCGAGCGCAACTTCAGACCGGCAGGCAAGCGCCTTAACCGACTGAGACACGCCGGCGGCTTTATTTCTTATTCCTGAATTTTCTTTCTGCTTTATTATTTCTATTTTAGTGGGTTATTTTAAGACGCCGTATCAACATCTAAGGTTATTTAGCGCCTGAATTGAATTAACGTGATAATGCCTGTGAAATGGATCCGGAGTCCAGCACCGATAGTTACCCAGCATTTGCTCATATTGGGTTAAGAGAAAACCCCGGAAAAAACCTCAACCAGGTAGCCCTAACTTTCCCCGACCGGTATTCGAACCCGAGCCACCTGGTTTCAGGGTCAGACACGCTAAGCGCTACTCCACAGGTGTGGAGTACAGGGGAAAAAGGGGGGATGTCCACTTTCAGGCAAAATTCAGATTTCCATTCCCTTATATACTTCATATGAAGTGAATTCATTCTACACTGAGAACAGGGGAAGAAAGTTCTTAGTTACAGAATAACTGCTGGTTAAATTCTCAGTATTATATTCGGAATGATAGAGTTTCACATTTTAAATTGGTTTCCTGAGAATTGTTTAAAAGTGGACATCCCCCCCTTTTTCCCCTGTACTCTTCATTTGTATTTCTGTTGTCAAATAACTATACAACATCTTTAGTTACGGTATCAAATTGTTACAGTTTTCTTCATTAAGACGCCTTTGGCCACGAAAAAATATTTTTAAAATATAGGGTTAGATTCCGCATTGATACTACAAATAAACACACATTTTTTTACTGATGGCCCGTTGATAATAAAGTATTGAAAATATCAAATAAAGAAAATAAATAGTACGCGCGTGAACTAACCAGCTGACTGTAGGTAGTCGAGACAAGCAAGGCCAGGAGACAAACACGTGATGTGTCGTCTAGCAGTCATGGCGGGGCTAGCTTTATCACAAGTTTTCATAAACACAGGAGTAAAATGATGCCCAATGCTCGCTTATCTTCAGCTCTCGGCCAGAGCATGCGGTTCTGCGCCGTTCAAGTCTAGGCATGTGAAAATAATTTATTTAATACCCTCGAAACTTATTGCCGAGCCACTAAGCAAACAATGCCGAATCACTCTTAATAATGGAAGGTTTTTTCTCAATATTTTTTTACATATTTACAAATGGGCAAAAAGCCTAAAAGTAAGTAAAATCAGATTGTCTGTCTCTCTGTATACAATAAAACTAAGGATTACTTCTTATAATAACCTACCAAATGTCAGATTAAAAATGAGCTCCCGTTAAATGTTCTGCAGTAAATGGTTCCAGAGTTCTGAGCGCTGAAAGAGGCTTGTTTTTATAAAATACGCTAAATTTGTCGCTCAATAGTACGAAAACCGTTTGACTTTCGATAGTATATTTTTGAAAATGCACTGTCCTCAGCACCTTGTATAAATAGGGAAGAAATTAGAGTATTAAAAAAATGCGAGGTTTTTTACTGATCGATTCCATATGGAATAGCCCGCATGTGTGTGTTCCCCCATACTACCGCACTCTAGGCTACTCTAAATAGCAACGTTGTTACCTCAAACATCTCTACCTTTCACTATCTGCAGCGAGTCAACAAACTATAGTATATGCACAGTAATGTTATTGTATGGGGTCTAAAGTCTCGAAGCCTGATTATGAACGATGGAGTTCAGACATCGCAGTACTGATCCCGAGCCCCTACAGCCAAGGTTGCGCAGAAGTTTAGAGTAGGGACAAATTGAAGCTTGCGTCCGCCGCCATGCTTTGAGAGAAGCACCGGCTAGCAGATGGCTGCACTATACAATGCTGAATGTTTAATATGTATGTTTGGTGTCTCTTATACCGTAACTAAAAGATGTTGTATAGTTATTTGACAACAGAAATACAAATGCATATTGTAGTAATAGTTCAGATGAAAAGAAAATGATTAGTATTAACTATTATTAACAAAACACTGCCTGTGTAAGACGTTACTTTGATGTGGACGAGAAATGAACAATTATTATTATTTATTCGCTTCCATATCACATAATAGGCCTATAGACCTACACCTGTAAAATAGAAACACGTATCTAATGTTTTAGTTTGAAATTTAAGTAGGCCTACCGTGCAATACCTTATTATCACAGTTGTAGTATGAAATAAACGTTACATGCATGAATTAGTCAATTAGTCATATACGGTAATAGAACTCAGGCCTAGTGTACAGAACATCTTGCCTATTGATTTATTATTATTATTATTATTATTATTATTATTATTATTATTATTATTATTATTGACTCCGTTAAAAATTGTCTTACAACATTTTTATGTAAAGTCGTGTTGTACTGGTAACCTTAAGCTGTGTGCTAACATCTGCTCTTTATGTAGTACTTTCTTTTATTTTGTTATTTAATGATGCTATATCAACTACTAGATTATTTAGCATCGATGGTATTGATGATAGCGAGATGAAATTTGGCGAGACGAGGCCAAGGATCCGCCACAGATTACCTGACATTCACCTTACGGTTGGGAATATAAGAAAAAACCCAACCAGGAAATCAGCGGGTATCGAATCCGTGATCGAGCGCGATTCCAGACCGACAGTCCTTAGCCCACTGAGCTACGTCAGTAGATCTTTATGTACTTTTATGGTCAGTTTAACAAGTTTAAAATATGATTCTCGGGAGGAATCTGGGATACATTTTCTAAAATATGTTCCTGTAAGTGCAGAAAGATTGTACAAGTGTTCTACTTCTAGAGCACATTGTTTTCACACGATGTAAGAGTGGGTGGTAATATGCCATTGAACTGTCAACATCTGTATAATCGCTCTTTCACTTAAGCGGCATATTTCTATAATCTCAGATGATGGTATGACAAGACTCCCATTATTCTTTCGTTAAAAAAAATAATATAGATTTTGTTTACTGCTGGTAGGCTACGTACCATAAATTGAGTCTTTAGATTTATTACACCATATTTTTCTTAATGATTTAACAACTAAGCCAGCAATGAATAAAATCACATTTTGACAATATTGTGTCATTGAGAATGATGTAAGAATGAGGGAATTGCAATCAATGTCTGCAGTGGACGAGTCATATCGCCTCTGATTCTCAAAACACTGAGGATTATTATTACAGTGCGTTAGGTGTTTGGAAAATACCATTGGGTATACAGACATTTTTAACGGACATCCCTCTCTTTGTAATATAATTTAAATAAATTATTTACGTATTTTCTAACGTATATAAAATAACATAAGTAAAAATATTCCATGTATTCGGTCATAGGAAATAGAAATAAACTAATAAGTCTATTTATGAGCAGTATAAGGCGTTTGTATTTAAAACAATGCTTAGTCACAATATTTAGATTTACCTCTGTAATTTTATATTATACGTTATAAAATACGTAAATAAGTTTAGTTATAATACAGTGAAGGAGGAAATCCAGTAAGGAAACGCCTATATACTCAATGGTATTTTCTAAACTCCGAATGCTTTATAGATAGAAACAATCATTCGTGCTCCCCAAACATGGCGTCGCGCGAACCTGCGCGAGATGTTTCAAATTTGTACACGACACCAGCGCCAATTGTGTGTCTAGATATATAACTACAACGTCTTTGACTGATCCCAAGTCGAGTCCCGCTGTCTGCTGGTTTTCACGTGAAGTTGTGACAGAACTCTTTGACTGCCATAAGAATAATAGAAAATAAAGAATTATATTAATTGCGACGTTTGTACTATGCATGTGAAAACTGGAATGTATAATCTACAATGTACTCGCTTTCATAGTTTTTTTTATTAACTACATCCAAGGTCCACAGCACTCCACGCTTTTTAATTTCCTCTGTGAAATCATTTGCCCAATAATTCATCACAAACCATTAGGGCGGAACAGTAGATAGCAAATAAAAGTGGAGCAAAGTGACAGATTTTTTATTTTTGCAGTGCACAATGCGACCTGAATTTCACTGCAGCCGTGTTCAAATCGCCGTTGCGTTGTAACTGTTGGTTTGTACGGTCAAGAGCCACTTCCGATTCTCAGACACTTCATCAAACAAATAACTGTGACTCAAGTACGCCACCTAATGTATCATAATACGTCGCAGTTGTCATCATTATGCAAATTCGAGATGGTTGGATGATTGATTTATAACGTCGAGTACTTGACAATTACGTCATTGGCTCTTTCCAGCTCGACATAATTGATAACACATTCAATCAGTGTCCGTCAGCGGACCGCTGCATATACAGTAAATGTTTTACATTCGAAATCTGAATCATTTGACACATTATGAAATTCAAAGTTTAAAGCTGGTCTGACCATCTTCGTTCAGATATTCTATTTTTTTTTTTTTTTCCGCTTAGCTTAAAATACTATGATGGATGAGTGGAACAGAGAAAAATTCTCTCTGGTACCGGGATTTGAACCCGGGTTTTCAGCTCTACGTCGTGACGCTCTATCCACTAAGCCACACCGGATTCCCATCCCGATGTCGGATTGAATCCTCTCACTTTAAATTCCACCTCTTGGATTCACTCATGCACTGCGTCATAGATGTATGACAGTGGCACAATGCCCACACATGTGCAGAGGTGCACTCGTTATGAGTGACTAAGTGGTCGGGATCCGACGGAATAAGCGTCATCTTAAATCACTAAGTGATTATTTTTCGCATATCATATATTATTACGATGTACCGAAGTACATATGATATTTCCGTGCTTAGTGGATAGAGCGTCAGCACGTAGAGCTGAAAAAACGGGTTCAAATCTTGGTTCCGGAGAGAATTTTTCTCTGTTGCACTCATCCATCATCATATGATGACGCAGTATTTCTGCATAGTGATTTAAGACGGCGCTTATTCCGTCGGATCCCGCCACTCACTCATAACGAGTGCACCTCTGCACATGTGTGGACTTTGTGCCACTGTCATACATCTATGACGCAGTGCATGAGGGTAGGTCACTAGAGGGAACCCAAGAAATGGAACTTAAACTGAGAGGATTCAATCCGACATCGGGATGGGAATCCGGTGTGGCTTAGTGGATAGAGTGTCAGCACGTAGAGCTGAAAACCCGGGTTCAAATCCCGGTGCCGGAGAGATTTTTTTCTCTGTTCCACTCATCCATCGTCATATGATGACGCAGAGTTTCTGCACGAAAATATAATATGTACTTCGGTACATCGTAATAATATATTAAAATACTATGCTTAAATTGTATTGGCAATGTTGCACTAATTCACTCCTCAAATATACATATATTACACAACAGCCCTTCCACTGGGTTCTATATACTCTAATTCTGTATCTTCATTTATATTCTTTCCTTTAATTTGTTCCAGACTAATTTATTTCTAACTTCATCAGTTCTTATGGAAACTATTAATGTTTGCTGAGAAAAGTTAGGGTGTTTGCACCGCGCCACAGATGTAGACACACCCAACATATGGACTGTCTCATAAGGGAAGGCAGAGAAAGAGACGTATCTGTTGCATCCGTTGCCAAGAACTGGATGGTAGCTCCAACAGATCCACAGATTCCCTGTTTCAATGTCTTCACTGATACGAAGTATGTAGCTCCGAAATGTTGAGATTCCCTACATGTGTGACGCGATGCAATACCCAAAAATCTAGTCGTTACATCGTAAAAGTCTCAAATATTCTCAAAACGAAGTTTGAACGTCCATACAGGGAGTAGTCTCTCAGTAATATATGTACACTGTTCACATAGGACCTCATCAATTTCAATTGGCTATAAAACAAACTACATAGAGGCCTCGTACAAATCTGATGTGAGTGTTACAAGTAGAGTCCGGATTTTATGTAATATGAAAATAAGAAATACGAAGCTAAAAATGGCAAAAATATGTAGCTAAAAACTACAAAATAGGTAGATAAAAATGGCAAAATATGTAGATAGATATGTAATAAATAAAAAAATATATGTACCTTAAAATCTGAGCTACATTAGATGTATTTTTGCACACTCATAAAAAATTACAAGTGCACATGTGATTCAACCTAATTTAATTATTGTTTGCAGGCGCAATTAATATTTAAATATTTTTCCATATTTTCTGCGATCATTGATTGTCTCATCAACGGCAAACCCATACTAGAAGTCACCAAGTGCAGTTCTAATCGTTCCCATTGTTTCAGTGTAGCTGGAGTTCAAATAGTATTTCCGGAGTGTTGATTCATCCGGAATTCTGAAGTTGCAGTATTTGCGTAGAAATGCTCGAAACTTTGGCATTCCAAGTTTGCAGCAACCATTGCCATGCACAAATATTTATTAAATTCACTGGTAGAAGACGAAGAATGTTCCAGCACCACTTGTGTAAGAAGAATTTGTTTTTTTCGACTGAGCACGTTTTTTATTGTGACATTAAGCTCAGTTTTCAAATGCACTTGTCACACACTTTGCAAAGCACGATTTTGCCGTCACTAGTAAAACCAATTAAAATCCAATCTTTTAACTTAGATGCTAACTTGGATGGACTGGCGCCATAGCAGTAGACTGGCTAGCTGTATCATCTGATGTCAGAATAAGCTTTTCAAGAAAGCTGAAAGAACTACTGTTTCCTTTCAGAGCAAATGATTGGGGATATTTGTGCCAAACGGTCATACCCACAAGGTAATTTTCACTATACCCTTCACCGCGGTAGCAGTACAATGAGTCACCCTTCACATTGGTATTTATTCCTACTTTACCGTTACTTCTTAAGGGCTAAACAAAATGTCATGGCAAAGGGATGTCCACTTTTTTACAGAATACGTTATTTTCAATTTATTAGAAAACGAGGGACAAGCTTTATAAACAATTATCAAACGTATAACTTATGAGTCAAGTCGAGGGAAAATTGGTGGCAATAATGTGTATTTTTTCAAAATATGTATTACACTGTAAAATATGTAATACATGCCAAAATATTTACTGTTTTATGCACCAAAATATGTAAAAATATTCTATGTAGGTAACTTAAAACTTCGGAATAATGATCCCTTTGGTGTGATTCGTCGACATTTTAGTTTTTTTTTTTTAGCTACATACATAGGAACAGACTACGTAATTACTAGGGCTAGGATTTTGATGAAATTGCATTTTTTTTCTAGTAAGCCAGAAACATGACTGCTTTAGTATTTATGTGTTATGTGATAAACTGAGTGTTTTAAGACATATTTGTTAGGGCATTTTTTGCCTGTTTCAACTCATAAGAGCATCTTTTGTTTTGTTTGGTCATTTTTTAGGCATTTTCATTTAATTTTGGCCATAAATCCCCATTATGAATGTAAAATAATGTCTATTTCCTTTTATATTTTCTCTACATATTTTGTCCATTAATACTCATTATTTTGTATAATATTTTAATCGTTTTTCTACACAAATATTGCCATTTTAACGTAGTACACCCCGCGTAATGGATCAGTCCAACCACCCCTTCAATATAGACTCCTCTATACCTGCTAATTCTAGATAAGAGTGGCCTTGTGGTAGACTACACGGAAACTAAAAGTGAAGTAAATCCATGGTGCTACAGCCCATGAAGGGCCAAGACCGACCAGCCGATTGCTGACCTCACGTCCACATGCCGACGCAGAGGTGAACGGTCATACATGGAAACTACATCAGATAAAATAATTAATTAAAGTGTACTACTTAGAAAAAATTATGTAAAATTTAATTTAATTACTAGTCTAAATATGTAGTATAAAACCTCTTTTCCTACTAAGGCAATTCTGTAAGATCAATTTTTAGGGCATTTCTAAGGGCATTTTTGAAAGATTTTTAGGTCATAAATGCATTGTTTTAGGACATTTTTTCATGATTTATGGGTCATCAAAATCCTAGCCCTAGTAATTACATAAAATCTACAGCGGAATCGGAGCTCCCTCAGAGAAAACCTTCGTGTTACCTGGACCACAAGTTATAAATCGGGGATACATCGGGGATTGAACCCGGGTTCACAGGTTTATAATTCAGCGTTCGAGCTACTAGACCACCACGGCGGCTTGAAGACTAAGGTAGTAACAACTCTGAATTTCGCATCACTATGTAGCACAATGTGGCAACAGAGCTCGACCGACAGCGACAACATGTAATTTCAAAGACTCAAAACAAAATACAGCAACTAAGTAATATTACCACAAGCTAAACCGAGAAGAATCGATAGCTGCCACCACAATAATCCGTCTGCCTGTCACTGCAGCACGTCTGAATACCCACAATTTTATGGTTACTGTTAAATTATAATAAACACCCGACACTGTGTAGGAGCTGTTGTTATAATCGAATATGTTAATTGCTGGTGAGACCGCCCAGAACGTGCATTGTTGAGATTATCGCTAATAGGTCCATACATTGCATTGTGGTTTGAGGGGTTCGGTTTAAACAAAGGGCCGAGGGCAAAACCAGTGTTGCCAATTCAACTGTTTTCCCGCTAGATCTGGCGGTTTTCAGTGTTAGTTTAGCGGGTAAAATTTATGAAATTTGTATTGTTATAGTCCCGTCGGTCTTATTTCCGGCAGCCAATCACGTTGCAGGTTGGCTACATTTAAACGTGTGCGTCTTGTGATCCGCTGATGATGTCATACATTTCCTAAGGCTCGATAAATACTTAATATAATCGCCTGCCATTTTGGCTCTTTCGTTGGCGTTCGCAGAAAGCACACGAGGACGTTATTTGCCGCTCAATTATTTGCTGAATTACAGTGCGTTTGATTTATTATCATAGGAGCTACGACATGATAATGTTTAACGGTGTGGCAAACAGATTCCTCATATGGTAGCTCGGCAACGAAAGAACAAAAATAGCGAACGATACTACCTACCTAGACTTTATAAAGCCTTCACTTCCGAAGACGTAAGCAAAGAAGAGGAATCACGCCGGGAATAACAGCGTCGCGACTATAGTATAGGGATTTAGCGGATATTTTTAGCACTTACAGCAGCAAAATCATGTCATTTTTATTGACAATAAAGCAATTTAGAGGTTCCATGGGTATAAACTGCAGGAGTGAGTAGAGCACAAGGTAAATGTAACAAGGTAAAACGTCCTAATAAACAAAGATCCGGAAACCAGTCGTTTCCGAAATCTTATCAGTACAGGTGCTCTGCGATATAATACCCGATATGCACTGGGGGAAGAGAGCGTTATAACATGTGGTCAATATGATTACCGTTCATGATAAATCAGACATCAGCACTCTCCTCATTGCAAATCGTACAAGTTCGAATATGTTTGGTGTGTCTCTAATAAAATTGCCAAACACTGACTAAGCGTTACCGGAGCTCGCTGACATTATCAACAGGACTGGAATACAAAAAACATTCCAGATATACCCAAACAAAATCCAGAGCAGTCGGGACACCTAGGAGGCCATGGTGTTGGTAAGCCATGGCCGATACACTTGTCCCGTGCAATCGACCTCCAGTAGCCATATGGCATTCAGTGTGTATAAAGTTTAGTGATTATTGTGCATTTAGGTAATGCCTAGCAATAAATTCTCACTGTGTGAACGTGTGTATATGTACAATACATACATAAAATGCAGAAGGTCGTGTGCGAAAACAAGACGAACATTTCGAATAAAGTTTCCATACAGACCTGTGCCTTCTGCCAAAACAATTACACGACTCGCTAAAATATTTAATGAAACAGGCTCAGTGAAGAATCGAAAATCAAGCAAAAAACGTAGTGTTTTTATGTGGAACAATGTCAGTTTATTTCCAACAAGATTCCGCCGCTGCTCATACAGCTGCCGTGTCAATAAGAGAATTGAGGTGTATTTTCGGTACCAGACTAATCAATAATAATTTGAGGCCTCCACGAAGCACAGATATAACACCCTATGACTTTTATTTATGGGGAACATTAAAAAGTAGGGTTTATAGGAAAATCCTCATTATATAGATGAACTAAAAGACTATATACGAGAAGAAATCCAAGCTATCAATGATGTGGAACTTCATAGTGTTGTTCATTCGTTTATCAAAAGATGTCAGTTGTGTGTGGAGGCAAATGGGGGTCATTTTCAGCAACGACTGTGAGCACGGTAAGTCTCAATTATTGAACATTTATTGTTAGTACTGTTATAGTGGAGAAGCCCCGGAGGAATGGTTACGCGCTCGGCGGAAACCACGCAGGGCGCGGCCGCTCTTTTCTGGGACGTATGATAATAACTCTGTATTAACCAGTGTTTACACACTTTTCAATGAACAAACTATTTAGTATAGACGTGATGGAGAACTTATCTGAACGCATATGTTTACTTGATACTCTGATATACGGTTTGGCCAAAATACTGTGACATTAACTTGTTTACTTTCTCTTCTGCGATCTAGTGACGGATGCCGAAAACAAAGTACCAAACAAATTAATTATGCTACCAATCAGCTTTTGGCATCCATCTTAAAGCAAATTTTAGAGGTTATAAAAATAAAGATTGACGAGGATAATTCGTCAGTAAACGTAGGCGCAATCAAAATTGAATCGGTTATTTGAGAAACCTCGTAGGTCCATTTTTAGCCGCAACGAGTTTGTGTTTCTGAAATTAATCATATGTATTTGCACGTCTGTAGGAGAAAGTAGAAATGTCCGCCTTATTTTAAGCGATAATGTCACGACAGTATTTTTCTGAATAGGATGAAATCAGAAGATTTTATGAAGATAATTTTTTCTGGCCTAGCCGTAACATAGATGATACATCTGAGAAGGTGTAGTGTGGGATTTCAATAAGATATCACTTAAAATGTTTTAGAATTTTTTTCTTTTCTTTTTTTAATATGGAGAACAAAATACATTAGGGTACGTATTAAATTAGTATTTAAACAGCTTTTGTTCTCATTCACTTACATACAAGACAAATATAAACTACTACAATTTTTGCAAATCAATTTTTTATCCAAACACTTTGCATTTGAGAAACAACACATGTCCTCGAACTTTAGGGCACCCTGACGCTCTGAAATATGATTGAAAGCTACTTCAAAATATTTATAAATATTGCAATTCATATAAAAAATTCGCCTTAAAAAGATAAGAACGTACATGTAATATTTATGACCTGCAGACAGGTTTTTCTTTTTAAGTTTTCTAAAAAAAATATAGCTAAGGACATGTGTAGTTTCTCAAATAACCGATTAAATTGTATTTTGAGTGTATTCAACTGTGTTTCTGAAAGAGAATTTCAGCGGCGAGGAAAAAATTGTGTGAGTGGAAGTAATTAAGTTTATGCACGGCAGCGCATCCGCCCAGTAAGGCCTATATTTAATTGTAGAATAATACAACAACACAAGCCACATGAAGTATCATTTCAATACAAAATTCTAAACTAAGAAGGAAACAGAAACAACACTGCTAAAGAGATGAGTTGTAAAAACCAACCTAAGCCTTATGAAGCTAGAAAGATCTAATCCTTGCACTTCATGATAACGACAATGATTTTCTAGATACAAAATAAAATCCATCTCTATCGCAACAGTTTAAATACTTTTAAATGTTCGGTTTCTCTGATCTAGAGCAGTTTCTCGTCCTCAGAAGTAATTTATCCATATAAAATAAAAGATAGGATATGTCGCCCACATCTTAATAGACTCGGGCGTCAGGCGACAAGCACAATGAAGGGTTTCCTTGAGTGGTCTGTATCCTGTCTGCAAGAGGCCACACTTCACATACACAGCAGCTAATAACTTCTGATTAGCAAGTGTTCTACAACTTCCCGCAAGACACCCACAACTCTGAGCTCTAAATCACACCTGGCCGCAAAGCATTTCATGTTCCATATCCTTCACCATCATTATCTTCACTATCACCACCAATCTTCAGCGTTGTGCTTTTCTGAGTAAAATAAGGCTACAGGTCTATATACCGTTCTAAAATCTCCAAAGCAGACGTAAATAAAACAGAGTATAAAGTGAGCACTGATTATGCTGTGCTGACTAGAGCTGTGCGTTTTCCCTTTCAAGCCTGCCTGTCCTGTGTCATTCAAAATACGCTCTTGACCAGGTAAACAACAGGCCGATCGCAAGCTCCTTCTCATACCAAGCGTAGTACGACCCAAGCGAGCCCAATTGGTTGATACGAAGCCTGTGTGTAGTTTAACTGTACGCTATGGATTCTCAACAAGTGCAAGACAAGTTAAGATGCGGAGACTATGTTTTGGTTAATGAGAATAGGAATGGATCTGAAGCCTGGAAAAAATTCTCTTGTTTAAATGAAAAAGAAACACTAAAACCAGAGGGTGCTGCGAAATGCAATATGTATGGAAAGATTTTAAAAACGAAAACAGGTACCTCAGGCATGTTGCGTCATATATTATGTAAAACGAAAGAAATGTTCAAGATGGGTAAAATATTTTGAAAACTGATAAAGATTTTTTCAGTGGAAAGTTGTGTGGAAATATGCGCGAAAGACTTCAGACCATTTTCTACTGTGGAAGGTGAAGGATTCTTAAAGTTAGGACAGGCCCTATTGGATATATTTTTTCTCCTTAAAAACAGCATTTATTTAGACCTATTTCAATAACTGAAGTTTTACGAGAAATAAATTTTGAAATTAACGATAAAATAAAAAGTTAATAGTTATCTTAGACACAACTTTTATATTTATTGAATCCAGTACTGACTGTGATAGCTAACTACACGTAAAACAAAACAGAAGAGGCACGATGAGAGCCTGCCATCCTAGGAGCAAGCTCACGTGGAACTCAACACACAATACAACACATAAGCCCGTGTGCACCATTCTTGATTAAAATTTGACCATAGTTAAGTCGGCACTTGACCATCTTCAACGCCAATTTGCGGAGTATCAATCTCGATCAAAATTAAACAAGCGAGTTGATGATTGACTTGTTCCATATTCTAGCTGTAAGCATGTATGAATACCATGGAATGTTAATAAATACAATACAATACAATGATCAAATTTGATCACGGGTGTGGGACCGATTATCTTGAATTGAACATGGTCAAGTCAAGAAAACCAAAATGGCGGCACGATTTGACGTACTTGATGGAATAGAAGATGAAATGATGTATCTGGAACACGCAAATCACTGCGGAAATAACAGAATTGGTGTTATTGTAGAAAGAGTAAGTTTGTAGATGAATAATAAAAATGTTTTTTTTTCTCAAAATAGACTAATGTTTTATATATGTTTCTGCTTTGGAAAATCGGGACTTTACTTGAGGACAAAATATTATTTAGGCCTAACTGTCCAATGTTGTTAACGTAATAATAAAGTAGTTATTCTATGCCGGTAATAATATAGTAAAACTAAATGACCATTTTGTAGAATGCGAGATTATCACTTATTAGCTATAGATTTGCCGTTTGAAACTATTAGGACCTACATGACGTTTTGGACAATTAGGCTATTTACGCTTGAATTAAGAGAAATTACACGGATACCTTCCTTTCCTTCTTACTCCAAAATTCCAACCTTGTGAAAACAAAATAAATGGATAAATTTCAGAACAAGAATACTTTCCTTTCCCTCTTACTCCAAAATTCCAACCTTGTGCACACAAAATAAATTGGCACTAAAAACTTCCTTTTCGTATGCATGATGATGCGTATTCGACATACACAAACGAATTGATTTTTTTTTTTTGTTAGCGAGGTATCCGTATACTGAAATTTTCCCAAATAAATTATTGGCACTGAAATGTGTCTTTTCGTAAGCAAGACGATGAGCGTTCGACAAACACATACAAATCTGCTCTTTTTAGTAGCCTATTTCAAGATAATTGTCAGTGAGGTATCCGTATACTGAAATTTTCCCAATTATTATCAACAATATGAAATAATCACTGCATAAATTACGTTACAAATTATGTGGAATTATGTAAACACGTATAATTCATGTTGAATTGTGAGGTTAAATCCAACCAGGTAGCCTGCTTTTCTCTTAGAGAACTTCCGTCAGTACTTTTATTCTCTAATATGGTTACAGAATTGCTGACGAGTTCTAAAAGAATTCCCACTTCGAACTGTGAGAAGTTCGGTGCTCTTTTCTTTTTTTCTTCCATGATTATTGAAACTTATTTGAAAACTGCGAGGAAGCTTGAAACAGTCTGACAAACAAAAACGAAGCGATAATTGACAGAGTGCGTTCGTTCGCTGTTTTATAGGCGGTAACCTAGCGCTCAGATGATTCTTCTCAAGAGAGCGTACCGTCAGCTGACGGTACTGAGTTGATCGAGGGAAAATGTCGGTGCGCGCATCTGTAACTTGATCATTGTCAAGAATTAACAATGTTTCCGTGATTGCTGATAAATGGACTAGATGATCAACAATGGTGCACACGGCCAATAAACTTGCTTCTACTATTGGGTTAAATACGCTCTTGCCTGTTCACCAGTCCAAGCAGGTCAGGCAGGCTGAATGTTGCTGAATGCACAGCTCTAGTGCTGACACATTGGTACGGATATGAGTTATACAGAACGATCCATATAAACCTTTACAATTTTAATGGGTTATAATTTCCCTCCGTGAGCTAGTATAAACTTGAAATTGAGTTTAATGCTCTCAGTGACTCTGGGAGAATTTATATTGATATTCCTACCATCCACTGTTGACTATTACGACCATTGTTGGCTATTAGTAATTAGTTTGCAGTCTCTAGTTCTTGCAGTCATTACACGAACATGCAGTTCTCAATTCGGCAGCGTGTCTTTATTGTGAAAACTATTGGAAGACTAAGTCCTTGACACAATGGGCATTTCGAAGACAATTCGGTGTGCGCAATGTTCCAACCAGGCCAACAATTTTATCGATGGCAAGAAAGATGGAGACAATTGGCTCGCTCCTCAGCAAGAGTGGAAAACACATACAATACCTGCAAGATTGTGTTGATTTTCGAGGACGTTTAGTGCACTCAACAAAGAAATAATTGCGACGATTGAGCCTGGAGGCAGGCTACTCACATGATACATGTCAGAGAGCTGCAAAGAAATCGGGCTTACGAGTATACAGAGTGCATGTAGTGCATAAACTGTAAGAACCAGACGAGGAAAAGCGAATACCTTATTGTCAATGGTTTCATGCTCTTCTCTCCATAACTTGGTTCAAGGATGAGGCGTGGTTTCCCTTATCAGACTACATCAACACGCAAAACAGCAGATATTGGGCTACTGAAAACCCGAATATCATCCACCAAGCACCATTGTATTCTGCAAAGGCTGGAGTCTGGTGCGCGATGTCAGCTACCAGAATTGTTGGCCTCATTTTCTACGACGATGTGGTAAAATACGGTTTATGGATGCAGCTTCAATACATTTGTGGAGCAACTGGACGACATTAAATTGAAAGAAGGCTACTTACAACAAGATGGCGCAATATGTCATACGTCTAACGATTCCACAAAACTTGTAGCCAGCTTCTTCGGTGATCATCTAATCTAAAAAATTCTGTAGCTCCCCAGATCACCTGACCTAACCTGTCCAGACTTCTTCTTATGGGACTAACTTAAATACAAAGTTTACAAGAACAGGCCGCGGTCACTTGCTGAACTCCGAGAGGCCATTAGGAATGAAATCAGCAACATTGACGATAGGCCTACACTTCGAAATATGGTGTGACGAGTATAGTTGCGTATGGATGCAGATGGAAGACATTAGTTAGTCTAAAGTATCTCCCATAGTTACTCTGTAATTCAGAACGTTCATTGTCATTCAAATTGTAAAGGTCGCTCTGTACTACAGATAGGCCTATCTAATAAATTATTTGTAAAATTGTATATATTCAGTTTTATAACAAGTAAGATGGTATATTGATATGGTCATCTCTTGCTTCCAAGGTAGCGCATAAGCCACTCTTTATCAGCAGCATATCGTATGGCAGGCATGTCAATTGATGCCCACAGGAGCAAGAGCGCGCTTTAGAGCCCAGGAGAGCCTGAGCGCTTTACAGCGGAAAGGAAAGAGACAGACGAAAGAGGTGGTACATGCCGCTTGGTGGAGCTATATTCAGGGACTGCCAGCACTGATTCAATAGATAAAGGAAAGAGAACTTATTAAAACTGTATCCATGTTAATTTTTAGATTTGCCTGAGAAGTATTAGTGCATTATAAGAATGAAAGTTTTAATTTTAATGCTCATTTTTCACAAGTTTGATTTTTTTATTCAAAAGAAATATTTTCTCAACTTTTCGTATAGAAAAGTGAAATTTTCAGGTATAGGCCTATTTATTTAGTTGCCTTACAGAATGTTTTCGTAAATCTAATATACCGTAAATACGTATTACTGAAGATAGTGCATTGAAAATTTTGAAAATATTCGCATGGAAATTGTTTGTAAGGAAATTAATTAACAAAGCAACTACTGTTACATCATAAGCAAAAGATACGTGACCATGTGTTGTAAAAATGTCAGCTCTATAGCTTCAGCAGATTTCGAGAAAATAATTTAATATTCTGATGATAGGAAGTTGCTCACAAATATCACCTTAAAAGCATAATGCCATAAGAGTTTTGTTGTGTAATATTAGTTACACTTAAAACAGATACAGTACCTAGGTAACTTTGCTTTGTACTCTAATATTATTTTGATTAGTTTATTGATTACTTTTGTAAGGCTAAAGATACCATCAATATAAATTCCAACTTATGTCATACTCAATCTCTTTCTTTGAAATATCACTTTCTTTATTAATGATGTGTTTCATCCACTTAATACAGTATAATATTATACTACTATAGAATTTAAGTGAATATTCCTTCTTAACTCTCTATTATGTTATTAAGATTTAAAACACAAGTGCAATATTAAGAAATCAGTGTTAGTACTTTTGTTTACAGACAATTTAGATAATATTAAACAGAAAGAAGCCATATAAAAATAACGACATAAAATTTCACGTTCCGTTTGAAGTTTGTGCACCACTGTTTTCTTAATGCAACAGGCTGCTTATTCATATACACAACCCTTCCTCTCTCCATACTTAGCGCTTACTGCCCGCGCACGACGCCAAGGTCAGAAAAATGCGCTTTCTTTGACATCACTGTCGTATGGTATGCATTACACCCCTCGGCTTTAAGCCAATAGGAAAATAATCAGTTATGTATATCTAACTTCTTAGAATTTGTTCTGACTTAATATTTCCTGAATAAATTTCTGTGCCAATATCCTACATAAAGAGAACATAATATTTGTCTACAATGGCACTGCTATGGCATATTCAACAAAATTAAAGCAATCTACTTTTGTATGTGACATATTAAACACACGTTTAAAAATATTATAAAAGTATGAAATTTTTATAATAAGCCTAGTGTGATTGAAATAACTTCTATAATACCTCACAAATTTTATTTTTATTCTTATTCTTCTTCTAAATTAGCTCGGTTTGATCCCTCAAGGCCAGCTCTGAGACTCAAGAAAACTGATTTGGTAATTTTATCTGTATTCTCACTAAACCTCTCCGTCCAAATGGCCAAATCTCTTTAACTATCATTCCATATACGTGCTTTCTCGATTTCCTCTATACCGGTACTTCATTATATGCTGCAGATACTGCTGGCTTCTAAGTCTCCTTTTATTATTTCGTTCGGGATTTAATGTCATCTAGTAAAACCTGCCAATGATCTAAGGAATATCATATGTTCCACCTCTTTTCGTCATGATTCTTGAGAATCCAGAGTTCTGTTCCACACTTCAATGTTGGTTTTGCTGTTAATTTATGTAGTTTCAACTGACTTCTCGTACCAAATTTTTTCCATAGAATCTTCTAATTATTCCACGGTATATTCTGAAATTTCATTGTCGAGATTTTCTTTATCATTATGTGAGATTATGTTTCCAAGATAACTGAGCGTCTTAGCTAATTGACGATTTGACCATCGACCATTACTTTAACCCGTCGCAATTCTTTTCCTCGCATGTTATCTTTTTACAGATACTATCATGCCATACATTGAAAATATTTTTAAGAAGTTTTATAATTATTCTAATACGGCGAATTAATAAAGGCAAAAGTATATTTTATACAAAGAAGTAGGAACAAAAAATATTTTACATATAGGCCTATCAAAAAGCAATTCAATGATACTCTTGTCACGTTGCTAATGTAGTATATGAATGTACGTAAGCTGACTGAAAATAACACTGTATTAATTCTAAAATATACATCTCTCAAAATATTGTTGTTCATGTCCGAAAATGTGTTACTGCGAAATTCTAACTGTATAAGCATGTTGCCAATGTAGTATGTTATGCGTTGTGGAAATAATCTCTTAATTTCTAAAAAAAAATCTGTACATGTCTCTCAGAAATTAGTCTTTTATCTTAAAAAATGACTTATTGCGAGTTTATATTGTTTCTATATTCTGTGTATAAAATAAGAATTAATATAATATATTCTGAATTTGTGAGCTATAGTTTCTCAAGTCACAGGCGTACAGCGGTCAACGGATAAAAAGTCTTCTAATATAAATTAAATTATATACGTATATATTGATCCTTTGGTACGACCGATAGAGAGATAAATTTTGGCTCTCGATAACACCCCAACGGATTCAGACTGGGAAGAAGGAAATTCCCTGTCAAATGAAAGCACACACAGACATGAAATTACGTGAAATGCACAGCTTCAGATCAATGTACACATCTTATAATTATTTTATCTCTGCCTCTGTGCAACGTCACATTTGCAGGGGGAAGAAAGGAGACGGCAAAAAGGTTGTAATGCTTTTTAATACGTTGACTCCCATGACTAAGATAAGTCACTAGACCAGCAGAGACAAAAAATGTAAGATCTATAGAACATTGATACAAGACTAAGTGGGCTTCTAAAACAGATCTAATGTTATTGTTTAAAGTTCAGCATCTTTTTAAAATTATCTGCCTTGTATAAACCACGCAATCTTAAATACATATTGAATTATCATATTGAGTAAAGGAAAGGAAGAGAAGTTAAAAAAGAAAATGACATGCCGGATTTTCATGCTCGATCTCTACCCTATCAACGGAGAGGAAGATGTCGGCGGAACGTATTTTTTGTGCATCCGATGCCAAAACAATTTCGCCACCGCGGACAGAAAGGAAAGGCGAGTTATATCCTGAGAGAACCTTGAAGTAGTTCGGCACAATTTTCAAAATCCTGCCCCTGAGTATAATATAGTAAGAACTGAATTACTCACACTCCTAACACACCCCTCGGGTCTCTGGAGGGCTCGAAATCAATTCAGCAAGAAGAGAGGGAGTGCGGCAAGGCTGTGACGATCCCTAGGGACAGATACGCCAAATGGACTAATGAGAACACACGACGTCGGAGAGCTCCAACAATACCTCCTTACAAGTTTGAAAAATATAGTGCTTAAATTTATGGAAGGGAATTGGTATGCTAGATAACTCTTCTCGACTCGTAATAGGATTAACTTAGTGTCCATTTCGACGAGCCATAAGTCATGATGCATGCTGTATAGCTGAACCTCCATTACCAATTCAAACGTAGAAGCTTCTCCAATCAAATTATGAAAATATTACAACACTTTTCAATATGCTGTGCCATCCCCTCCATTGCATACATCGCTGACCATTTACATATTACACTAATCAGACTTAAGATGTAAACAAACAATAAATGTTCTTCCTCTAACACATTATCATCAAGTGAGATGTACTGCCTGATAATAGATGTACGTATCAGAAAGAAACTCAATCAGAGGTGTATATTATATTATATTATATTATATTATATTATATTAGGGGAGAGTCGGGTAGTATCGGACATCGGGTAGTATCGGACAGTGCGTTTCTTTCATCTACCACCATATGGTAGTACCTGAATGACATGGTTACGTTTCTCTATGAGACATCACAGAAACGTAACCATGTCAATCAGGTACTATCATCGTGTTGTTAATGAAAGAAACTCACTGTCCGATATTACCCGATGTCCGATACTACCCGACTCTCCCCTATATTATATTATATTATATTATATTATATTATATTATATTATATTATATTAGCTAACAGCACCCACCGTTGCCCGGGTTGTCCTTTTTGCTTCTTTTTTTAATTAAATTGGTTGTTAGAATTTTCGGAAATCTCAGAAACTCAGCTATAGATAACCAAAACGAATTGTATTTAATAAGCTTTCCTCGTCCATAAAGGTGAATCTTTACACAGCGTCATTTACATGAATTAATGAACTTCTTAGCCAAATGCCTGAAAGGATTAAATAAATTTAAAACAAATGCAGACCAGGCAACGAAAGAAACCATTTCACCACGTGCCTTTCTTTCAAAATGTTTAATATGTATGTATGTATGTATGTCTGTATGCATGTATGTATGTATGTATGTATGTATGTATGTATGCATGCATGTATGCATGTATGCATGTATGCATGTATGTGTTTACTTTTTTATTCTGGCGTTGTTAAGGCCATTAGGCTTTCTCTTCCACATCATCACAAATACAAATAAAATAATGGAAAATCAAACTATAAATAAAGTAAAACCAAACGAATATATATGCTACAGTCACACAAACTTTCAATGAATTAGCATTGTCTTGAAGTTCAGTAAAACAAAAACACACCCTTCGGTCCCTATAAGCCCACTTAGCCTTGTATCAATGGTCTACAGATCTTACATTTTTTATCTCTGCTGGTCTAGTGGCTTATCTTAGTCATGGGAGTCAACGTATTAAAAAGCACTACAACCTTTTTGCCGTCTCCTTTCCTCCCTCTGCAAATATGACGCAGCACAGAGGCAGAGATAAAATTATTATAAGATGTGTACATTGATCTGAAGCTGTGCATTTCACGTAATTTCATGTCTGTGTGTGCTTTCACTTGACAGGGAATTTCCTTGTTCCCAGTCTGAACTCGTTGGGGTGTCATCGAGAGCCAAAATTTCTCTCTATCGGTCGTACCAAAGAATCAATATATACGTATATAATTTAATTTATATTAGAAGATGTTTTTATCCCTTGACCGCTGTACGCCTATGACTTGAACTATAGCTCACAAATTCAGAACATATTATATTAATTCTTATTAATACACAGAATACAGATACAACATAAACTCCCAATATGCCATTTTTAAGATAAAAGACTAGTATTCTGAGAGACATGTACAGATTTTTTTTTTAGAAATTAAGAGATTGTTATTTCCACAATGCATAACATACTACATTGGCAACGTGATTATACAGTTAGAATTTCGCAGTAACACATTTTCGGACATGAACAACAATATTTTGAGAGACGTATATTTTAGAATTAATACAGTGTTATTTTCAGTCGGCTTACGTACATTCACATACTACATTAGCAACGTGAATTGCTTTCAGATATATGTAAAATCTTTTTTCTTCCTACTTCTTTGTATAAAATATAGTTGAGAATGTGAAAAACACGAGTTTTTTAGTTAATGTCTGCAACTTTGAACGACTGTCCTTGAGCTTAATTTTAATATGGCCATTACATCAACGTCATCTTGTACACGAAATGGAGATGTCAAAACAAAAAGTCCTATCAAACTTCGCAATGGCACGTCATGAATTGCGAAAGCGCAGAAAACCACGAAGGAAGTTCAGTTTGGAGTAAGAACGCCGAGTCGAGTTCCTTGGTTGCCGCCGCCCGCCAGCCGTCATACCCGTTGCGGTGAACGCTATGAGTCGTCCCGCGTCCAAGCGTAACAATGAGTCTGGGCTAATGAGAGCGCACACACACAATTCCCGCTGCGAGCTGATCCCACAGGAACTCATCAGGTCAGCCGAGGTCAGAGAGGTCAGCCCACTTCTGCCACAGGTCAGAGTGGCTCGAGTTTCTTGTTTTGTACGAGTGGCAATTAGGATGCAGTCACAAGAGCGGACCTGCAGATAATTATACAAAGAGAGGTAGGAAGAAAAAGAGTATGAAGGAAAAGAAGCAAAAGAACCAAGTAACTAAAGATACGGATTCAATGAAGCAATGAAAAAGACAAAAAAATAAATACGAAAAAAATTCGTTGGGTTGTATAACAACGTCATTATCTATAATCTTTTCGCTGTAAGAAAAATCCTAATGTAAACAATAGCACGTGACTGAAGTGAGGCTTCATTGGCCACTGCTTGGCGCCATAGATTCTCAGTACGTGTTCCCGCCTACTGTTGTACATTCTGTTTCATGTTAAACATTTCCCGTTACTCGTCAAGTAGGCCTAACCTCACTACTATGCATTCATTTGCTTAGGAAACTTTTACTTTATAATTACTGTAATTAAAACTCAATTAACTTAATATATACAGTTAAGACTATTTTGTTTTTGTCCGCTTTTGAGAGGGTTTCCACTCTTATGATTAATAACCACACACACCGAGGATGCAGAAGCCATACTTCAGTACCACGTGCTTACGTGAAAACTACGAGCTCAAGTGATGCCAGCTTGTTACAGGAACAGACTACCTCGGTATTACTATTTGTATTCATCCGCGTTCATAGTACATAACAAAATATAAAAGTAGCTTTTCTTTTACATAGCGTTTTACATATGAGTGAAGTTATATGTTTCATCATGTTTAACAACTAGAATTCAATTTTTTATTTTCACATAATATAAGATTATGGTTTCCAAATACGAACTATATTTTCCTGCGTCATGTGAGTGTTTCGACTTGGAGCCAATCACGGATATGACAGCAACGTGCTTATGTTTACATTAGGATTTTTCTTACAGGAAAACAGTATAGCGTCGCGTCGGTGGAAATGGCAAGAGCGAGACGTTATTTGGCGAGATGATTACGAGGATTGGCCATGCAATTACCTGACATTCGTCTCATAGTTTGGGAATATTTCGAAAAGGAACACATAAGACCAATGTTTACACGAGCAGAGTTAGGAACACGAAACCAACACGCTACGCCTGAATTATTCGGGTGGCTGTATCAAAAAGATTGACAGGTGCACACTCTTACCTAGCAGTGGTGTAGCGTCAATGTAAGCTAAAAAGCTCAGCTTCCACAGTTAATAATAATTTCATAATAAACCTGCAGTTTATGGACAAAATTATTTATTAATTTTAATTGAATTTATATTTACGCGTTAAATATTGTGATGCGGCAGCCCAGGATTATTTGTGATGCAGCAGTAAACAAAAAGCCTGCACACACCAGCTTCCAAGCAGACCGGTTTCTTCTGTGTAATCCACCCCGCAGATTTTCCATCCCTTTTAAACTACCCTAGTCGCAAGGTTCGAAAAGAAGCTAGCTTTAACATTTAAAATAAGTAGTTTCTGAGTTATCCCTATTCGTCAGTTGTGTTCAGTTGAAGTGTTAGTGTGCGTTGTGGCTGATATAATAAATAATGAGCGAAACAACAGTTCCTGACACTAATTTACTTGATTTTTTTAGGACAATTGTATTATCAAGACTGACTTACGAACAAAAGTGTGATTTAAAAAACAAATGACCGACTCCCTTGCTGTCAATGAAGGACACAACCAAAAGATAGACGCATACTTACGTAATGATACTAATATTGTGATTTCTCTAAGTATGACAGGGAGTGAGCTAATGTTATACGTATATGTGTCTATTTGTTAAGAGATATGTGTAAACCGTGAAATCGCATTTTATTACGTCTCATTTGAGGTCATGCCTTATTGGTGTTACTTACCATGTTCCAACCAATCTTCGACTGCTGACTTGAAATTGACTACTATTTATTTTAAGACTGTATTTTTGTAATACGTTTTCTCATATTGCATGAAAGACAACTTGAGTTAGCTTCCCCTGCTCAAAATTTCATGCTACACCACTGTTACCTAGAACTACATGTGAGTGCGATCATATAAGAGGGATACTAGGGGAAAATCAAAAGAATTACAAAAATCTGAGTCACAGAAACATCTGAATATCACTTCATGTAAAAGCCAGTACTGTAGCTATAGCTGCTCGTGATCGTGCGCCGAGCCACTGTGTAACCTGCAACGTGCATAGCACCTATGGAGGGAGGCGGACACCCGAAGGGGAAGTGAAGCAACTGTCTGACATATTAACGGATTTTCATTTTCCTTACGTCAAGCACTTGAATAAAATTTTATACAGTACAAGGCTACAAACTAATGTTTAGTACGTGTAACGAAGAAAGAAATGAACAAGAAAACATAGGACACATTATCAGAACTTAAAATTAATTGTCTTCAGAATGTCTCTGCGACAAAGTTTCAAAATCAGGAATTATGTCACTTACTGCCAGTCGTAGTTGATCACAAAGGTATTTCTCTGTCAGTCATGATCTAAATTTGGTTTTTACTATTTTCATTGTTGAAAATAATTTTTCACAAACGTAAGTTGTAGCGAACGTGGCTTCAAAAGAACAAGCGAAAGAACGAAGGTTCGGATATTTATTTTTTGGCAAAGATTTGAAAAGTTCAACATTTGTCAAGTCCTTACATCTAGCTTTTATTTAACATCATATTGTAAATCTGTGAGTTTAAATTGCAGATCTAACCGCATTATTCGTACATCTGCTGAAAAAGGATCGACGTACAGAGATGATGATGATGATGATGATGATGATGATAACACTTAACCTCTTAATGTTTCATGAGCGACATGTAGTATAATGCCGTTTTATGTTATACAACCGTTTTCCTCGTAATAACTTGTGAACAAATCATACATTTAATAATATTCTCATCATATTGGAAACAAAAAATGCGTCCTCCCATCCTACTTGAAACTTTCGTTTTTGTAGAAGTGCATGGTCTCGAGAGAGACATTGCGACGATACGCCACTCGCAGGTCAGAGACAAATACAAATGGAACGCACTTTGACTCCAGTGAGTGAGAGGGTGGGGGTTGGGGGAGGTAGGAAGCAAAGGAAATACACAGCTATCATTGCGAGCTGCAATGTGCTCGTGAGTCGCATTTTCGCCTCGGCTGCACTAAAGACAAGTGAATTTCCACTCTTGCGTGCGGCCTTCAATCCGAGTCCTGTAATCTCGTTTTTATTCGGCTTTCGACTAATGCTGAATCCTTGTGCCCTTGGTCACCCTCTTAGTGCATTTCGCCGGTCGTGATGGTACTTTGCTCCGAATTTCTTCAAATTTTCACTATTACTGTAACAAACTGAGCATCGTGACTTCCGTAATTTGCTGTTTAGTCAACTGTCCGAAGACAGGTTTGAACTTCGCAAGTGACACTAATAAGCCATCACTCATGATGCAACTAAGCCAGGAGATAATTGAGTTAGGGTGGCCAGTTTCTTTCCCCCTAACTCTTATATAATATAGTATATGATACTTTTATCCACCGATAGCGTTCTGTTTAAGCTATAGAACTAGGTACTGCTAGCTTCCATAAGTCACTCTGACGCAATCGGTCCTGATTCATACCGCAGTGACGCGCCTACGTCACTAAGACGACCATTTCGCTGTGCACCCCCAAGTCACTCACGCATCTGATCCAACCGGTTTGCATATTGTTAAGAAACTACCTCTATCTAGCTGTAAATAAATTAGGTAACGTAGCTCTTATAATTTCCGTGTAGTAACCGTTTCAAATTTTGCACTATTTTGGACGATCGAAACACTACGTACCCCGTCATCCATACACGGAGAAACGTATTTCTACGTCAAAAGTGAAAAAGAGTAAGAAGCGAAAAAGAGCAAGGAAGATAAAAAATAACAGAACAGATAAATGTAGAAATAAATTAGTGAAAAATGAAACAAAGAACTAACGATAAAGAAAACCAAAGAGAAATAGAAGGCAAAGGGGAAAATGAAAAGAAAGACGGAGACAAGACAAAAATACGAGAAAAAGAAAGAAAAGAAGGAAGAAATAAGAAAAAGAATAAAAGAAAAGAAAAACAAGGACACACAAAGAGACGAACAGAGAAGAAAAAAAATAATTTAAGGAAAAAAGAGAGAAAGATATTAGGTCTAAGTAAGAAGCATGGGAGGAAAGAGTGCGAGGAAAATCAGCAGATTACGAGGAAAGACGCAAACGTCAGCAACCCAGTGCATGTAGGCAGAGTGCGAATAGTTCAACAAGTAAACAGCTGTTACCTGAGATATTAGGTCTAAGTAAGAAGCACGGCAGGAAAGAATGCGAGGAAATCAGCAGATTACGAGGAAAGACGCAAACGTCAGCAACCCAGTGCATGTAGGCAGAGTGCGAATAGTTCAACAAGTAAACAGCTGTTACCTGAGATATTAGGTCTAAGTAAGAAGCACGGCAGGAAAGAGTGCGAGGAAATCAGGAGATTACGAGGAAAGACGCAAACGTCAGCAACCCAGTGCATGTAGGCAGAGTGCGAATAGTTCAACAAGTAAACAGCTGTTACCTGAGATATTAGGTCTAAGTAAGAAGCACGGCAGGAAAGAATGCGAGGAAATCAGGAGATTACGAGGAAAGACGCAAACGTCAGCAACCCAGTGCATGTAGCCAGAGTGCGAATAGTTCAACAAGTAAACAGCTGTTACCTGAGATATTAGGTCTAAGTAAGAAGCACGGCAGGAAAGAATGCGAGGAAATCAGGAGATTACGAGGAAAGACGCAAACGTCAGCAACCCAGTGCATGTAGGCAGAGTGCGAATAGTTCAACAAGTAAACAGCTGTTACCGGAGATCGATGTCCAAGGTACGGTACGTTACATAGCGATTCTACAGACTGCCGAGGAAAACTATCTACCAAGAATCTTCAAAGAGGAAGTCAAGTGCGTCAACAGAGGGAAGCTGCCAGAACCTTCGACAGCAGATGGTTTACTAGAACAGGTAGCGTTTAGCAAAAACGACTTAATAGGGGAATTAAACAAGACAAAGAAAAACAGGAAAGATAGATGATCTTTTCATAAAGATTAAAAAAGTAATTTTATTGGATGTCTAAATTGTGATGAAGGGAATAACAATTGGTGAAAGTGTGCTAAAGTGGCTAAAAAAGTAGACTGAAATAATTATATTACTAGTAGATGGGGACAAATAAAATAATGGAAAGAGTTGCAGAATGGTGTGAACATTAGGAGAAGACGTAATCTGATCGGGAGAATCAAAAGTGTGGAAATGTATGTGAAAGTGTTATTAGAAATATATGAAGAAATTGTAATAAAAATTAGGGTGTAATATTATACGATCGACTTGTAAAACGAATAACGGTTAATACTAATGTGTGTCAATAGGGTGGTGCAGATGCTGATTAAAAAAGGAAAAAAACTCGTCTGTTATTACGCGGTTACTAATGTATGTATTTATTTACACTGCAAGTGGGCAAGCACCCGGTGGCAGTGGTATATACAATATTAACAATACACAATAAAATGATCAGCAATACACAATAAAATTTACAATACATAATACAATTTACAACACATATACAATTTTATACACAATACAATAAGAGTACACAATACAATTTAACAGAATAATAATAAAACATAAAATAAAATACCTAATTTTACAACACAACCTACATAATTATGTATAGGTCCTACATAAGTTTCAATAGTCTTTCACTTTACTCTCATCTCATTCCCTGTAGTGGCACTATGACGCATTTCACTGACACTTTAGCACATTTCACTGACACTCTGTAACACATTTCACTGACACTATAGAACACATTTCATTGACGCTGATCGGAACTGTTCACTGCACTGTAAAACCATAACTTCACTGACTCACCTCGCTTCACTGATACAACAGTTCAAATAAGTCAAATAATTGCATTCTTATGCATACTTTTAAACAGAACTACATTTAAACTAAACATTTCTAGTCTAAGGCCCTCTTACACGCTATTTTTAAATAATTTACAATTCAAACCAAGGAAGTAAACTCGTCAGGCTAGATAAATACATGTCACCTTAAAAAATTAAATGTTGAATGTCACCTTAATTTTAATTTTCACTTTATACACAACTCTTTAAATTATTCTTGAATCTCCTTAAGGAAGGACAGCCCTCAAAGACCGCTGCAGGTAGGTCATTCCAATCATTTATAGTTCTACATCCGTTTTCTGTTTCCTACATTTGATTTTAAAATCATGATCGTTCCTACCATAGTACGTTGGCTTTTCTAACCGAGCCGTTATGTCTACCCATGCTTTCTGACCTAGATGTGCTCTATACAATGATGTTATTCTAGTTTTCCTACGTCTGTTTTCCAAAGTTTCCCATTTAAGTTCTTTTATCGTATCGCTCCCATCTTCTCTTTTACCTTTAACAAATTTCGCTGCCCTATACTGGATTCTTTCTAAGGAATTTATCTGATATATTCTATAGGGATCCCAACACGTAGTTCCGTATTCCATTAACGGTCGCACTAATGTTAGATATTCTATTTCCCTCGATTTGGGGCTAGCCTTTCTCAAGATTCTCATAATAAAGTGAAGTGCCCTCCATGCTCTGCCTGTAACATTATCAACATGCTCTCCCCAAGAAAGTTTGGAGTTTAAATACACTCCTAGGTATTTACAACATTGTTCTTGCGGAATTACAACACCACTGAATTCGTAATTAAGACTAGTTTCCTCTCGGGTTTTACAAAATGTTATAGATTTACTTTTAGAACCATTTATTTTCATCCTATGCTTTAACGCCCAGTTGTAAATGTTATTCAAGTCTGTTTGAATAGCATCTACATCTGAATTATTTCTAATCTTTCTATAGATAATGCAGTCGTCTGCAAATAGCCTCACATTTGATGTAATATCCTGACATAGATCATTTACGTATATTATAAAGAGTAATGGACCCAGAACGCTGCCCTGTGGCACCCCTGAACTTATATTTCCAATTTCCGATATTTCATGACCTACTCTAACTCTCTGGGTTCTACCTTTTAAGAATTCCTGGATCCATAGCACCACTCTTTTATCTATTCCTAGCCTACTTAACTTATCTATTAATATGTCATGTGGCACCAAATCAAATGCTTTCGAAAAGTCAATCACAACTGCATCGATTCTTCCGCCTCTATCTACCTCTTCAGCTAGATCCTGAACCAGCGACGTAATTTGACTATCACATGAGAAGCCTTCCCTAAAACCATGCTGGCGGTTGTGAAGCGACAAAGCTGTAATTATAATATCGATGGTAACGACGGTCTAGTTATAATAGTTCAGCTATAGTTAAGGCGATTACCTCAACGGTGAATGCGTCAGGACGTCAATAATACGTATATGCTTTGACAACAGTATGTATGCCTAAGTGTAAGTATAGTTATGGTGAGTATCTGTATATAGCAATGTGAAGGTACACCATTACTTGTATGTTTTTGATGATATTAAATATATCATATCATTCCTAGTCTACATACGATGGCGGTAAGGTTAGCGGACTCCAGAAGGAATGCTGACAATAACGGAACAAGAAACACGGGCGCTAGAAAAAAGGCGAGTGCTGATAAAAAGAGAAACCTAGATTCAGGAAATGATAGGGCAGAAAGTAGTGAAAAGAATAAGGGTGCGAGTGTAAGTGGAAATCTAGTATGTGAAAGTGAAAGCGTGGGGGGAAAAAATAAAAGAGGAATAGAAGAAGAAATAAATAGAAAGACAAAGACAGAAATAAGGCAGAGACGAATAGTACAGAAAGGTCAAAACCTGCGACAGCTGAGGATATAGCAGAGATATTTGATACGTTTAAAAAATGTGGATGTGATCAAAAAGTGCAAACAAAGTGAAACTGGAAAAGATCGAGAAGTATAGGGGAGAGAGAAAGTGTATAAGCAAATGTGTTGAATAAAATATAATTAGGCTATTTATAGGAAGTGAGAATAGTGACAATGGATTGTGTAAGCAGAATAGTGAGAAAGTGAAAGTGAGCGCAAATAGGAAGAAGAGAAAATAGTGAGAAAGGGTTAAGAGAAGTGAACAAGTGACAGCATAAAATTAGTACTAACATTTGAACGTTGGAACAGTAAATGAATATAAGCGAAAGATAGGAGAAAAGGTCAAAAACAAATAGGACAAATAATTATTCAATATGATAATTTATAGAGAAAAATTGAAATTGAGATTTTAGTGAATAGTAGTTAGAGGATAAAGAGGGTGTGAAAGTAGTATAGAATATTAGATATATTAGGATTAAGGAACAAATAGAGAATAGCAAATGAAATGTAGGAGAAATACTGAAGGGGAGTTTGACCAAATAAAAAAGGTACATAGTGTGATTGGGAGTATTTGCGTAGACGTATACTGCAAATAATGTGTTATTGTAATAATATGTTAATGGTGGCAACGGATTCAGAAATGTGAGGTACACCATTACATGTAAAGAAGTGCTGTGACCAAATATATCATATTAAATCATAAATCATATATCATATCATAATTTCATATCATAACATATCGTATCATATATCATATCATAACATATCATATCATATATCATTAAGTAAGAAGCGTGAATGAAACAAAATATTCATAGACATGAAAAATAATGATGAGACAGACAATCATCTGTAAAGAAAAGGTGTAAAGGTGTAAACCTGTAAACTAATAACGTTCTGTAAAAAATGGATTTGTTTTCACTGCTTAACGGTTCGTTATTACTTGTTATAATTACTAATCTGTAGAACAAACTCTCATTCTTTATTAAATGTCACTTCTTACAACACAACAGGTACGAAACAAGTTCGGAAATAATCCAATTATGGGCCTATACAAGGAATAACGCTTGTCATTTTCAGTTACATGTTGCCAATATTAGAACAAAAACAGCTCTGATATATCAAGGAGGCCCTTTGCATAGTCCGTCGTCTGAGTTGAGCAGTCGGGCGGCCATTTGGGTCACCCTGCTGTTTAATTAAATTATTAAGCTAAGCTGGTGCCGTGATTAATATAATAATCAGTGAGAAAAGTTAGCAAAACTAGCGGTAAGGAAAGTAGCGGAAACTTCATCTGTCTCGAATCAACATCGTGATCATGGCAACAGACTACTTAAATAAAAACAGACATCTTGTAATAATATGTATATTATTAGGAAACAAGTTTATAATGTTAGTCTTCACGGTACGAGTCAATATTTAGGGTAGGCCTACGACCGAAAAGAGTTTCTTAATTTTGACGAGTAGGCCTGTAATAACTGTAGCTTTAAAAACATTCTTTATACGATAATACGTAAAGTTGCATTTTACCCACTGTTATCAGAGAGTAAAGAGAGCCTTTAAAACACTAGTGCGTAAAAAAAGTGAGCAGGCCTAATCACTAGAGACGGGATTTTTATGTAATTACATATTATATTCCTTTCAATCAACCGTATATAAATAACAAATCTTTGCGAATCTTGTAATTACCATTAATATATTAAAATTTGATACTTCATATTTGTACATATTTACCCCACATTACATATTATGGCTTGGTATTACATAAATCTACATATTTAGGGGTTTTATTCTCTTAAAAAAAAAAAAAAACTTCTGCTGGGGAAGTTTACAATTTGAAATACACAGTTAAAAAAAATTACCTACCCAAGAAAGAATATATTTCAGGACGAAACGTAACGTCCTTAGTTCCAGGAAGTAATAGAGGCACTCACCCCATACAGCCCACTGTAAATATGAGTGAACAAAGGGCAACCTTTCTCATACAACTACCTTGTATTGTAAAAATCACTCAGAAAGTAGAGTTTCTTTCATGCGGTGGAATGGGACGAAGACGACATAATTTGTCTGGAACTATAATTGTTCTCCACACGTGTTAACAAGCCGTTCCCATGCAATTTGCAACCTTACCCACCCTCTTCCTAATCCTTCTAGGGAAAACCCGTGTCAAGTCTAACATGAGTCGCAATAAAGTAACCGACTTTTGAAAAGAATCTGGAGTAAAGGAACAAACTGGAAAGATGTTGAAAGATTAAAATAAGTAGCTTTTCAGGTTATTGCTTGACCTCTTTACTTTAAATTTAGTAGACCTATATGAAAATGGGATTTTCCGAGCAATTAGAAAGTATGGTTCTCGGCTAGAATAATCCTACCCTTCTGAATGAGACAGGAATGTCACTTTTCAAACAACAGTTTCTAAATGCATATAGTTTGAGATTTTAGTAGGTACTTTGTTTCTTACAGGAAGCAGCTAAAATGCATGTCCCACATCTCCTCTTATTTTCTCCTAATCCAGTAAAGCGAAACAGTGCTTGCAGTACTGTTGTGTCATTCATTTCACTCAGTTCTCTAATTTTAGTACTTGACTGTATAAAGTGCAAGTGAGTTTATCTCCTGCTTTTAACTAACTAAAATGGTCCTTTTTCTTCAACCCTACGACAAAAATAAAATCATAGATTGCGATGAACTACAGATGGAAAAATAGTAATATGTCAAGTGTGCGGTAAAAAAGTCGGATGCTCTATGAAATCACAACTGGAGAGTCTTACCTATCCTATACCTGTCAGATACTGATATTAAATATATTAATGATTTTACATATTTTGGTACATATTCAGCTTATTTTTAATACACCTTGATATTACATAAAAATCCGGTCCCTACTAATGACTTTATGCAGTACTATTCATTTTACGCACTGCCGAAGAAAATGTAATATTCAATGTACAAACTTCATCCAACAAGAAATTAATGCATTACTTCGATTTTCATGATGTAAATATTACACCTAACACGATAAGTAACAAATTTAATCATAATTACATTTTAACCTCTATTATTCTGAAGTTACATCTAAAGTACTCATTGCAGCAAGATGTAAAATTCAATTTTTCCTAACCGCTTTGTTGATATGATCGGTTTAGACGGCGATGAAATCGTGATCATGAATAAAACAGACTATAATTCCATGGACACTTATTTCTTAATGGCTCTAAGTTTAGACGGCCGTGACATCGTGATCTTATCACCTCTCCAACTTGAAATATTTATTTAATATAGATCTGCATAAAGATTAAAAAAAAAACATTGTATGATGCACATTCGTAAAGATATCTTTTCGGCCCTCGTAAGTTTGTGAAACTCGGGTTCGCCTCGTTTCACAAACTTTACACTCGTGCCAAAAAGGTAACCCTTACGAACTTGTACCATAAATAATCATTTTTGTACGACAGCATTATAAATAATCTGCAAAAACTAACAGAATCTTTGTACAGTTAAACGACATTTCAAGTAAAAGGATTTTAAGAGGACCCAGACGTGATAAGTGGGCCTATATATACGTTTTTTATTTGGTTTTCTCTGAAAATATCAAAGATACCTGCATACAATTTGTCATGTAAATTTACCATAATCGAGTCAAATATTGAAAAGTACGTTGAAATTGGTTAAATAGTTCACAATAAAAATCTTAATTCTGTATAAAAATGTATATATAATTACAACAACGTTACATTAAAGTACCAATACCTCCAAAAACCCATGAAGCTACAGCAATAAAATTTTGCATGACATTTGAGAATGATAATCATTTTTGCGAGTTTCATATAATGTAACTGCAAAAATTTGCATTTCAGTAATAATTTTTATTGGTTCAATTTATTAATTTATAATAGGGCCTAAGAAAATTTCAGTAATTAATTGAAGAGTTTTCTCCCAAAACGACTTAAGTCCACTTTCAGTAATTTGACAGGAAGGACAAAAACCTGTGAATGCTGTTTCGATTTATGCTGGATGTTTCCTGATGGTTTCTCATTCTTGTATACAAAAGTGTGTTTTCAGCATAAGTGAAATAATAAATCCTCAATTTAAATCTACGTTTTAAATAGGACTATTTCTAAAGAAATATATTAATACAAATTCTGTGTGATGCTTTTTATTGACCAAAATCCCAGGAATAGTACAAAACATGTTCGTGTTTGTAAACGTATACCTTGCATTTATACAAAATTCTCATCATACGCCTCGACATGCATGCAAAAAGATCCTACTGTAATTTAACCAATTTAACCAATTTCTTAGAATCAAAGGCGAACATCTGACAATAACAGGGAGAAACTTCTAGCAGTACGCGGATTTATGTAAACATGGTACTTTGATTCACCACGTACTTGCTTGTCGTCTCCTGCATATCTTCTGGCCAATAATTCGAATAGCCAGTGTTTATTTTACTTATAACTAGGGCTCGGAAGTTGAAATATACTTTCTTTTTTTTTCTTTTCTGAGACATTACAGACAATGCCGGATGCAATACAATCTCTTTTCGCTTCAACACGAACTACGTACAGTCTACTTTTATTTTGCATTTGCTTGCATTTTAGGTCTTTTATTGTCTATTGATCATTTCTTAGGAAATGTTCTATTTTTTGTTGAATTTTTTACTTTTTCTGCTTATAAACAGACATTTTTTTACGGTGTAGATACTCATCTACGTATATTCGAGAACCAACTGCAGTTTCCTTACGCAATTCGATTTTAGCTTTCAAAACTGTTCCTTTGCATCTGCCTTGACTCCTGATCACTTGTGTTACATGCTTCCACCCAATCAACGCAATATAACAAATATTGCAGCCGCAATTCCCGCAGTCAGCATATTGTATCACACAAGTGTAGACGTAAAAAATGCCGAAAGAGAAACAAAGCAAAGAAAGTTTTTTGCGACAGTTAGTGACTGAGTTTGGTGATAATGTATTTCCCACACGTGGAATTATACTATTATTTTGTTTGTATTCTACTATTAAAATCGAGGTAATTTTTTATTGTAACGTTTCATTTTCAGAAATTTGAGGTCTTTTATAGACCATTTTTCTATGATTTTTAGAACAACTTCTGAGCCCTATTTATAACCACCGACCTGTCACTATGAAAACCTCTGTCGTTCTCCAGGTCTTGGATGGCAGCGGCAAAACACAAAAGGTGCAAAAGACTACTGTTTTCTGCAAAAACGCGGGAAGAACTTAACGTGTTTCGATGGAAATCGAGCTATGGACTTAACTTCTTTTGTATGAAATCGTCATATTTCTGTCTTCATGGAAATGAATTTCGAGGGAAATTTTCAGCAGATCTCTGACGATTGCAAAGAATACTATGAATACAGCAAAAATATTTTTTTCTCTCGTTTTGGGAGAAAGCTCTTCAATTGCTCATGTAAAATGAAACACCCAGGTAATAATTTTTCACTACAATATAATTTTCAGATGATTTTTGATTAAAGGAAATGAGAAATTCTCCCATGTGATTAATACATCCAACGTGATTTTAATTCTTTTTAAATTTTTATCCGGAATTAAGATTTTTATTCTGATCAAACTATTTAACCAATTTCAATGTACTTTTCAATAGTTATTCAATCTACTATGCTAAATTTACATGAAAAACTTCAAGCAGATATTTATATTTCCAGAGAAAAAAATAAAGACTATGCATGTTGAGAAATGTAAAATATATCTTGGTCCCTTTAACAAGGAAATGAAGTGCCGCCTCTGCAAAAGAGCTGTAAAAGCCAATAAGTCAGTATTCAATACTATAGATAAAAGTAACACCACAGACTAGTATGTACAGTCACGAAGCTAGAGTTTATGAGGGTATTAGAAACAATAGACTGTGCAGGTACTATTTCGCATTGTCTGTAATGAGGCGATAGTAGCGATCCTAGTGGTTAGCTAGATGCATATTTACTACGTATTGACTGTACATTAGACTGTGGTAACACTATAAGATTAATACAGGTAAAGGAAACAAAACAAATTTGGCGCGACAGCCCATGGAGGGTCGAGGTCTATTAGCCGACTGCTGGCCCCAGAAGAGATGGACGATCACCCATCCAGTACGGGGTAACGTGTTGTCAGCACGATGGACATACAAGCGGTTATAGCTAGCTTCAGAAACTGGATTCCGTTACTCACTTCAGCTTTCCAAATTCATCGCAACTCTGGGTGAGCGCCGGTCCCTTACACTGCCCGAAATTGCATGAGAAAATTTCTCTCCTAAGAACCAGCGCTCATTTCGTAACGCTAGTCCAATGCGGTGCTGGACAATGGAAACAGAAATGAAAACCATATTATGTAAATTATTGGCATTATAAAACGATATGCGAATAATACTATACGGATCAAATCCAGCCAACAAATTAGCAAATACTACAACGTAGAGGAGACTGAATGAACGAATACTTATTAATTCACAGTGAGTGAAAAGAGATTGGTATAATGGTCAGAGAAAAGTTGCATCGGGGTGAAAGAAACACCAGACGGCCAGCGAACCGATGGGAAGGGTTTCTTTAATTGGAGAAAAAAGGCATTAAATGCCTATCATAATCAAGAATAAGAAATCAAAGATAGAGAAAATCATTTCCTATTAGAAAATCAAGATAGAGATAGTCGCCTGAAAGTAGGCGAATGAGAATTTTTGCAAACGGCCGATAAAGATCTCTCGCTCGATTCGCTCTGCTATGGTTTTAAGTCTGTTCTCACATTTTTAGAATACTACACAAAATTAAAATATTTCTTCGATACATACAAACATATTCAATTAAGTTTTATGAATTTAATACTCCGTTTAACATATTTCTTCTTCAAATTGATACTCCATATTGGTAAATAGCATTATACTTGCTTATATTCCATAAATTGTTAAGGAAACTGTATGGTTGCGCTATCGCCACTCTGCAGCACCCGCACTCGACTATAGCATAAACGCCGCTCACACTGAATGTTCACTCGGCATGCACTAAGCATATTAGTTCGTGTCCAATCTTTTAGGTTTATTTTTTCTCATCGATAAATATGAGTATCTTGCGAAAATCTATCACCAAACACTGTCTCTGTACACCAAACAATTCCATTTGAAGAGTCCACTGCAAGAATGATGGATGTACTTTCTTGTTGAAAATAAACCAAGACTGTCAATGCATAGCTTAAGACATATAGAATGTACATAGAGAGTTATATGGCATTAACACTGATAGTCATTGTCCAGTAATAATCGGAAAATCATAGTTAAGCTTTGAGCACTAAGCATTTCAAACTTTCAATTGCTTCTCCTGAAAAATGTATTCGAAATGACATCCATCATTCTTGCAGTGGACTCTTCAATTAGACTCACCGGAATTTGAGCCCGGGTTTCCAAAGTAGAAAGCCGTTCAGCCGTGATACTTAAAAGGGTCCCCACTTGGAAAACTTTGCCGGCTATTTCTCGTCCATGTAAAAATTTAGAGGTACCGGTAGCACAATAGACTAATAGTAATGGCCTAAATTCGTATGGACGTGACCTATCCTCCACCCGTACGGTAATATACAGGGACATCATTTTATTTTTACTAACATTTCTAATATTAACCTGGCTATACCTTTGGATTAACGGTTCAGAACCGGAAACACCGTTTGCTACCCCCTTCCACGACTGGAGTTCGATGATACTGGCGTAAAATATAAACAAATCACTTTACTAGATATAGGAGGGAAGAAAAGTAGTTCATCAATTTACGTAAACTAGGAAATATCGCAGTATCAACAGTAAGCATGTTTAGTCACGAATTGAGTTATCCATGCCAACGAATTCATTATGCAGTGTATATTATACTGTCTACAGCACATTAGCGTAGAATATAAAGAATGAAGTTAAATTGAAAAATAATCATAATATGGATATTTAAGCACACGTCTGAAAATGGTGGTCGTTCATTTCGATACAGGCTTCAGTTCTTTTGTGCATATTATCGCACTGTAGACTATTGCATCTAATTCCAATTACCATTTTCGTCCTTCGTACTAGTGACTCATGTTGAAATAATTCTGTACCTACTCTACCTATTCTACTCTTACGTACTGTAAATTTAATCTTCACTTCTGCTCGATCTGAAAAGATAAAATTACTGAGACATGCTATCTACTGTCCGTCCAAGTGGTTTTATCGCAGGGTCGTAGAAAGGGGAAATCACGTGACAATTAATTACTTAACGAGGCTCTTTTATTTAAGTTACTTTAAACAGTTGTATAATATTACGTAGACATCCAATTCCTAACAGAAATTAATGTTTTCAGCAAAGAGCTAAGACAGCCAAGCCACTAAATAGCCTTTACAGAGGGCGAGCAGAAGTGGGTGGGGAAACTGGGATGCGACGTAGGCAAACGGACGGCAGTACCTGTGCGAAAATATGATTCAATATTGAAAGCTCTTTCGTCACTGGAAAAGGCGAACATATTTCTGGAACGTACTATACTAACTCAGTATTGTTTACTATATGCGGCTTTGGTTCTGTGTGAAGGATAGTTGGAACTTCATTAGTAGAAGGGCTGGGAGTGACCTACATTCAAAAACTCAAGTACAATAAAAATTGAAGTAAAAATAAAATGATGTCCCTGTACAACTGAATAGAGTTAAATTTCCGACAGAAAAATGGAGATTTATCTCGCTTTTATTGAGTCTAAGCATGTCTTCTTTTTTTTTATGCTGCCTTGCATCAGTTGCACCATGCTGACGACATGGCCGCAGAGTCTTGCTACTTGTGAAATGTCTCAGTATTGGTTTATAATCTCACAGAAGTTAGGACCAAAGAACCCAATTCTTGAAGGTAAATAATAAACGCAGAAATATGTAACTTCTGAAACATATCCACAGAAAACCTGCCTCTCACACACTTCGATAACTATGTGATGAAAGGATACACGATTCAATTTCTTCACAATATATCTACAAGTATCTGTTCAGTATTGTTGGAATGATTCTTTATATAAAACCCAAGATTAATCCGTTGCTGTTTTTTGTATCTACTGATTGTTAGCACAGGAACACGAATCAATGTCTGGACAGCTTGTTTATCAGCTGTTGAATTGCAGCAGTACGGAATCTCAACAATGTGTCGAGACCGTTGTTTTCTTGTTCTTCAATTCACGGCACAAGAAAATCGACAGAGAAGCTTAGTGACTGAACGAAGAGCTCTGGAAATAAATTAACTCTATCGCTGCCATCTGGTAGTGACTAGACAAGTTCTATACAGTGGAGATCCATGGAGTACGCAGGAATGAAGAAATGGGAAATACACTTGAAATTAAAATCATGTTATTCTTATTCAACAGTCCAGAATAAATGTATCGTTTCTGAACCAATTTCATGAAATAATAACTGCTTATCATAGAAACAGTCCTAAAGTTCACTATAAAAAGTATTAAATAAAAACTAGATACACAAGCTTCATTTAAGTAACAATGGGTAACAAATTTTGAGCAAATTTTTGTTTCTCCTGGTTTTTTGGTTTCATATCAATAAATCACACACGCTGAGTTCAGAAATATCAGTATTTTCACTGTAGCATCAATAGTTCTTTGGGAAATTAACTGTATATGTTTAAGTAATATGCATATTTATTAGGCCTATCAGAAAGAATAATGACTATATAATATAATATTCACGATGGACAATACATATTTGTACAATAACACTCTTGAATTAAGTATCTTAGAAATGCAGATGTGATCGTGTTTTCCTTTTGTGTTACTGATTACTATCCCTGACCAAATCCCACACATTGTCTCCCATCATGGCTGTATCCCGTTTTCCTTCATATCGCAATTCTATAGTTTGCACGTCTTGGTGGAATCGTTTTCCATATTCTTCAGACACATCGCCTAGATTCTGCATAAAGAAGTCAAAATGGAAGTGCAGGTAATGCAGCTTTGTTGACATTCTGCACCTAAGTTATGATATGTATGTAGCAAGTTCTCAATCTACTCTCGGTAATTTGCACTCTCCTTATTGCCTAGGAAGCCGTGCAGATCACGAAATGCTTGCCAGGTACTTGATTCGAGTGGTGTAATTTTCTTCCAACTCTATGGACTCCAGCATCTGTCTAATGTCAGGTCCAGGAAACACTCCAGCAATTACTTTTGCATCAGATAAACGTGGAAACATGGAGCGAATATATTGCAATGCATATGGCTATTAGTCCAGACCTTTAACAAACTGCTTCCCCATTCCCAATTTAATGTGGAGAGCCTGTAGCAAAATCTTTTCCCTCACAATAAGAGATTCATGTAGGACATTCAGTTATCCTGGAACAAGTTTGTTACGTAAAGGCCACTCTCATTGGATATAGTGTTTTCCTATTGCTCGACTGTCCCATAAACAGAGGAAGCATGGATACTTAGTGAATCCACCTTGGAGTCCCAGTAAAAACCCTATCATCTTGAAATCATCGCAAATATCCCACTTGTGGTGCTCATACGCGATTTGGTAATTCAAGATCATGTACAAGGTCATCCAGTTCCTTCTGATTTCAAAAATGATTATTTTGGCTGGAACGGCCAATGTCATTGTAGACTGGGTCACTTTCAGGAATGGGTATATGGCGATACAAATTCGTTTGAGTCAACAGCTGGTGATAAACCTTGACCATGCGGGATAGGAGCAATAGAAGATGAGATATCCGGATACCGGTACTGCAATCTCCCTCGTTGTTTTAAATTTTTCAAAGATGACATATCGACCATGCAAAAGTAGCAATTGTCACGGTGGTTGGTTGGTTGGTTGGTTGGTTGGTTCCCTCCAAACTCTGGAAACAGCGAAAGGTATACATTTCCGAAATCCTCGTAGCCATCCTTCCAAAGTTGTATTACAGGAACCACAGCACACATGTGGTGCCCATGAATTGTCTTGGTCTCGTATTGCTGCTTCAAAGTAAACATTGTGAGCTGTATAATATTTGGTGCCAGGTCTTATGTTATGCTTCTTCTGCTTTGTACTATGTACTATGTAATATCCACAAACGTAACAGAAAGAGTCCGGTGAATTCCTGCAATCACCTCTAGAAGTCCTGCGTTAACGTAGAACAAACATAATTAAGAATATCGTTATATTTCTGGAACCGTTATCATTTCAGAAAAAGTAATTACAGATTTGAAATCAGCGCAAAAAACTGAACCAGAAACAATTAAAATATCGAGAGAAACATTTTCGTTGTTACCCAGTGTAATCATAGCTGTGAATGAGTTCATCTTAAATTACAAGTTCTGTTTATTTACATTTAAAAATCATTACGTTTGTAGGTAGAAAAGAGCATTATATTTATATCCTAGATTTAATCCTATAAAACATTAGAATAAATGAATCTTGTTCCAATACGAAATCTGCAATCAGAATTTTAACGCATGAAGTCATTTTTTTTTTCTCGAAAACGGCCCACATAGCAACAAAATATTGTATCGTACTTTACTGTTCTTTATTTTTCTACGAATCATGTCTGAGAATCAATGTAATATGTTCTCTTCCATGGTGAAGTCGGCCTGGTTGGCGCAGTTGGTATAGCGCTGGCCTTCTATGCCCGAGGTTACGAGTTCGATCCCGGGCCAGGTCGATGGCATTTGTGTGCTTAAATCCGACAGGCTCATGTCAATAGATTTACTGGCATGTAAAAGAACTCCTGCGGGACCGGCTACGTTGATATAATCTCAGCAGTTGCGAGCGTCATTAAATAAAACATAACATCCATGGTGAAGTATTTCCATCATTTATAAACCATTTTTTTCGGAGATTTTCCATGGTAGACTTGATTAAAGAAGTAGTTTTCCCAAGCAAAACGTCCTCTGTGATCAAGCGCAGTGATTCTCAACTGGAGGGTCGCGGCCCCCCGGGGACCGCGAAAAAAAATATTAGTACAAGTTGTTCTATAAAAATTTTAACGTACGACTATTTTCCGTTGAATAAAATCATGATGAAATTGCTTTCTTTTTAAGCCGATGCCAAATTTAACACTAGTATATTTTCTAAATCCTACAATCTACTCCTTAGGCTAGGAGGGCGCACTAAAGTAATGTGAGAAAAAGGGGGGCCTCATCATCAGAAAGTTGCGTAACACTGACTAAAGGATACCACGTTGACTCTGACGTTCGGTGGCGATAAAATCTTTAGCATGGCTTCTCTCGGGAGGGAAACAAAGCTAGGAGGTCCGTGTCGTAGATTTACGGCATGAAGCAAATTCTGTTCCTAATAAAGGGCTTCGTTCACGTTCAATTTCGACGCCATTCTAGTTTTTAATTCTCCATACTATCACTGTGCCCAATCTACGAATGTCTCAGACAGCCAATGTAGGCCTATACCGAAATTATTTACTATACAACATGAGTCCTGGTTTGCTACTCAGGCGATCTAACGTTCAGACTCATCACTCCACAATTTCTCTATTCATTGTCATCCATAAATCTAAAGCGATGGGCAGAATTGTGGATAAAGATAAAAGGCTTTAGGCCAGTGGTCGTCAGCACTTGCTGAAATGGGCAGAGTCCATAGAAGGTAAGGAACTCTGCTCCGTCATGCACAAGGGCTACAGAGACAGCATACCCGCCAGCAGCGACGATTGCACGCTAGGGCTGTGTCTTGTCCGCGGGTAAGAGACGCTAGCCGTGCGTGCAGTGTTTTGATGACCGCTGCTTTAGGCGCTTGACATGGAGGTAGATCTTCATGCTTTTGGCAATATAATTATGACGTCGGCATCACGCTCCGATCGTCTTTTTATCTCCGGGAAAGACCTAGTATTTAATTGAACAAGACTGAATGGACCCTGGGGCCATTCTGGAAGTTTTAGCAGCGAGAAAAATTCCGCCACTAACTGCGATTGAGCCTAGGACCTTCCAGTCCGTAGCCAGTTGCTCTACCAACTAAGTAAGTGTAACTCCTAAAAGACAAACATCAATCGAAGGTTCGTTCGATCGTCTGAAGAAAGTCAAACAAGAAAAAACGGAATTCGTAATAGTTACCACGAAAATGTTCTTGAATGTAAATATTCCTATTGAAAAGGAGAACGACCCAGCAGTTAGAACTTGGCTTCCGAAGTATGTTCCGGGTAAGTATTTGTTTTCATATATACAGTATTAATATTTACTTAAGCATATCAGTAAACTAGCGATTCAGAAAATGAAAAATACAGGTTGCACGAATCCTATTCACTGTTTTTAAATTTAAATGAATTATTCAACGCAGCAAATATTGTACAGATATAAGCTACTCGTCGACTGCAACACAAAGAAAGCAAACAACTGTGGTGACGCCGTCTTAGGAACAAATAAAGCACACTAGTTCAATGGGACACGACCCACGCCGCCTTCTGTTGTACACAGTGGAAGAGGGATTCAAGAACACAGTTAACCTGAAAAACTCTCTCTCTCTCTCTCTCTCTCTCTCTCTCTCTCTCTCTCTCTCTCTCTCATCGGGCACAAAGTTTCGCTGCCTAGTGATCACTTTCACGTGTCAATTGTTTATAAATGCTTCTAGTTGACTAGTTTCAGCTTAGTAGGAGCCATCTTCAGAATTAGTAATAAGGGAAACTTGGCTAATTTCGTGATATTTCTTTTTAAATTTACCACGAAATTATACCAGCGAAATATGTAACTTTGATGGTATAGTATAAATGATAGAAGATGTACTATAACATAGACTTTGTTCAATGCGCTCTTCCAGTTTCGTGAGCGAATTTTTTTTTTTTAAATTACGTGAAGAGTTGTGAGATATATAGCTTTGAATGTGTGAGTGAATACATCATGCGGCTTCCTTCGTTAAAAAATGAGTTTTTTGCTGTTTTGTGATCCAAATTGTTTTCAATGGTAAGCACTGACATTGTATAATACTTCGTGGTGAAAAATATATGCCTAACAATGCACTAATTATGTGACAGAGCCTTATCTTGGGAGGTAAATTTCTTAGCGTTTTTCTCATTCCACGGGACTTTTTTTTCTCTTTAAATTTTTTCTATGCTATAACAACACTCTTCTTCTTCTTCTTCTTCTTCTTCTTCTGTAGCTCTACTACCCAAATCGGGCCTTGGCTTCTTTCAGACGTTGCTTCCACTCTTCCCTATTTGTCGCATCCCTTTCCATGTTTTTACTCTCCAAAATCCTTTCTGACTTCATCAAACCATCTACCTCTTTGTCTATTTCCATACATTTGTCCCTTTAAAGATTTTAAAGGTATAATTTGTTCGCTCATCATTAGCACATGATCTGCCCATTGCAACCTTCTTAATTAAACTACTTTCGTTATGTCTGGCTCCTTATATATCTCATAGATCTCATTATTATATCTGATTCTCCACAACCCGTGTTCATTTACTGGACCAAAAATTCTTCTCAATATCTTTCTTTCAAAAGCATTTATTTATTATATTTTCTTTGTTATTATCCATGTTTCGCAACCATGTTTTAGTCTTAAATTTATTTATATGGATAACAATACAAAGTATGCTTGATTGGTTTAGACAATCTATTTTTATCTCTTGAATTCCATTATTATTGTTGTTGATTATCGAACCTAAATATGTAAAATACAACACTCTAGTGGAAGAAATATCAAATGCATGAAACGTAAAATATTTGTGTGTGTATTCATAGCATCTCTGACATATTGTGCATGTCGAGAATGTTGCAGATGGTAGATAATCAAATATGGAAAGAAATACAATATAAATGATATCAAAGAGAGAATTGCTTGTGTCTTAAACAACTGAAAACTGCGCCGAGAAAGCTCGTCTTTTTCTTGTCAAGTTCGACGAGAGCCAGAAGGGATAAAAAGCAGCAGTCAATGAGATTGACATTTTCAGCCTCTCAAGTGAGTTAAAAGAGGCAGACAACGAAACATCATCATCATCATCATCATCTTCAGCAGCCAAACAAAGAAGATCTTGCTTAAAGAAAAGCCGAATGATGAGCCTAATGATTTGTGCCGATCTTGCTCAGGAAATTTCAAGGACGCTGAGCATGATGAAAGATGCGTCAGTTGTGATCAGAGGTTTCATTAAATGAGCCGTTGAGAGCAGAAGTGGTGTAAGTAAAAAATCGGTAGTGAGGGTTAAAGTAAACATTCTGTAAAATACAGCGCAAAGTAGCAATTAATATTCAATTTATTTAAATTATTAGTAGTCAGTGAATAGCACGAAGGACATATTAATTGCTACTTTGCGCTGTATTTTACAGAATTTTTACTTTAAACCTCATTACCCAATTTTGACTTACACCACTTCTGCTCTGAACGCCTCAAATATGTCAAGGCCTTTCAAAATACCGAAAGAACTTTAATTGTTTGGGTCGTAGGTAAGAATCTGACTGAGGTATTTAAAATTTGACTGAATATGCCTAAATATAACACGAAAATACCCTTGTAGTATCACAAAATTATACTAACCAATCTAGAGTGCTAATTTTTTTTTTATCTGTATTACTTGTTTGTAAATATTGTATAAATTTATTTGAGGTAAAATGCTGACATGTAACTTCCTGAAATCTAAAAATGTACGTACATTAAAACACTATTTTTTTAACCTTATTCTTTCACCTGCTCTATATGTGTAGTGAATTCGATTGTCAATTTGTCTGTTAGATAACGAAGATCTATAAATCATAGTTTCAATGCGAATTGGTGGCACTTTGAAAACTCAGTATAGAGTACGTCTTTGCTAATGACCACTTGAAAACCTCATTTTATAGCGACAAGAAAGTTTTAGAATTACTTTCTATATGTATAAAAAGATACCAGTGTCTAAAATTTGTACGAAACGAAAATGATGTTGCGGACTGGAATATCTCTCTCTCTCTCTCTCTCTCTCTCTCTCTCTCTCTCTCTCTCTCTCTCTCTCTCACTTTCTACTCAACTTCAACCCATCTTTTTATTTACTGAATAAAATAAAGGAATTTTAAAACCGATGTTCTGACATGAAATACTTAACCACAACGACAGTCATTTAATGCTAAAGGCGACGTTTTAATAAAGTTTGTTTTTGTAAGGGTTTCACTGTGAAGGTTTCCTCATGCATGTGTTTACTGTAGCCTTTGAAATTATTCCATTCAACTCACGCGTAACTACGAACTGTATTATGAAGTCTGCTATAACTGAAGTCGCAGTCAGTGCTACAAATACAGCGGTAGCAAGTTTGCTTCCCTGAATAGAAGAGATTTATCTCTCTCCTATAGTCGGTGTCTGTGTATTGTACTGACTACATAGCCAAAAACTCCGGAACATACATTCTGATTCCTTGGCTACTCAGTAGTACAGAGTGGCCATGAAATCTTTCTCTCATTACGAATATTCATTTACAAAATCTGCTCAAATTTAAAGGACTAAATTTTGGTACAATGTAAGAAAGACTAAAACTATGGCATTTTGTGGCAAATCTCCTGTAAGATTTAAAATAGTAATAGGAGACAGTATCATAGAACAGGTAAATAAATTTAAATTTTTGGGCGTTACCTTATCTTATAAAGGAGACTATGATCAAAAAGAAAAAATACAAAAATTTAATTACATAAATGGAACAATAAGAAGAACCCTGAAATCAAAAGCTAGAAAAGATACATTGTTAAAATTTTATAAGGTGATGTCAGTGCCCAGTTTACTATATGGAAGCGAAACATGGGTTATGAAAAAGAGAGATGCCTCTAGATTACAAACAAATGAGATGAAATTTTTTAGAAGCGTAGCAGGTTACAGGAAAAGAGAACATAAAAGAAACGAAGAAATAAGAGAAGAACTTGAGATATATGAATTAAACAACAAAATAGAAGAATATAGAAATACATGGATGTCTCACATTTCAAGGATGCAGGACGACAGGATACCATATAAGTTTTGGAAATATAAACCTCGGGGAAGAAGAAATATTGGAAGACCAGCCAAAAGATGGATGGACCAATTTCAGTAGCTGCTACAGGAATCAATTTCCTAATGCATGAAGGATGATGATGATGATGATGATGATGTAAGAAAGTCATGAATGTTGTTTTTTTTTTTTACCATACCAGTAAACTTCCATGTGTGCACCGTTGGTGACCAGAGAACATTCACGCGATATTCATTTTCTTGCCAAGTTTTGTTCATCTCTGCGGTGACGGAAGCATTTTATCTGTTTGTTATCCTATATCCAGACATCTAATACACGTGCTGAATACACTGTCCTTCACATCTTCTTCATCAGGCTCTACAACTCTCAGATGAAAGTTTTGGCCTTCTCAACAACTTTCTTCCATTCCTTACGGCTTCCAACTATCTTTGTTCAGTTTTCCACCTTCATCAATTTCAAATCATTCAGGACATCATCCTCCCATCTATTTTCTGGTCTACCCTGCTTTCTGTTAACTATTGGTTTCCATTTATATATTTGTTCGACCAGTCTATTATTCTCCATTCCATTTATATGACCAAACCATCCTAATCTTAGCGATTTTATATGATCTATTATGTTCCTATTCTTTATCAGCTCATTCAGTTCATTGTTATATTTAATTCTCCATGTACCATCATTCATTTTAGTTGGACCAAAAATTTTCCTTAGTATTGCTCTCTTCTTTTGTATATAATTAAAAAAAAATATATTTTTATTGTGATATGTCATCGTTAATATAAGACTGTACTTTTGTATTGCTCCCCTGTTTATATAGTAAACCTTAATGAGTTATTTGACTATAATTATGTGTGTGTGTTCCGCCTTTGCTTATCATACAATTAAAATGGTGAAACTAATAAATCATATTTTCATTAACGTTTTCGGTATCTATGTACCATCTTCAGGTGTATATATATAATGCTAATTGATAACCAAGCCTCTAGGTGCATGTGTCGTGAACTTAAATAATCAGTGTTTTTGTGCGTACTGTGTTATATCGATGAAGTGTTGTCATAATTGAAATAATAATATTTGTTGGTGTAACATACTATCAGAATTAAAATTAAATGTATCAGTCAATATTTAAAACACTCTCAGCCCAGCATCAAGCACGAGCAGACCAACACGCGGCAAAACTACACGCCAGGCGATACTAAATCCATGGACTTGACAACCTTCAATATGTTCTAACAATACATCTATGGGTACAAATTACAGCAATACCATTAACTATCATAGAAGTGCCACAACATCACTTTCAACGTAGCCATGTCAACGATACCACGTCTAGCTCAACGCCAATAAACAAGATCACCACAACTGCCGCATTCAACTTCACATCGGCAAACACCACACAACAAGTGATCTCCAACTGCATATATTTAAAGTGATGCACAAACCATGTGTTTTTTAAACAGTTTTAAATAGTGTTTTAAATATTGACTGATACATTTAATTTAATTTTAATTCTGATAGTATGTTGCACCAACAAATATTATTCATTCAATTATGACAACACTTCATCGATATAACACAGTACGCACAAAAACACTGATTATTTAAAGTTTACGACACATGCACCTAGAGGCTTGGTTATCAATTAGCATTATATATATATACATCTGAAGATGGTACATAGATACCGAAAACGTTAATGAAAATATGATTTATTAGTTTCACCATTTTAATTGTATGATGAGCAAAGACGGAACACACACACATAATTATAGTCAAATTGTGATAGCTTATCGGTATACCTTCAACATGAAATTCTTAATGAGTTAATTTAATTAGAATATAATACCTACTTCTGATTTTGCAAGTAAAATTCTGGTCGTACGAGTATGAGAAAGATAAAAATGCTTCTTCAACTGCTGGCTTCAGCATCGTGAAGCATCTACTGTTAATAATTATTGTATTTCAAGAATTGGTCCCTCTAATGACGATTTTTATAAGGAAATAACATTTTTAATTTTAACAAGATAGCCTTATTGATTCGGTATTGAATGATCATTAAAATTGTTGATGCCGTCATGTCGTCTGAAACTAACGAGATGTGCTTAATGAATTACGCGACGGTGTTCTCTTTCGTAACTTATTCACGTCTTGACTTCACTTTTTCAACACCCGGAGTTGTAGTGGGAGCAATAATGAAACAAGATTGCCGTTGCGAGTAATGGCTTCTTTGTTCCAGTTCTTGTGTGTATACAACTCATTCTAGCTTGTTTGTTCTTAGCTGAATTTATTTCCTTTCCACAAAAGAAGTCGTAGCAGAAGTCTTTTTAACGTAATTTCTTCATAAACTTCTGACCCATTTCCTTCACTGCCTTCTTGAACAAAATATTCGTTTTCACGGAAGCATTTTGATGTTTTTGTTACAGTCTTTTGTTAAAAATGTAACTTCTAAGAAGCTTAAGTTGCGTGTTTCCAAAGCCTCTTTTACATTTCTATGGCGTTTGCATTTTACAACTTCAGTACAGTATTTAATTTTCCTCTCGGTTGTTTGTTAACTATTAACAAGACTTGTATATGACAGGAGGTTTTCTCTGTATGGTATAGCTAAAATAACTTTTCGTTTGTGTCTTCAGCATTTTTATGCCATTATCCATTTCTCTGTCGAATAAATCAGTAGGTCTATTTATTTGCTTCTAGATATGGTTCAAATGTAATATTATATTTTACTATTTTTATGACAAGCATATACCTCTAAGTCATTCTTCTCTTTATATAAATCTATATATATAATTTGAACTGGTAATGGTAATTACGGGAAAACGGCTGAACGGATTTTAATAAATGACCCCTCATTTTCAAGCTTGGAACTCAAAGTTTTTCATAAAAATAGTAGCTTTCAGTGATTTTCAATTTTTCAACATAATGTTCCTATTTTCCAAAATCCATCTGTCGTCAGTTTTGAGAACTAGGTAATTGCATTTCAGAGTAAAACAAAACACACACCACAGTAAACAATATTACACGAAGGCCATGATCTGGAAGAATGCTGACATATTTAGAGCTCAAATTCAATTGGTTATTAATAACTTAACTTACTAAAAATAATTTACAGGTTCGATTCTGTGGTGTGTAATTTTCTGGGTACAGCTGTGTACTGGATATTAAAAACTACAAAACTTGAGGTGGTTTGATGACATTATTACCCTTAGAATTGGTATATTATTGTAGTTAATGCCATGATGTGACTATTTTTCATTAATTATACATATTAATGCTATATTTATGATATGAAAGTGAAACGTTTTGGGGTTATATAAGTAGATGTAGAGAATAACTTAAATTACATCTTGATTTCTATATTTTACTGAGTGGCAGCTATATAGTATATATACATACATACATACATACATACATACATACATACATACATACATACATACATACATATGGGACAGTCGGGTAGTATCGGGCATCGGGTAGTATCGGACAGTGAGTTTCTTTCATCTACCACCATATGGTAGTACATAAATGACATGGTTACATTTCTCTATGAGACATCACAGAAACGTAACCATGTCAATCAGGTACTATCATCGTGTTGTTAATGAAAGAAACTCACTGTCCGATATTACCCGATGTCCGATACTACCCGACTCTCCCCTAGTATATGTTACTGAAAGCTATAAAACTTACGTAAGATAATAATATTATTAAAAATCAAATATTTTTACAATTATTAATCAAGTGGGGTTGGGTCTTTTTCATATATTTAATGGCGGTGTGGTGTAGATATTTATATGCATGGTTCTTTCAGTATTGGCTCGAGAGATAGTATCTTTCATTATTATGGAAGCAAATAACTTTCAGAATGTCTGGTATTCTTCATTGAAAATAAATCTGAAAAATGTTTATTTGAACGTCTAATGAACTTAGTTTGCAGCATTTGCTGCACAAGCCACTAGTAAATATATAATCTTATAAACGTATTTAAGTTTCCAAAAATGTATTAATTTTAGTCTTAACTAAGCCTGTTTTATAGAGATCTAATTTGTTGATGAAATAAAATTCCTGATTTCGGTGCTATTGCCTACATCTTTCTATTTCGGTGGATATTTTGTAAAAAAGCAATCCTGATTTTTATGCTATACATGAGCCATTCAGAGCAGAAGTGGTGTAAGTCAAAAATGGGTAATGAGGGTTAAAGTAAACATTCTGTAAAATACAGTGCAAAGTAGCAATTAATATTCAATTTATTTAAACTGTTAGTAGTCAGTGGATAGCACGAAGGACATATTAACTGCTACTTTGCGCTGTATATTACAGAATTTTTACTTTAAACCTCATTACCCAATTTTGATTTACACCACTTCTGCTCTGAACGGCTCACATGGTTCCATTTCGTTGGATATTTCGTGAAATAAATAATTGTTTTAACGCAGATTTCTCATTACCGTACGAAATTTTATTTATAACGCCTATTAAAATTTTACAAACATAATAAACACGGTACAACGTTATCAGCATTCAGACACAACCCCAAAACTCACATCTAGCACAGTGTCAACATTTTCTGCACGAAGGGTTGTGCGGCAATCGGTCAGTATTGTGGTGTATGCTGATTGTAAAGTGAGAATGTAAATACAGAAAAAACCAAATGATACGAACACTACCAAGCGACAGAAAAATGAACTATCATAGCAGCCCGTGAGTTACAAGCATTTATGAATGGAAATTGTAAACAAAGTACCTAGAAAGAGAGCAAATATAAACAAATAAATAAATAAATACTATTACCGCACCGCATCGCGTTTTTATAGTATATTTCGTAATTTTCGTGATAAATGGTCCTACTGTGCTGTAACCGACATATTTCGTGCAAACCAACAAATTTCGCGATATTTCGCAGCTTCATTTTGTTTAATTATAGTATATGTAAGTGCCTAAAAGGTGAAACACCGCTAAAATTGACATTTGGAATGTTTTTGATTTTATCTTTGTTATAAAAAAATCATGCCGATATTAATCTATTATCTTTCTAGACATAGAGACATACGTACATTCCATTTCTTTTTTGCATTAGTTCATAATAGGCTATCACTGTACGAAAAACTCATTTATGTTTCATTTAAATTCTTTAAATAAGGAAAACTATGAAAATTATTCACTAGTCCAATATTTGTATTAATTATATTATTATTGTAACATTTTAGTAGACTAAATATATGGTTTTAATTTCCTCAATTGTGACAAATTTTTACGTTTTTCTACTGATATGTTGCAAGGGTAGGAAGATGTTTCTCTGTGGTATTTATGTTTCTCATACCATCATTTAGTTCAGTTTCTCGAAATAATTCAGGGGAAAGTCCCCAGTCTTAAGCTGCAGTATAGCCTACTCTCTTAACACAATAGTATGGTACTATAAGAACATTAAGACGATTCGGAATGCGCTATCCCTGTAGTGTTAAATTATTGACCATATTTTCTCAGCTTACGTCAAACACAGAATAATACAATTTTTACCAAATGTACGTTACTCATTGTTCTCAATTTGCACATGGAGGTTTCCTCTTACACCTTATTTTGGAAGAAAAATTATTAATTAAATAATCGTCTTTTTTAATTTGAAGTATGTAAGTAAAAATTATATCCAACAAAATTACAAAAAGCTCACATGAAACTTCATAAACATACTGTCAGAACATCACATATTCATTAGTATGAGGTCTCGCCCACCTCATTGAATATTACACGTCTGCTATGAAGTAGCCAATGTGTATTATTACTATTTAATACGAGAAAAATTCGTACCAGCACCGGGAATCGAACCCAGGACCTCTCAGCTCTGCGCGCTGAGCGCTCTTTCCAACTGAGCTATGCCGGGACACGATCCACGGCGCCGGCCGAACCCCTCTCGTAATGCTTTTACGGCCTTACTACCTGCATTTGAGACTATACACGTCATATATGCAGGAGCGTACATTTAAATGATTTTATGGCCATATTCAACATCAGTTTGTGACAACTGCTAACAGTCAATACATCACATATTCATTAGTATGAGGTCTCGCACACCTCATTGAATATTACACGTCTACTATGAAGTAGCCAATGTGTAATTATTACCATTTAATACGAGAAAAATTCGCACCAGCACCGGGAATCGAACACAGGACCTCTCAGCTCTGCGCGCTGAGCGCTCTTTCCAACTGAGCTATGCCGGGACACGATCCACAGCGCCGGCCGACTGTTAGCAGTTGTCACAAACTGATGTTGAATATGGCCATAAAGTCATTTAAATATGCGCTCCTGTATATATGACGTGTATAGTCTCAAATGCAGGTAGTAAGGCCGTAAAAGCATTACGAGAAATGTTCAGCCGGCGCCGTGGATCCTGTCCCGACAGAGCTGAGAGGTCCTGGGTTCCATTCCCGGTGCCGGTACGAATTTTTCTCGTATTAAATAGTAATAATACTGTCAGAACATCTAAAAAAAATGGTAGCTATTTCACATAATAAAATATGCTAAGAAAATAGATTATGAAGTGAGGAAAATTTAAATACAGTTTCCTAATTTACTTTTCCTTGTTTTTTGTACGAAATATAGTGATATGTTACAAAAATAATCGATTTTTTATCGACATGTCGAGAAAATGGATGTAATATAGGGTAAGATCACTAGTTCTGGATCGGGCGCTAGTTGATCAAACTACCTGTACTGTCAGTTTCTCAAGTTAGCAGCAGATTTCTCTTACTGTATGTTTGGTAGCCATGGCAACGCGGTTTCTTGGAAGTTTGGAATGAGAGAAGCCATAAGTTATGACGCAGTAGTGTTTTTTTCCAATTACTATCAGAAATTTGAAGAGAAAAATAAGATAAACGGATTTAAAAATGTGTAATTATGTATATAATTCAGAGCCTCCAAACTTTCTCAAAAATGATCATAGGTATATATTTTGTAGAGAAAAATAGGGACTTCACTTGAAGTTTTCAGTCTTACCTTGCTGATAAGTTTTTCAAACCCTTGCAACGAGCTAATTAGCAGGCTGGGGAGCGCGCCAAATTTAAATGCACTTCTAGTTTATATTCGTCTCGAAGTAAAATGTTGGGGTTTTACGTGTGCATAAATGTCTTAATACGTTTTGAATATTATGCATCTCATTTGTCTGGAGAAACTTTAGTTTTAGCGAGAGAAAGTGATGTCTATTTTCTAATGATTCTTCATGACACTAACCACATATTCCAGCACTTGAATGTCGGTGTTTTTGGGTCACTCAAATAGTCTTTCTCTGAAGAAAGAATGCACCAAACTGGTGCGTGAAAATAAGAAAAAGAAATATCTAAATAGATACGATTTCAGCAATGTACTAACTCAAGCATGGCAAAAAGCAATTAGTCAATTACAGATAATATTTTGAGTGGATTTCGAGGAAATGGTGTCTGGACTTTGGATCCTTCTGCAGTCAACGCTCATCGTTTGAAAAGCAGTAACGACTCCACTCTTGTTCACGCTAGGCAATGCCAAATACTCAAGAAAAATCGCTATCACAAGATGTGTAATTTCACTTGAGTTTTTGAGAGAAATAGAGAAAAAAAGCATAAAAAAGCAAGTTGGATGCAATGTAAAAAATGCAATTTGTGGTACCATCAAACATGCCAAAATTTGTCAAATAAAGCTTGACCAAAAAAGATTCTATATGTCAATGTAAACAGTAGCGAACAATGAACTGCACAGTTTAATTACGTCACTCTAATTTAAATGTAAAATTGTTTCAAACATGTACGTAATTTTGCTCTCTAGAAAGCAAAATGAATTTTACTTCAGTTTGCATTAATAATTTGAAGATGTACCATCATGGAAATAATATCCAGAATTTTAATCCTCAATTAGTTCCGGTCACTAGTTGCGGATCACTTTGCTTATCTCATCTGTGGAGTATTATAATATCATGGGCCTTATATTTATATGATCCTTGTGCTATTCTGTATTAAAATATAAAAAGGAAATGTTCTTCGTTAACTGATCCTCAACTAGTGCCGGAGTTTAGTTGTGTATCAAATGCTACTTTTTACTTTTTCAAGAAAAATATGTACTGAATTGAAATTGTTGTAAATGTAAACGACCTTAATAGTACATTATGCAACGAGCCTATAATTATAGTAATTAAGACGCGAGGATGTTTATGAAACCAGCGCAACCGAGTTTCATAATGTTCATACGAGCGCCTTAATTATCATTATAGGCAAGTTTCATACGACTTTTTATGCTCGACCATATTTCTAACTTGAAAGTATTCATGTTATTCTTATGCGACTGGGGAGCAAACTGACCTTATGCAATCTCGTAAATTGTGAGATGTGCGCAGACGCGAAAGTATTGATTTTTTCCGGGCTACGAATGTCGACGACCTTGATATAATCTCGAGAGTAAGATAAACGTTAAACTTGATATAACCTTGAAATTGAATTCGACATTTAAAAACGAGATGACAAATTGAATTTATTTGAATATTATTTACAATTAACGCTAATTATTATAGTAACAGAACATAACCTTCTGCAACAGTATTGGATTTCCAGCCTGCGTGACGTTTTGCTAGTTGTCTTTCGATTGCATATCCGAGAATAATCGAAAACCTGAA